>NC_083580.1:49060445-49422945 GCF_027579695.1 Neoarius graeffei
TGATTAGTCACCAATGAATTTAACTAGCTTAGTTTACTATATAGCTGGCTAGTTAGTTAAAACTGTTCTCTCACAATTCTGTTCTCTTTTTTGCTTGGTTCAATAAGTTGTAATAATGAGAATGTCTGTAATGTATGTGCAGTAGCATCTGACTAATTAACAAGCAAGCTAACATAGCTATTAAGAATACAAATTAAACTACTAATTTAATATTTGCTAAGACATTAGCTACGGAAACAAATAGGTTAACATAATTGAGTTTAAAAAATAAATATGGGTGAAAGCTTTCTTAACACAACATGATAACAAAATAAAGCAGATTCACCTTTTCTGTTAGCATCAGTAGCTTATTGATCTTGTATGTTAATCCCTGATTCCAGGGCACTATTTGTCGGTGTCTGTCTCTCACTGCTTCAATTCATTGTTTCATTAGCACCAGAACAAGGCTAATGTAGACACCACCAATAAAAGTCCAATATACAATAAATATTATATCACAATGTTTTTATGGGCCTGTTGCTTCCAAAAATATTCTTTATTTAAATACTTCAATTGTAATAAAAAAATATAACTCCAAATCAGAAAAAGTTGGAATTGAAATTAAAACTGAAAACAAAGACTTGTAAATAATCTTTGACCTATAGTGTCTTGCAAAAGTATTCATCCCCCTTGGTGTTTGTCCTGTTTTGTTGCATTACAAGTTGGAATTAAAATGGATTTCTGGGGGGGTTAGCACCATTTGAGTTACACAACATGCCTACCATTTTAAAGGTGCAAATTGTTGTTTTATTGTGACACAAACAATAATTAAGATGAAAAAAAAAAAAACCAGAAATCTGGAGTGTGCATAGGTATTCACCCCCTTTCATATGAAATCCATAAGAGCTGGTCCAACCAATTAACTTCATAAGTCACATAATTAGTTGATTAAGATCCACCTGTGTGCAATCAAAGTATCACATCATGTCTGTATAAATCAACCTGTTCTGGAAGGACCCGGACTCTGCAACACTACTAAGCAAGCAACATGAAAACAAGGAGCACTCCAAACAGGTCAGAGACAAAGTTGTGAAGAAGTATAGATCAGGGTTGAGTTATAAAAAATATCCCAAACTCTGAATATCCCAGGGAGCACCATTAAATCCATTATAGCAAAAATGGAAAGAATATGGCACTACTACAAACCTGACAAGAGAAGGGCACCCACCAAAACTCACAGACCGGGCAAGGAGGGCATTAATCAGAGATGTAAAAAAGACACCAAAGATAACATGGAAGGAGCTGCAGAGAGCCACAGCAGAGATGGGAGTATCTGTCTATCGAGCCACTTTAAGCCGTACACTCCAGCAAGTGGGGCTTTATGGAAGAGTGGCCAGAAAAAAGTCATTGCTTAAGAAAACATGTTTGGAGTTTGCCCAACAGCATGTGGCAGACTCCCCAAACACATGGAAGAAGATTCTCTGGTCAAATGAGACTAAAATTGATCTTTTTGGCCATCATGGGAAATGCCATGTGTGGTGCAAACCCATCACCCTGAGAACACCATTCCTATAGTGAAGCATGGTGGTGGCAGCATCATACCGTGGGGATATTTTTCATCTGCAGGGACAGGAAAGCTGGTCAGGACTGAAGGAAAGATGGATGGCACAAAATACAGGGCAATTCTAGAGGAAAACCTGTTTGAGTCAGCCAGAGGTTTGAGACTGGGACGAAGGTTCATGTTCCAGCATAAGGTGAAAATACAGTGGCCAGCATCCTGTGTTCATACCAATTTCAGAGATAATTTTCAAAAACTGAAAGCATCCCCTTGTGAACCCATTATGTCAAGAGCACTCATTTTATCTCTTGAGATAAAGGAAAAAGATTATATTGAATTTATGAACACTATAGATAGTATTAGAATTACAGTCATAAATGTGTGTAACCACGTGGTTGAGTCACCTGAAAAAAGGTTTAATAGCTGAGCAGTGCCCCATACCTAAGAGAATATAGTAATCCATTGACCTGATTTTTGATGGCTTAACCTGACGTCCGTATGTATGAACGACGAACGTGTACCACCAAAGGGAACCGGACTGTAAGTGCAAGACAATGTCTCTCATAAATACTTGACCATCGGACAACGAAAAAGTGTTGGCTATCTTTATTTACATAATATAGATAGGTTTTTATCCAGCAATTATTTTTAATTTGCTTTTTAAAAAATAACATGGGGTTATTTACTAACAAACTGTCAGTTAACGTGATGGCTGCAGACGGATGTAAGTGCAGAAAGATTTATTTACAACACAGCAGGCATACAAATCCAAATGTTAGACAAAAAGCAGAGTCATAAATAGGCAAGGATCATCCGAGGTGCAAACAGAACAATAGATGCAAGACGAACGGCAGAGTCAAAAAACAGAGTGAGGACAGCAATACAAGGCTTAATGTGAAACAAAGGGAACAACACGTATACTTCGCAAAGTCCTAGAGTTAGCTGAAATGCGAACCGTGATTGCACTCTGATCAAGGACAGGTGTATGTAATTATTAGTCCTTGAGGCATGCAATGCGCTCAGAGCACA
This sequence comes from Neoarius graeffei, assembly GCF_027579695.1. Classification (NCBI taxonomy): domain Eukaryota; kingdom Metazoa; phylum Chordata; class Actinopteri; order Siluriformes; family Ariidae; genus Neoarius; species Neoarius graeffei. The sequence goes on from NC_083580.1 coordinate 49,063,012, forward strand.
AAATGCATGTGGATGTGAGTTAACTGTTCAAAGTGCGCAGATTGGACATGACACAAACTCTTGATCAGCGGGCAACAAAATTTGTATCTTTATTTACATAAGAATAAGATAGACAGATATGCCAGTGAAGAAAAAAAGAGTAGCAAAGCAATGTTGAGTGCAACACATGAGGTGAAATATTGGCCGTAGGTCTGGGGGCCGCCCAGGGCCCCAGAAGCGAAATGAGAGCTCCAATATGCAATCACTCTCATTTTCATGCACTTTGATTAAAAATAAACCACATTTAATAAGCCACATTGTTTCCCTTTTGAGATAAGTATCACCAGGAAAGGTCTCAGATTATACACACGTTGAAAATCTAGCTAATTTCCAGGCACTTCCTTGCTCCCCCTTCCTGGGATAAATTTTCAAGAGGAAAGCTCTAGGGCTACATAATATATTAATCATAAAAAATGTAACACAAAGAAAATATCTTTGAATGCATTTATTTTAAATAAAAATAGCCTCAATGATGCTGTAGCTCATATCGGCCACTGCTGTGTGTGAGTTTGAAATCCGATCAGTCCTGTGCAGGGACGGATCCAGCCCAAGAATCTGACAGATGCACATTTGCAGAAATATTTTCACTAATTTTACCAGATCGCTATGGATTTTTGTTTTTAAGATATGATAATATACATTATCAAGTCAACACACTATGTATGATGATGCTTCATTTATTAATATCATACTGTTTGAGCACTGATTTTGTATTGCACACACAAATCACATTTATTAACAATGTAACAAGTTCATTCATACACCCATCCATTATCTGTAACCGCTTATCCTGTGCAGGGTCGCAGGCAAGCTGGAGCCTATCCCAGCTGACTATGGGCAAGAGGTGGGGTACACCCTGGACAAGTCACCAGATCATCACAGGGCTGACGCATAGAGACAAATTACATTCATATTTAGACCTATGGTCAATTTAGAGCCACCAGTTAACCTAACCTGCAAGTCTTTGGACTGTGGGGGAAACCCATGTAGACAAGGGGAGAACATGCAAACTCCACGCAAAAGGCCCCTGTTGGCCGCTGGGCTCTAACCCAGAACCTTCTTGCTGTGAGGCAACAGTGCTAACCACGACACCACTGTGCTGCCCTGTAACAACTTCATATGAATTGTAAAAGTTTTCTGTAACAAAAAAATTAAACAATAATTAAAAAAAAAAACTACTGACAATCTGGATTAGAACTGGTGACTAACACGAGTGTTTTTACCACAGAAATAAAAAAAAAATCTATAAAAGACTCAGCACAACTACTTCATTATTCTACAGTATCCACCAGGAGCATACTGTATGTACACATAAATTCTCAGGTCACTCTATTCTTCGTGTGCAACTATGTGACAAAAACAGTGTGATATACTGTATGCACCCACTGCCATATTGGATGATATACAAATGCAGAATGCAAGGACATGTACATAAGTAGGATATTTTATTAACATCTTTTGATATTCTAATTATTCTTGTTTTTATATTGCTAATCCAGCAAAGGCAGCATGGTGGTGTAGTGGTTAGCACTGTCGCCTCACAGCAAGAAGGTCCTGGGTTCGAGCCCAGCGGCCAATGAGGGCCTTTCTGTGTGGAGTTTGCATGTTCTCCCTGTGTCTGCATGGGTTTCCTCCTGGTGCTCTGGTCTGGAGCTGGCCCTGTCTGTGAGAGGAATAGTGATTTTCATGAAATTTGCATGTGACCCCCTGTAGCCTCATCCATGGTAGGTGGTGCCATCTGGTGAACAACTCTTGTTGGTATATATCTTTAGAGTCTTCTGGGTGAGTTTCAGTGAAAATGTCCCAGCAGACTTACTTTCATTGCTATGCTGATGACATTCAAATTTACAGTGGTGCTTGAAAGTTTGTGAACCCTTTTGAATTTTCTATATTTCTGCATAAATATGACCTAGAACATCATCAGATTTTCACACAAGTCCTAAAGTAGATAAAGAGAGCCCAGTTAAACAAAAGAGACAAAAATATTATATTTAGTCATTTATTTATTGAGGAAAATTATCCAATATTACATATCTGTGAGTGGCAAAAGTATGTGAACCTTTGCTTTCAGTATCTGGTGTGACGCCCGTGTGCAGCAATAACTGCAACTAAATGTTTCTGGTAACTGTTGATCAGTCCTGCACACTGACTTGGAGGAATTTTAGCCCATTCCTCCATACAGAACAGCTTCAACTCTGGGATGTTGGTGGGTTTCCTCACATGAACTGTTCACTTCAGGTCCTTCCACAACATTTCGATTGGATTAATGTCAGGACTTTGACTTGGCCATTCCAAAACATTAACTTTATTCTTCTTTGGTAGAACAACTTGTGTGCTTAGGGTCGTTGTCTTGCTGCATGACACACCTTCTCTTGAGATTCAGTTCATGGACAGATGTCCTGACATTTTCCTTTAGAATTCGCTGGTATAATTTAGAATTCATTGTTCCATCAATGATGGCAAGCCGTCCTGGCCTAGATGCAGCAAAACAGGCCCAAACCATGATACTACCACCACCATGTTTCACAGATGGGATAAGGTTCTTATGCTGGAATGCAGTGTTTTCCTTTCTCCAAACATAATGCTTCTCATTTAAACCAAAAAGTTCTATTTTGGTCTCACCCATCCACAAAACATTTTTCCAATAGCCCTCTGGCTTGTCCATGTGATCTTTAGCAAACTGCAGATGAGCAGCAATGTTCTTTTTGGAGAGCAGTGGCTTTCTCCTTGCAACCCTGCCATGCACACCATTGTTGTTCAGTGTTCTCCTCATGGTGGACTCATGAACATTAACATTAGCCAATGTGAGAGAGGCCTTCAGTTGCTTAGAAGTTACCCTGGCGTCCTTTGTGACCTCGCCGACTATTACACGCCTTGCTCTTGGAGTGATCTTTGTTGGTCGACCACTCCTGGGGAGGATAACAATGGTCTTGAATTTCCTCCATTTGTACACAATCTGTCTGACTGTGGATTGGTGGAGTCCGAACACTTTAGAGATGGTTTTGTAACCTTTTCCAGCCTGATGAACATCAACAACGCTTTTTCTGAGGTTCTCAGAAATCTCCTTTGTTTGTGCCATGATACACTTCCACAAACATGTGTTGTGAAGATCAGACATTGATAGATCCCTCTTCTTTTAATAAAATAGGGTGCCCACTCACACCTGATTGTCATCCCACTGATTGAAAACACCTGACTCTAATTTCTCCTTCAAAGTACTGCTAATCCCAGAGGTTCACATACTTTTGCCACTCACAGATATGTAATATTGGATCATTTTCCTCAATAAATAAATGACCAAGTATAATATTTTTGTGCCATTTGTTTAATTGGGTTCTCTTTATCTATTTTTAGGACTTGTGTGAAAATCTGACGATGTTTTGGGTCATATTTATGCAGAAATATAGAAAATTCTAAAGGGTTCACAAACTTTCAAACACCACTGTACATCACTATCACCCCTTCCATAACCTCTGTTCAGCTGCTAAGGACTTGCATCACTGACCTCAAGCAATGGCTGCATAAGAACTGCCTTAAACTTAATGCTAGCATAATGGAGGTTCTATTAGTAGGTACCAAAAGACAGGTTTTGAACTTCACCAATTTCACTATTGACGTTGATGGTGTGTTTATAAGTCCTTCCCAAGTTATAAAAAACCTTGGAGTTCTCTTTGACTCCACCCTTACGTTTGAACCCCATTTTAAGCTCATTACTAAGAATGCATTCTTTCACCTCCACAATATTGCACTTCTCCACCCTCTTATCTTTGAAACTGATGCCAAAATGTTGGTCAATGCATTTACTGTATCTTTTCTCATCTTGACTATTGCAGTTCTCTCTTCTATGGTCTCCCTGACACATTGCCCAATCACCTGCAGTACATCCAAAACTCAGGAGCTAGAGTCCTCACACTCACCAAGTGCATTGCTCACGTCACTCCTGTTTTACAGCAACTGCATTGGTTGCCAGTTATCTGTTGGATTAAATACAAAATCCTGCTACTAACTTATAAAGCTCTTCATGGTTTCGCCCCTTCCTATCTCTGTAAGTTAATTAATTTGTACTGTCCCTCCTGCTCCCTCAGATCTTCTGTCTCTGGACTTTTGACTGTCCCACGTTTTAAACTGGCATCTGTGGGTGGCAGCTCATTCAGTGTTGCTGCTCCTAAACTTTGGAATTGACTACCACAATCACTTCGTGACTGTTCCACTCTCTCCTCCTTCAAAGCTAACCTGAAAACTTTCCTCTTTACCTCACACTACTCTTCCTAGTGTGGGTTTTTTTTTTTTGTGTGTGTGTATAACTCCTGTCTAAAGCGTCCTTGGGTTTGTGAAAGGCACTTTATAAATTGAACTTTATATATATATATATATATATATATATATATATATATATATATATATATATAAAACCCCGATTCCAAAAAAGTTGGGACAAAGTACAAATTGTAAATAAAAACAAAATACAATGATATGGAAGTTTCAAAATTCCATATTTTATTCAGAATAGAACATAGATGACATATCAAATGTTTAAACTGAGAAAATGTATAATTTAAAGAGAAAAATTAGGTGATTTTAAATTTCATGACAACAACACATCTCAAAAAAGTTGGGACAAGCCCAGCAAACACAAAAACATTTATATAATGTTGTATAAACGTTTGGCTAACGTTTCAGAAACGTTACAAAATAACGTTTATAAAACGAAAATTTGTGGACAATTTTTTCGTTTTATAAACGTTTGAAAAAACGTTATATAAACGTTTGAAAAACATTCTAGAAACCATCATACAACATTCTGGAAACGTTTCAGAAACGTTTTTTAAAACATTGTATAAACATTTCTTAAAACCATTTAAAAACAATAGTAAAACGTTTCTTTAATGTTTTAGAAACGTTATTAGAAACATGTTCAATCAATCAAAATCAAAGTCCTTCCCACGCCGCTTACAGTACCTGGTATTCCTAGGCAGTCTCCCACTCAAGTACTAACCAGGCCCAACCTGTATGGTGGCGCATCAGGCGGCGCCGATCTCCGTTTCCATAGCCCTCGGCCTCTCGTCTATTACATAACTAGGGTTACAGTGGGGGGCTAGTCCTCTGGTAACCACGAGAGTTTGACTCCCCATGCACATCTGTATTGCAGCGTGCCTTGCCAGATGATAGTAGGTACCATTTTTATGATGGTCTTTGGTATGACCCGACCGTGAATAGAACTCCCGATCTCCCGATCGAGAGGCGGACACGCTACCACTAGGCCACTAGTCGGTATTAGAAACATGTTAATACCTGTTAAACTTATAATATAACAACACATTTTTGTTATTGCACTTAAGTTTATTTCATTCCTCTTTGCAAGTTCAACAAAACCGATTTGAGAGCAGAGTTTTTTTACATAGACAATATTCACATTTACATATAAAGCCCTCATGAACAGCAAAAATGATAAAGATACTAGTATTAAAAATTTATCTAAATTTATTAAAGAAGCCTTGCTACTACGAACCAAAACATTAAAGTTAACGTAATCATAGCAAATGCGCAAAATCAGTTAAAAGTTGAAATAAAAAAGCAAATTAAATCAAATAAGTTGTTTGGCCTTCGAGCGAAGCCTTCGATGAAGGAGATTTTCTAAGATAACTTCTAAGTGGACCCGGCCTTCTCGATCTTGTCCCAACAGCAACACGCTCAAAATGGCGCTACTTCCGGTCCCTGCGCCTGCGCAAAGACGTAGGTCGCGCAGGCGCAGGGAACCAGCGAACAAAATGCCAGGGCCAAAAGGGCGTGTATTTTAGCAAATATAAAACGACGAATGGTCGTCTATCCAAATTATTCAAACCATACTTGATAATTACGAGACTAGAGCCACACATTTAATGATTTATCTATCTATCTAGATCTACATCTAAAAAATATTTAGCTAGATTGAAGGGTTTTTTTTCAACGTTTATTAAACGTTTATACAACCACTTATTTTCCATAAAATTATTCCCATGTTTTTTGATACTTTTTAAAAACATGTCATCATGTAGTGTTTATAATCACACAATTAATTGTAGAAATTTTAATATTATCTGTTTTAGCCAGAAGTCTCCGAATATGTATAACGTTTTATAAACGTTTCATAAATGTTGTGAATGAAACGTTTTAAAGAGAAGGTTTATAAAACGTCAATAAAACGTTACTCATTTACTGATTATTTTGATAATTGTAATACAATCATTATGACATCTTAATATCTAAAAATACCAAGAGATGATAAAAAATGTGCCACGGGTCAGCAAATATGACTTTATTAAATTTTCACCAACGTTTCATAAACGTTTTATAAACGTTTAATAAAACCTAATTATTTCATGACAACAACACATCTCAAAAAAGTTGGGACAAGGTCATGTTTACCACTGTGAGACATCCCCTTTTCTCTTTACAACAGTCTGTAAACGTCTGGGGACTGAGGAGACGTTGCTCAGGTTTAGGGATAGGAATGTTAACCCATTCTTGTCTAATGTAGGATTCTAGTTGCTCAACTGTCTTAGGTCTTTTTTGTCGTATCTTCCATTTTATGATGCGCCAAATGTTTTCTATGGGTGAAAGATCTGGACTGCAGGCTGGCCAGTTCAGTACCCGGACCTTTCTTCTACGCAGCCATGATGCTGTAATTGATGCAGTATGTGGTTTGGCATTGTCATGTTGGAAAATGCAAGGTCTTCCCTGAAAGAGACGTCGTCTGGATGGGAGCATATGTTGCTCTAGAACCTGGATATACCTTTCAGCATTGATGGTGTCTTTCCAGATGTGTAAGCTGCCCATGCCACACGCACTAATGCAACCCCATACCATCAGAGATGCAGACTTCTGAACTGAGCGCTGATAACAACTTGGGTCATCCTTCTTCTCTTTAGTCCAAATGACACGGCGTCCCTGATTTCCATAACGAACTTCAAATTTTGGTTCGTCTGACCACAGAACAGTTTTCCACTTTGCCACAGTCCATTTTAAATGAGCCTTGGCCCAGAGAAGACGTCTGCGCTTCTGGATCATGTTTAGATACGGCTTCTTCTTTGAACTATAGAGTTTTAGCTGGCAACGGCGGATGGCACGGTGAATTGTGTTCACAGATAATCTCTCATCTCATCTCATTATCTCTAGCCGCTTTATCCTTCTACAGGGTCGCAGGCAAGCTGGAGCCTATCCCAGCTGACTACGGGCGAAATGTTCTCTGGAAATATTCCTGAGCCCATTTTGTGATTTCCAATACAGAAGCATGCCTGTATGTGATGCAGTGCCGTCTAAGGGCCCGAAGATCACGGGCACCCAGTATGGTTTTCTGGCCTTGACCCTTACGCACAGAGATTCTTCCAGATTCTCTGAATCTTTTGATGATATTATGCACTGTAGATGATGATATGTTCAAACTCTTTGCAATTTTACACTGTCAAACTCCTTTCTGATATTGCTTCACTATTTGTTGGCACAGAATTAGGGGGATTGGTGATCCTCTTCCCATCTTTACTTCTGAGAGGCGCTGCCACTCCAAGATGCTCTTTTTATACCCAGTCATGTTAATGACCTATTGCCAATTGACCTAATGAGTTGCAGTTTGGTCCTCCAGCTGTTCCTTTTTTGTACCTTTAACTTTTCCAGCCTCTTATTGCCACTGTCCCAACTTTTTTGAGATGTGTTGCTGTCATGAAATTTCAAATGAGCCAATATTTGGCATGAAATTTCAAAATGTCTCACTTTCGACATTTGATATGTTGTCTACGTTCTATTGTGAATACAATATCAGTTTTTGATATTTGTAAATTATTGCATTCCGTTTTTATTTACAATTTGTACTTTGTCCCAACTTTTTTGGAATCGGGGTTGTATATATATATATATATATATATATATATATATATATATATATATATATATATATATATATATAACAGGGGACCTGATCAATTTTATTTAAAAATATAATAAAATCATAGATGCTAAATTGTGTATGTTGCCATCTCTGGATAGATGGGTTTTTATTCAATAGTTATTTTTAATTTTTTTTAAATAATATGGGATTATTTACTAACACGTTTTACAGAAATATTCACGACAGTTTCATATAAAACTAGTTAAAACAGTTTTATTTGTCCACTAGCTTGTTGGACAGTTGGTAGTTTTGCTGTGATTGAGCTCTACTCAGGAACAGGTGCATGCTAGTTAGTCCTAACGGCGTGCGCATGCTTTACAGTTTGTGGCCACACACATTGCACATGGACGTGAAAGATAGAACCAGAAAACTTTTTGACATATCAAGTTTGACATTCAATTGTAACTATATAGTAATTCTGTAAAGTAAAAGTACTGGTTCACTGCTGTCCACCAGGCACCCAGCAGAGTCACACTTTAATAAATGTTGTGGTGTTGTTTCTGGAACAGGGCATACAGTGTCAAAGAAAGGAATAAATATGCATTTGTAATTATGGTGCATATCTCATTATTGGTATCACTGTCACAAGACAATGCAACAATTTATTGATGCTAAATGCACTTCACTACACAAGTTGATGGTTCATATGCTATAATATTATTATTCTATTCAGGTTGATTTTGTGCCCTTGCAAATATTTTGCTCATATTTCACTCATCAGGAGCTCTACTTTTAGGCAGTGCATAAATATCTATATTAATATAAGGCTCTAAAGTTCTTCTGAGATGCACAGAGACCCTGACCTGAATAAAGCTCTTACTGAACAGGATTGAATGAATTGTAATGATTTTTATTTGTCTTGTTAAAGTGTGTGACCCCATGACCTCAAACATTAATGACTGTATTGAGGGAATTAAAATAAATATTTATAGTAGAGCGGGTAATGAGAAAATTGTGCAAATGGTGATACAAGCATGAAACTTGGCATGTGGCTTTTCTAGGGGATATGCATCAAATCTGCCCAATTGGCCACTTGAAAATCCAAGATGGCGGCCATTTTTTCAAGATGGCCGCCAAAGGTCTCAATAGGCACTGGTTCTTCATGCTAGTGGCTGTATATGTTCACAATTATTGATGGTTCGGTCATTACTTGAATACACATTTATTTATCCTTTATTTTATTTTACCAGGAATGTCCCAATGAGATACATTATCTCTTCTTCCAGGGAGTCCTGGACAAGGTGGCAGCAAATAAAAAGTTTCAATATACATAGAGAACATACACATAGAACATGCAATATTAACACATATAAGAGCACAGGCATTCCAAAAAAATGAAAATAAAATAAACACAGACTAACAGACTAAGCACATATACATTCCAGATGTCAACATTCCAGATGTTATGGACAAGAAAAAATAAAAAATGAATTAAAGATATAAGGGTTAAAAATTATGAAAAACAATGGCACTGTTGTGTGAGAACTGAGTTTAAAAGATTTTTAAAGACATTCAGGGAGGGTAGGGAGTCCAAATTTAAAGTATTTTGTAATGTATTCCACTCATGTGCTGCATATGAACTAAAGGCAGATTTGCCCAGTTCTGTCCAGAATGATAAACAACGTCCAGCTTTTTCAGATAGGATGAAGATGCATGCATGTACAACCCTGATTCCAAAAAAGTTGGGACGAAGTACAAATTGTAAATAAAAACGGAATGCAATGATGTGGAAGTTTGAAAATTCCATATTTTATTCAGAATAGAGCATATATGACATATCAAATGTTTAAACTGAGAAAATGTATCATTTAAAGAGAAAAATTAGGTGATTTTAAATTTCATGACAACAACACATCTCAAAAAAGTTGGGACAAGGTCATGTTTACCACTGTGAGACATCCCCTTTTCTCTTTACAACAGTCTGTAAATGTCTGGGGACTGAGGAGACAAGTTGCTCAAATTTAGGGATAGGAATGTTAACCCATTCTTGTCTAATGTAGGATTCTAGTTGCTCAACTGTCTTAGGTCTTTTTTGTCGTATCTTCCATTTTATGATGCGCCAAATGTTTTCTATGGGTGAAAGATCTGGACTGCAGGCTGGCTAGTTCAGTACCCAAACCCTTCTTCTACGCAGCCATGATGCTGTAATTGATGCAGTATGTGGTTTGGCATTGTCATGTTGGAAAATGCAAGGTCTTCCCTGAAAGAGACGTCGTCTGGATGGGAGCATATGTTGCTCTAGAACCTGGATATACCTTTCAGCATTGATGGTGTCTTTCCAGATGTGTAAGCTGCCCATGCCACACACACTAATGCAACCCCATACCATCAGAGATGCAGGCTTCTGAACTGAGCGCTGATAACAACTTGGGTCGTCCTTCTCCTCTTTAGTCCGAATGACACGGCGTCCCTGATTTCCATAACGAACTTCAAATTTTGGTTCATCTGACCACAGAACAGTTTTCCACTTTGCCACAGTTCATTTTAAATGAGCCTTGGCCCAGAGAAGACGTCTGCGCTTCTGGATCATGTTTAGATACGGCTTCTTCTTTGAACTATAGAGTTTTAGCTGGCAATGGCGAATGGCACAGTGAATTGTGTTCACAGATAATGTTCTTTGGAAATATTCCTGAGCCCATTTTGTGATTTCCAATACAGAAGTATGCCTGTATGTGATGCAGTGCCGTCTAAGGGCCCGAAGATCACGGGCACCCAGTATGGTTTTCCGGCCTTGACCCTTACGCACAGAGATTCTTCCAGATTCTCTGAATCTTTTGATGATGATATGCACTGTTGATGATATGTTCAAACTCTTTGCAATTTTACACTGTCGAACTCCTTTCTGATATTGCTCCACTATTTGTCGGTGCAGAATTAGGGGGATTGGTGATCCTCTTCCCATCTTTACTTCTGAGAGCCGCTGCCACTCCAAGATGCTCTTTTTATACCCGGTCATGTTAATGACCTATTGCCAATTGACCTAATGAGTTGCAATTTGGTCCTCCAGCTGTTCCTTTTTTGTACCTTTAACTTTTCCAGCCTCTTATTGCCCCTGTCCCAACTTTTTTGAGATGTGTTGCTGTCATGAAATTTCAAATGAGCCAATATTTGGCATGAAATTTCAAAATGTCTCACTTTCGACATTTGATATGTTGTCTATGTTCTATTGTGAATACAATATCAGTTTTTGAGATTTGTAAATTATTGCATTCCGTTTTTATTTACAATTTGTACTTTGTCCCAACTTTTTTGGAATCGGGGTTGTATATTATATCACCATAATCTAATACTGAAAGGAAAGTGCTCAGTACTAATCGTTTTCTGGCAGTGAAAGAAAAGCCTAATTTAGGACAAAGCTTTTTCAATATACTTTCTATATGGACTCCAAATGATAACTTGTCATCAAGCCAGATTCCAAGATATTTGTAAGAGGGTACCGTCTCTAGTTGAGTGCCATCTAGTGTTAAAACAGTATACTCAGTAGAAGAGTGTGAGAGAGTAAAAATCATAAATTTTGTTTTTTTGGCAATTAACACCAGTTTTAATTTGACAAAGGTCAACTGCAATGAGTTAAATGCACACTGTAAGGAATCCATTGCTACTTGCAGTGATGATGCAGTGATATAAAGGATTGTGTCATCAGCGTAAAGGTGAATTTTTGCTGGGTCTAAACCCATGCACATATTATTTATGTAAATAGAAAATAAAACAGGTCCTTAGATTGAACCTTGAGGCACACCAGTTTTTACTGTAAGTAAGGTAGAGCTAAAATCTTCTATGGCTACACACTGAGTTCTCTCAATTAAATAACTGGAACCAGTCCAAAACAGTGCTACTGAAGCCTATAGCCTGTAATCTTTGTAGAAGACGACCATGGTCAATGGTGTCAAATGCTTTTGTTAAATCTATAAATAATGCAGCACATGATTTTTTGTTGTCCAAAGCAGTAATTATATCATTTGTGACAGAAGTTACTGCAGTTATAGTGCTATGGCCCTGTCTAAAACCAGACTGATTAGGGCATAAAATATTATTTTCAGACAAAAAGCTTTTTAGTTGTTCATTTATAATGGATTCAAATAATTTGGCTGTAACAGACAACCTGGAAATAGGTCAGTAATTGTCCAAACAAGAAGGATTGCCTCCTATTAATAGGGGGAGGACAAATGCTGACTTCCAGGAGCTAGGGATTACCCCACTGCATAAACTAAGATTAAAAATAGAGGCAATGGGCCCAGCAATCAAGTCTGCGGCTGTCTTTAAGAAGTAAGGCTCAATCTGGTCTGGCCCAGCAGACTTTTTACAATCCAGATTTAACAAAGCCTTGCAGACTTGAGCAGGGGAGACGAATGAGAAATTAAAGGTCACAGGACTATTGGAGTTGGTGAGCGCATTATCCCCATAAGTTCCAGTGAGATTAGACTGAGTATGTATGCCTGCATCAATGAAGTGTTTATTAAAAGCATCTACTATGTTTTGTTTACCCTTTATATTATTTTGATTTATTGTTAAAATCTCAGGAAGAGTGGGAGGCACCATGTTTCCAGCCATCGATTTAATCAACTTCCAACATTTTTTAGGATCATCTCATCTTATTATCTCTAGCTGCTTTATCCTTCTACAGGGTCGCAGGCAAGCTGGAGCCTATCCCAGCTGACTACGGGCGAAAGGCGGGGTACACCCTGGACAAGTCGCCAGGTCATCACAGGGCTGACACATAGACACAGACAATCATTCACACTCACATTCACACCTACGGTCAATTTAGAGTCACCAGTTAACCTAACCTGCATGTCTTTGGACTGTGGGGGAAACCGGAGCACCCGGAGGAAACCCACGCGGACACGGGGAGAACATGCAAACTCCACACAGAAAGGCCCTCGCCGGCCCCGGGGCTCAAACCCAGGACCTTCTTGCTGTGAGGCGACAGCGCTAACCACTACACCACCGTGCCACCCTTTTTAGGATCATTTAAAATTTTTTATCTATTAAGTGAAGATAGTACTCACTTTTTGTATTTTTTTTATCAGTCTAGTGCACTTGGTTCTTAGTGCTCTGTAATCTGCCCAGTGTTTAGCCTCATTACTAACTTTAGCTTTGACCCAAGCAGTGTTTCTTTCCCTGATAACAGCTGCAATAGCATCATTAAACCATGGGTTATCTTTACCACTAACTCTAAACTTTCTCAAAGGTGCATGCTTATTAATAAGGAACAGAAAAGTGTTTTTAAAAAAGTTCCATCACATTCTACATCCACCATTTCATAGGTTTAAGTCACTATGAAATACATCACGCAGGAAGCCTGCTCATTAAAATGTTTGTAATTCCTTTTAAAAATAAATCGTGGCTTAGTTTTGGGGAGTTTACAACTTCTTACACATGCTATTATACAGTGATCACTGACATCATTACAGAATATTCCAATAGCAGAATATTAATGACATTTGGTCAGATCTAGCCATCCGAACTATCAGTGATTCAAAATGGCAGCGTTTTTCAAGATGGCTGCCATTCAGGCCTTCAGAATCATCATTTTTTTTCAACAAAGCGCTGCAATTATCTGACTGACCAGGTGTTAAGAATCAACATATTAGAGGCTGTTAGTCAAACTGAACTAAATGTCTATCTGGAAATAGCCATAGTCATTGTAAGGTTCAAGATGGTGGCCAAGATGGTGGCTCTTCTTTTTTGGATTAGACACCTTAACCTTTTGATTTAACCTTCTTCACTATGCGATAAATCTAGATGTTGAACTTGGGTTCAGTTCATGTCAGACTGTACAGTCAGAGGTGCAAATATTACAGCTCAGGTCTTCCATGTACTGCGCTGTGCAGCTATGTGTGTGAACAGCAGTAAGCAATGTGAGTTGTGAACAGATGTGACTCACTCCTAGATGCCTCAGTAGCAAACAACATGGAGTTGTGAACATATGTCTCACTATTGCATGTGCAGTTCTTCTTACAGGAACATTTGGTAAGCTCTTGGCAGCTTGTTGCGACTGGTGGTAGAACTGTCCAGGATATCTCCCATGCATCTCCGTTCTGAGTCCATCCCCAACTGGAAGGACTATCGAAGTCTGGAAGGCAGACTGTTGCCTCTCCTCAAATTATTCCTGCCTGACACGCAGCACGCTTTGCATGCTCCCTGAGAGCTGCTTGCATTGGCGGGATAGAGTCGTATGCTCTCTGTTTTCGAGCAAACAGATGCAATTGAGCTTCATTCACATGTGTGGCTGCACTAGACCTGTCATACATGAGAACAACAAACTTCTCAAGCTGTTGCAGGTCATCATCTGTGACTGTTGCAGGTCGATGGCTGAGTCTGGTGAAGACATCTGATACCTCATCGTCACATACATTCCATGTTTGCCATGCAGTTTTTTTTTTCCTTTCCATGGAAGCCAGAAACGATGTCACAGCAAAGCATGGAAATATAGGATTCCACTGGTTTTTCTAGGCCCGATTGCTGAAACTACATCATGAACTGGAATCCATCGCACCTTTGTTCCCTGAACAAAGAAGATCCACATATGCTCAAATCCAAGCTTCTGTAGTGAAGACAGTACAGATATTGCAATGACCAACACGTTAGTGTCATTTGCTTTGATAAGGGATTTACTGCCTTCCTTTGTTGCATCTTTCACATGTACGAATATTCTCGTGTCTGATTCTTCATGAGAACACGGGGACACACCTTCATTGGGTCTGACTGTGTTGCTTATTGCTGTCTCTCCTTTCGTCACAACAACTGTGCCTGTCAGCTGTGCATCACAAATTTTCTCAGCAAGAAAACAGAAAAGCTCCTTGCTTCTGTCGTCTCTCAGAAAACTCTTCCAGTTTGCCGGGGTCTTGCTAGTTCCTCTGACACTCCTCCTGACTCCTTTTCCCCGTTTCAGCCTGGCTTCAGATTTCAGACTTAAAGTTCTGTACTCATCAAAGACTACTTCGACCCTTCTGTATTTGGCACAGTAGGAATCTACTTTGGGAATTATATCTTCATCAGCATAGGCATCGAAAGTCTTCACAGCTTGTTGACCAGTGCTGATCCATCCACGATGAGCGTATCACCAACTGGCTCTGTGTCTGGCATGTCCACCTGTGCTTCCAGAACTTCTTTAAGCTGCAACTTCTGACATGGATGTAACTTGCCACTGTCGCTGAGTGAAGCCAGGGCTGGCTAGTTTTTGTACTTGAAAAAATCAATCAATCAATCAATCAATCAATCAATCAATCAATCAAGTAAGTCACACTGTGTTTTGGCACGAGATGAAAAGATGCAAGAAGAGATGACCGTCATCTTTCAGAATTCTATCTTTGCCGACTCGGCCAGCCTGCTCGTGTGTGAAAAAAGAAGCCTTATTTCTCTTTATGGAATCATAGAACTGATTTCTGCTTTTCTGAAGTCTCTCCAAAAATGACTGGAATTGCTCCTTTCTTCTTTTGTGATGTGTACCAACTAATCCAGCAAGGGCTGGATCTGCGATGTCTTTCATGTCTAAAACTAGCAAATCAGCAGAGTCCTCCTAGAAAGGATTCCCCATTTCTCTTACTACATTTGTGTACCTTACCACTTGCTCAAAGAAGGCTTTCTGTACACTCGTGGCCTGCTCGTGGTGTTTGTTATTTGTGGTGGCATATTTAATTCTGGTGGCACGGTGGTGTAGTGGTTAGCGCTGTCGCCTCACAGCAAGAAGGTCCTGGGTTCGAGCCCCGGGGCCGGCGAGGGCCTTTCTGTGCGGAGTTTGCATGTTCTCCCCGTGTCCGCGTGGGTTTCCTCCGGGTGCTCCGGTTTCCCCCACAGTCCAAAGACATGCAGGTTAGGTTAACTGGTGACTCTAAATTGACCGTAGATGTGAGTGTGAATGGTTGTCTGTGTCTATGTGTCAGCCCTGTGATGACCTGGCGACTTGTCCAGGGTGTACCCCGCCTTTCGCCCGTAGTCAGCTGGGATAGGCTCCAGCTTGCCTGCGACCCTGTAGAAGGATAAAGCGGCTAGAGATAATGAGATGAGATGAGATATTTAATTCTGACGCAGCTTCGTGTGCAGCAACCAGACGGCTTACTTCAAGTCCAGCAATCATCCACCGACGCAGTGCAGCTGGGTCCTCAGTCAGACCTATGGAGCACTTGCATGTGATGTCACAGCCAATCCAGATTGTGACAGACGCCATCTTGTCGGTCATACGCCATATTCCGCCTTCTACTTCTGCTTTTACTTCTACCTTTTCTTCTGGAAAACCCTACTATATACAATTCTACTACAACGGCTGCGGCTACAAGCTCTCCCTACCTGTGCACGTTTTTTATGTTTTTTGTGTGTATTTTTGCGTGTTGTTCGTCTGTACCGGACTTCAATATCCACTACAACTGTATTGACTTACTGGACATTGGTTTCCAGCAGAAAATGACGGTTTGTAGCGATTTCCATCGCATGCACAACATTCCGGACGAGAAAAAAAAAAATTCCGGACAAGATAGCGAGACCAGCGGGGTCTCCGTGGATTGTTATCGGAAGCAAAGCGAAGGAGGCAGCACCGGGAGCGGGAGCAAAAGCGAGGCTGCAGAGCCGGCCTGTTGACTAAGCTCAGAAAACAGCTACTCAAATCTCCACTGCCAAGCCTCTACCTCTCCAACGCCAGATCCATGTAAACAAGACGGACGATTTGGAATTACAGCTGGAATTACCTTATTCTATTCTATAATCGGCTGGTCAGTGCTATACTCAATATTTAAGTGACTTACCCATCCAATGATGATTCTTGTTTACAAGATGCCACATCTGAGTCGCTGACAAATCCTGAATTTCTGTAGAGATAACTGTCCAGAGATTTATAAGCACGCAGTGCTTCACTACTGAACAGCGAGGGAAAGTTAATGAGGTAATTATACACGCCTGGGTATTCCGCTGGCAGTTCAAAATCCGGTCGTGAAAACTCCATCCGGTAAGCCATAAGGGTCACAAATCTGTAGATCGTTTATTTTAGACATATATCTAGTTATCTGTTCATTAGAAAAATGAGCCGTGTAGTCCGTTGGTTGAAATTGATCCATTCTGTACACGAGTGCAGCAGTATTCAGCGGTGTTTTTGACCGACAAGATGGCGGTTGTGTACTTTCCGGTCACGTGACTGCAAGATCTCTATTGCACCGCCATCACCCTTGATTACTGCATTGTTCTGCTCATGTGCTTGATCAATGGCTAGGGCGAAGAATTCTCTTGCAAACTTGTGAACAGCAAAGTTCCCATTTCGGAACTCTCTGGCCACATCTGGATGCTTTTGGTTGAGAGTCAACATGTCAAGGAGGTGAATTGGGAGCCAGTGGGCGTAGTTCACATTACTGTTGGCAAAGAAGTATGGGATGAGTTCCAAGAGAGCCTGTGTGTACAGATCAAAATTCCTTTCCCTGAAGGAATGGACCAACATGAAGATCGTGAGTTCCATGGTCAGCACAAGATGCCAGAACTGGAATTGTGGACTTTCTTTCCTCCTTTGCTCACACCAGGCATCAAAACTCAAATCTGAGTTCACTGCATCTCCTGAGTAGTAGTCGTTGTATGCTTCTCGCATCAATTTGTAAAGAGAACATGTGGTAACCTGATGGGCTTGGCAAGTCCTGGTAACACTTGATACAGATTACTAACTGAAGTTAGTAATCTACAAAACCTCAGCTGACACTGAACCGCATGCTGGGTTTCACAGCAGTGATGTCACCAGTGTGCCCTGGTAGTGCTTGACAGTCACTTCATTAGAAATAAAAACTAGAGAGAGAGAGAGAGAGAGAGAGAGAGAGAGAGAGAGAGCAAACTTCTTAAGTCTAGAAAAAGACAGTCAACCACAACCTTTCATTTCCATCCTTATTCAGATGAGTGTTATCAGCGCCAAAAATAGGAATTTCTGAACAAAAACTGCTAACTCCATTTCAAAAGGGAAACAATTCAGTTTCCAGATTGTAAAATAGTCACAGTCAATGCTGGCATCAATGATTTGGCAAAAAGCGCCGAAGAAAAAAATGAAAACATTGCCTCTCTCAGCAAAAAACAAAACGATATCAGGTGACCAGTTTGACGGCCATCTTGAAAAAATGGCAGCCATCTTGGATTTTTGAATGGCCTATCAGCTAAAAATCATCAATAGCCCATGGAGCATCACTGTACCAAACTTGGTGCTTGTATCACCATTTGCACGATTTTACGTAAAAGTTGGGTTTGTCCGCTCTGCTATTACTGTTGAATGTTCTGAGGAGAGCTATTTTTTTTAAGTCAATATAATTACACATGGTGGTTGTGAGGGTCAGTTTGAAATAAAAAGGTGTTTGTGAAGACAGAACTGTGAGGTGATCAATGTGGTACACAGTACACATAAAATAGGTAAAAATGGAACCATGTGGACTAAAATATAAGGCTGAAATTAAATAAATGAGTCAAAACTATGAAACTGATATGAAAGAGAGTAGTAAGAGAGTCATTTTGTTTATTTCAATGTGTTGAGTTCAGTGTACATATTTAATAAAGACAATAATAAACAGGCAGCCAATGAGGGACATGGTTGAAGCTGACAAAACCACCACAATCACGCTACCGGCCATATTGACTAGAGCTCCGAGTCCAGCTCCCACTATGATCTGTGCTAACTGCACCATACAGGTGAGAGCTGCACAATCCATTCCTGTCCCTCTGCTCTGCAGAAATGTGTCCTTCCCACTCTGCTTGCTCTTCTCCTGCAGGACACAATGTAAATCATCAGTCAACATTCACTATTCAGTTGAAAGGTATTAAATGTCTTAGAGCTAAAGCAAACAAAAACATCAGGATGAGAAAATACATAAAAGCATAAATGTTCTACTGGCACCCTTTTACTCAAAAAGAAAAAAAAATATTATACACACACACACACACACACACACACACACACACACACGAGGGTAAGTCAAAAAGTTCTAAGACAGATGTTATAATGGAATTCAAAAGAATTCAAAAAAAGGAATACAAAGAAGGAATTCTCCAATGGAAAGATCGCTTGCAGAAATGTTTAGACTTAAAGGATATGTAGAGAAATAGCTGTTATTTTCATAAATAAAGATTTTTTTCAATTTGTGTTAAAACCTTTTGACTTACCCTCATATTTATTTATTTTAGCATTTAATTAAAGATATTTCGATTTAATTATTTTGAAATTCTTTGAAATATCTTTTCATTTTATTTTATATGACACTTTTTGTTCTATATTTTGTATACTTTGTATCTCCTTAAGCTTGGTTTTGTATTTATATTTCACTTTATCTTTTAGTTTATCCTGTATGTTTTTTTTATCCTGTGCATTCTATTATTGCCTTTAATTTTTTTTTTTTACGACTTGAATGTACAGCACTGAGGTCTATGATAAAAAAAAAGTACAGTACTGTGCAAAAGTCTTAGGCACATGAAAAGAAATACCGTAGGCCAAAATGGTTAAAAAATAATGACATGAAATATTTCAACATTTAAAAAAATACTATAAACAGCAGTAAGCCATAATAAATAAAACAAAGTCAATATTTGGTGTGAGATGACCCTTTGCTTAAAAAAAAAGTAAAAAAAAAAGTAGTAGTCTCAGGTACAATTAGTGCAGTTTTATAAGGAACTGAGCTGTAGGTTTTACTGAGCATATTGCAGAACCAGCCACAATTCTTTTGCACACTTTGTCACACTTGCTTCTTAATTTTGCAGCTGTAATTGCAGCAAAACGTGGCTCTACAGTACAAAGTATTGACTTGTGGGGGGGGGGGGGGGGGGGTACCTATGCATACTTCAGATTTCTGGGTTGTCGTTTTTTTCATCTTAATGTTTGTGTCACCAAAAAAAAATGCACCTTTAAAGCGGTAGGCATGTTGTGCAAATCAAATTCCAGCTTGTAATACAACAAAACAGACAAACACCAATACTTTTGCAAGGCACTCTATTTGCCACAGTTTCACTGGGGAAGAAATTGGAATTTCCACCTTTTTCCTTGGAAAAATTGTTATTCATACTTTTTTGACTGATAAAAAATGAAATTCTCACCTTACTGCTGGGACAACATATTTCCCCAATTTCTGACCGCAAAAAAGCACAACTCTCACCCTCTTGGGAGCTTTCTGACAGCCACCATATCTCTAAATTTATTCCAAGGTGATTAAGTCCTAAAATAGGAATTTCTATTTATATTTCAATTTGTTATGAATTTCATACATTTCACCACCTCCTTCCATTTTAGGAAGATATCATGCCAAAGATTAACATGAACACACCTATATACTAAAGCTAACTAGAAAAAAAATTGCAATTTTTATTTAGTAAACAAAGAGATCATGTGTGAATGCTTTTACAACATAATAACAGGCATTTTCCTGCCATAGCAAACTCTCCGACATGACTTGAATGCAGCATAAGAGCGTTGATTTGCATAGTGTGCTGATCTCATATGCTAACTGCTAACGACCCTATTAACCAGCAGATGAACAGGTACCTACAAAATCTATTCAAAGAATAGTAAAAAAAAAAAAAATGAAATATTTTCTTTTAAAAATAAATTTTTAGAATACAGTAAAATTCCATTTTACTATTAATAAAGATTGTTCTAGTTAAGAGTTTCCAGGCTGCTGTTTCAGGAGTAACATTAAAAGAATCCATGAATGGTTTGATGTTGTTACTGTATTGTTAAACAAGTCATAATTAAAAAGCTTGACTTTCCCCCAGTGGTATCAGTTTCTAATCAGCACTTCAGGTGTTAATCAGTTGGAGTTCCAGAGGCTGATGGATTTGCAAACTGGTCCTCTATTTTACAGCCTTCCCAATTAAACATCCTTAGTAAAGCATTTAAGAAAATGTGAGGGACATCTCCAGTAATTTAAATCACAAAAGGAATTAAAAAAAAAAACTTAAGGAATAATACATAACAGGATCTACTGTTATAGGAAAATAATATATGACAGGATGGTGTGATGAAGCAGAGTTAAAATTATCACATCTTTCTAATATAAGACAAATGGAAATTTTATTTCTCACTTTTTTGTCTTATTAACTTGAAGAAAAAAGAGACTAAAGAGAGATGTCACGTCTGTGTGAGCCCGAGTGTGTCTTGAGCAATTGCTTATTACTTTGAGCACACCGGGTTCACGGCAAGGACTAATTATTAGAAATCACCTGTTGCTGTTTTGAGCACAATCAGTGCACATATAAAAGGACTCTGTAAATGCTATGACTTTGTAAAGCGTACTGGTGAGCGTCCCACATTAGTGAGCCTTGTTCTATGGTCATGTTACACTGGTTACCGAATCTGCATTTTGTTTTGTTTACCATGACTCTGTCTTTGCCTCATGCTTTTTGTATCATATGTGCACTCCTGTAACTAAACACCTTCCTGCAATTACATCTGTCTGTAGTCCCCCTTTTACTGAGAGAATACTTTGCCTATACAATGGACATAGCAGGAAGGAGCAGGTATGCTGCACAACACCATGCCAGCATCACGGTGCCAAAGCCAGGATCGGTACGCTTCCTCTAACTAGGGCTGAATGTACTGGTTCTGGGTGTCCAGAACCAGAGCAGAGCTCCAAGGGGACATTGTCCGCTGCCAGGTACACAGGCCCGGGGCCATCCAAGGAGGTTTTTAGCTCCTGGAGGGAGCTCTTTGGGTGGGGAAGTTCTGTCATGTCTGCATGTGCTCGAGCTTGGCGCGCCTCAAGCCGTTGCTCATGCTCATCCATATTTTTACTTTGAGCACTCCTCAATCATGGCAAGGACTAGTTATTAGAATAATCTGTTGTTCTTTTGAGAGCAATCAGCACACGCATAAAAGGACTCTGTAAATATTAGGACTTTACAAAGTATACTGGTTAGCATTCCACGTTACAGAGCCTTGTTTCATGTTTGTTACTCTTGTTACTGACTCTGCTTTCTGTTTTGTTTACCATGACTGTCTTTGCCTCACACAATTTGTATCATATGTGCACACCTGTAAATAAACACCTTCCTGCAATTATCCATCTACAGCCCCCCCTTTCACTGACAAGAGAAAGGCTGACTGTTTATAATATATACACAACATAACATATAAGGTGACAAGAATGTTCTGTAGACCTTCCCACAAATGTACATGTAACTATTAACAAAGAAAGTTTCATCACACCACCTAGATGTAGATTATTTCCCTATATTAGCACAACAGAATGTTTTATTCCTTACATCACAAGGTACTTATGCATTGGGGGGACAAAACAAATAGATTTCAACCAGACCAAATAAAAAAGTTAAAATGTTAGGATTTTTGCTCAGACATGATTACATTGAGGTTTGGGGGTGAGGAATGGGGTTTGAGGATGGTGTGTATCATCCTTGGTTCAACTGTTAATCATTTCAAATATGCATTACTTCTGTACTTTCTCTGAGAACAAAATGATTAAATGTGAAACCACAGCGCATATGTAAGCTTGAAATGTTTCAGACAATGATGCATCTCGCAATCACACTGTGACAAAGCAATCTGTACTTCCACACTCCATGCAGTTCTATTGTCCCTGATTGTCACACAATCACCAGCAAACACACCATCATACCCAAGTACCTCCAGTTCTGCTTTTATTCTGACATAAATTAATTGCCCGTGTTTCCACCACACACACACACACACACACACACACACACACCTCCTCCTTGTGGTATTCTGATATCAGGTTGAATGGGATGGTGTAAAGTGTGCTGGACATCACACCAAAAACACAGCACAGTGTCAGTGTCGAGATGATATTGGGAAACAGACTAATCAGACTTGTGCCCAGTCCGAACACAAAGTAGCCCATGAAGTAGAGACCCTTCAAGCCAATATAGGGCAGTAGCAGCCTCTGTACATCTGCATATGTTAAAACAAACAAACAAACAAACAAACAAACAAACAAACAAACACAACTGTAATTAAAGGAGCAATAGTATGGCAGCACATTAATTTCAAAACCAGAGGATGCCAAAACAAAGTAGAAAATATAAACCTGCAAGTTTTAACATTCCACTGATGTAAATATTCCAGTTGCAAGTGCAAAAGTTAAACTTGCGAGCACAGAAATATATATATATATATATATATATATATATATATATATATATATATATATTTTTTTTTTTTTTTGTGTGTGTGTGTGTTATATCACACTCAAACTGTCTTTTTTTTCCTTCTCAAATATTTTTTCCCAACCAAAATGGCATGAGCCCGCCTCCTAACTGTCAAAACCACCCCAAGTCAAATCCCAAGTGTGAAAACTTCACTCAAGCACAGACAGCAGCAGAAGGTAATCCACTTGGTGAGCAAGGACAGCTACCAAATAAAAAAAAAAACCCAAAACTTTTTTTTTCAAAATTATTTTGCTTAATACCAATGTAAGTAGGGACTGAAACACTCAGCATGGTGCTATTATGTAATAGATAAGTGTACAGGCTCACTGTATATCATCATGCTTATTACATGGCTACTTATTTAAGAAATCAATAATTAGAGAAAATATTGATTTAAAAATGATTTTATTGCTTCCGCTAATGATGTATTCCACAGGAACGGTCTGATTGACATAGCACTGGTCTGTTATACAGAAATAACAGACTGCAGAATGCCATAACTGCAAAAAGTCCGCCATGCTGCGGACTTGGTTCAGGAGTACAAAAGGAGTACGGGTCCTGTACGTAGTGTATGCATTCTTGATTTGTCGCAAGCCCCGTAGAATTTGCATGTGCAGGACCAAAAGTCTCCATGGGCAGTCTGCGACCTTCTACGACGCTGAACACATACAAGTGTCACGTGAGTCTCAAGCACGGTTTTGCCAAATTTTTTACTGTAGACCGCCTGTAGCAGCACGTAGAGTGGGTTATGAGTGAGGCTTTAGGCAGACCTGGTTGTCCAGCAAAATTCATCATAATTATCAAGAAATTATATACAAATGTACATGGAAGACTCATCATCAACGGTGAACTAACAAAATCTTTTGAATACAATACCAGTGTTAAATAAAGATGTAAACTAGCTCCCACACTTTATGGCATATATGCAGCTGTTCTTCTCTGACTTGCATACAAGAAGATCAAGAACACTCACAGCATCAAAATCAGGTTTCGATGTGATGGTGATTTATTTGACCTCAGAAAACTGAAGAGTAAGACTAAAATCCTCACCACATACATCAGAGAGGCACAATATGCAGATGATATAGCAATCTTCAGTGACACCCCTGCTGGTTTACAAATTCTCCTCACTGCCTACAAAGATCTGGCCAAAAAGATGGGTCTATGCATCAACACCACAAAAACAGATATTATGTGCATTGGACCAGAAGCCGAATTTTTCATTGATACATAGCACAAAATTAAAGAATAGCTTCAAGAGTAAAGAGCTTAAAGAGTACTGTAGCTATGAGGTTAATGTGGAGCTTAAGCCTCACTCACAACCCACCGTAAGTGTTTTGGACACACACGGGTCACAGGGTTTGGTAGCTCGCAGCCGTGCCACAGGGTCGCGGTGAACCCGGGGGAAAGTTTAGGGGAGGAGTACAGGCAAAGTACTTGTCAAGTACAGGTTGTACACCTGATTTCCTCGAGGCATGGGAAAAATTGCACCGTTAGCCCATGGAAAGTGTATATCTGATGCACGTGATCAGTGTGTGTTCAGTGAGTATGGAGTGTCTGAGACTCAGAGGTGGGGACTTGAGACTTGGGAACTTGGACTCGAGTCGACTCGAGTCACTGTTTTCATGACTTGTGACTTGACTTGACAAAACATGAAAATACTTGAGACTTGACTCGGACTTGGAAGTTTAAGACTCGGGACTTGACTTGACTTACGATGACTTGAGTGACTTGAGTGTTATTTCCATCGTGTTTTTATTGTGAAAATAAAATGTAATATGCACATACTTCAGTAATTTTGATTGCACTGCCGTTGCGTTGTCACCGCCCTGTCCATCAGGCACGCTCTCTGCGTGGGCTATATACCACGCCCCATGCCACGATGTGTTCATAGATTTCACATCATATCATCATGTCAGCCATCCCAAGAGTCATCACTTTTGGCTTCAAGGGCTACTGCCTAGAAGGTAAACGACGAATGGCGCAGTGCAAGATTTGCAACGTGATGATTTCTGACAGCCAGACCACGACCTCCAATTTCGTCTGGCATTTGAAGATCCATTCTGCCCAGTAAGTTTATTAATGTGTTGTTATTTGGTGATAGCAGCTAAACTCCTCGTTAGCCAATGTTAGCCACGAGAGTGAGCGGTAGGAGGATTTTAGCCATTGCAGATGTAGCTAGGGATTCAGTTTATTATTGTGAAATTCTTATGTGAATGCTGGTAAGCAATGTAGTTACGCCAAGTTTAATGATATTGTATATCAGTAGTAGTAAGTTGACTGTGCACTTTGCAGTCGTGATGCTGAATAACATAAGCAGCTTCCTACCCTGTTGTTCTGTTTCAGGGTTAAGCTAATGGTCAGCTTGTGAACATGTACACGTTCATGAGCAGTACAAATTCGTGTAAGTGTGTTCGTGTACATTAGCCAGACTGTCCATAGGGCATAGAGGCAGGGGAGTTTATCATAGCCGTTTGAAATAGCAGTGCAGCAACCTGCACATTTTTTTCGTTACACTACCCGATCAAAAAAGAAAAGAAAACTCCGTCCCACTGCCTATCATGCACTATTGAAAAAAGCACCACGATTTGGATTCACCGGCATGCCACTCGCTGTTTGAATACAGGCTAGCAGCAATAGTAAACTCTGCAAAATAGGCTGACTGTGCGCGGGAGTCTTGGTTCCCGCTGTAACACAGTGTTACGAAAATAAATTGTGCAGTCATCCAAACCATGAATTTACATTTAGTATATCAGGCTACCAGGCCGCCAAAACAATGGTTTGAATGACTACAATTTAGAGAGCACAACTCTGTAACTGAACAGGTGCATTGGATATTTCCCAGTGAGGTAATTTAAAAAGTCTCTGGGTAATTGTTCAAGGAAAGATGAATCCCACGCACTGTCCTTTCCGTATTGTTCCTGAAACGTTGCACTTGTGGTAAGGAGGACAGTGCGTTAGCCACGACCGAAACGTTGTGAGCAAAGTTCCTGTGGAAAGGAATGCGCGGGATGCATATTTCATTTAACATTTATTTTCGTAACAATCTATTATAGCGGGAACCAAGACTCCCGCGCCAAAGTCGTATGTCCACGCTCCGCACAGGCTGAGGCAGCCTCGGAGAGGGAGAGAGCGAGAGAGCGCTTTTGCACACGCCTCTGTAGCTTGTCATATGGGGTAAGATGATGCCACTTTTGCACGGGTGAACAGGTCTTCTTTTTGAGACCTAAATTATGTCTGACACATTTCTCTATCCTTTGGGTTTTTTTTTTTTACTGGCGCAAACATACATCGAAGTCACTTCAGGTTTCTCCACGTGTATCTTATTAATAATAATCATCTCATCTGACGTGATTAGAGATTGGAGGAGCTCATGCCCCTGTTAACCCAAGGTGTCGTCCTACCCTCTTTTAACTATGCACATAACAGAATGCCAATTCTCTGTTTATTTTTCTTGTTGGCTGATGACAATGTGAGAAACTTAGTTGGCTTTCAATCTTGCAATCAATTTTGCCATCAATAAATAACTTTGTGACATTATTACTGTTTTGTTTTATTCCATGATGTATTTTACAGAACATGAGTATTTAAAATGCAAATATTTAACAGGTTGGGCACATGTGCCAGGGATGTTTACTGACTATGTATTGCCGTTTCAATGTATTAAATTCATATTCTGCTGCTAAAATTACGCCAATACGCCTAAGGTGACTTGACTTGGACTTGACTTGACTTATTATAGGACTTGACTTGACTTGACATAGCCTGTGACTTGACTTGACTTGCCCAAGACAAAAAAGACTTGGGACTTACTTGGGACTTGAAGGTTAAGACTTGAGACTTGCACATGTGTGACTTGGTCCCATCTCTGGGAGACTTGCATTTTACCAGTTTCCTGCGCTACAAGTTCGGGCTGCTTTCAGTTTAAAGTTTAGAAAATAGGACCCAAGAAGAAGCGAGCAAAAGTGAAGTAACCCAGCCTGAAACACACATGCTTTAAACATTCATTTCAGTATCTATATGCTTATGTAATTAATATTATATATGCTGATTTTCATGTATGTTTGTGCCATGCTCAGTGATAAGGGCAAGGACATCCCGACACCCCGTTCCACCACTCAGCAGGAGTAGGACAGCAGCTGTAAAAGTGTGTTTCAGTGCTCAAACTGTTGGGCTATTTAGTTGGGATTTTTTTTACAGTATAATAAAATGCATTATTCCCTTATACTCATGTTTTATTATTTGATGTTTGCATGGTAAATTAAACATATACGCAAATAAAAACAGCAAATGAGATGGTCTTCTTCCTTTCTACAATGCTACATGCTACACAATCGGTTCCTTGGTTCTTCCCCAATATATATACCCAGAGTCTTGCCCCTCGTGTTGTGTGCAGGTTGCATGTGCTGCATGCACACCACACATAGGGGTAGAAAGTGAGATGCACTTCTGTCTTGCGCACCGCACAACTAGCAAGTGTGGAATACTTGTGTAGTATTTCTGAGGCACGTCACTCATACAATGACCGTGCGTCACTTATGCGTCTTACTGTCATCGCAAAAAGCCCCTACTAGCCATGCTGCTGACTTGGTTCAGGTGTACAAAAGGAATACGGGTCCCGTACGTAGTGTATGCGTTCTTGATTTGTCGCAAGCCCCGTAGAATTTGCATGTGCAGGACCAAAAGTCTCCATGGGCAGTCTGTGACCTTTTACGGCGCTGAACACACGCGCAAGTCTCAAACATGGTTTTGCCAATTTTTTTTTTTTTACTGTAGACCGCTTGTAGCAGCACGTACAGCAGGTTGTGAGTGAGGCTTAAAGGAGCTAACATCAAATTACAAACATGTCCTAGCTGATCAACTGTGTTTGTGGTAATGGGGAAATTATGTGAAGGTCTTTTTTGGCAGAACTTTCGCTTTGCAAATCTGCTTGATATAATCACTGCTTAAAGTCTCCTTTTGATGAATGGCAACTCTGATTCATGTATCTCTAAATACTGTTGCACATCCCTTTTAATGTGTTCTGTGCATGCATTAGGAGAACATTGATGAAATGCTGCAGTACAATTCACAGCAAGGTAAATACTCACAGGAATAGAGAGCTGAGGACACAGCATTGATGCACAGCCCCCAGCAGCCGACCTCCACCCCTCTCTCATAGGTGGCATAAGCAGTGGAGTTATGTGGCGCATACGGGTTGCCCTTATACACAATCTGCAAGAAGAAGAAGAAGAAGAAGAAGAAGCAGTAGTAGCAGCAAATATGACCAGAAATTTAAGAGCTGTACAATATATTCTGTCTTACCAAGTGATCAAAATATCTAATGCTGGGAAGGAAACATTAACATAATTCATAAATCCCACCCAGATTTTTTATGGCTCAGAACAGAATAGGGACATCTATACTCTGTTCTCTGTACATAAACTGATGGGTTAACTGTTTATTATTTGACACAGTCCTACATTTTGTTGTGTTGGTAAAAAGACTTGTTTGTGCTATCAGAAGAACAGGTTCTAAAGTTCATAATCTGCTGAAAAGAAGGCTTGTTCAGTGTAAAAAGTAGATCATGGACTTTGTAAGTGATTTTTAATTTTTTTTAGTTTCAAATCAGTCAAATCAATGTGAACACGAGATACTAATCTGAGGTAATTATATTGAAATGCATGTGAACCATTTGCTTTTTTTTGTGATCTAAAATTATGGCCTTGTTAATTGTGGTTCATTTGACCTCTTAATTTAATGTAATAACTGAACACAAAAGGTTATACATTATTGTTGAAGCTAATACATTTTTGTTACAGATAGTCCACATCAACATGAGGATGTGTTATGGAGACACATTGAGATATTGCCATAGTCCATCATGAAATTATTGTAAGAGAACTCTATTTTGCGCATGCTCTCTCTCACACACACACTATATATATGGGTGGGAGTGGGAGAAGCCTTCAAGCCATGTAATTAGTTACATCTAATCAGGAACACGGGTAGAAACGGAGTTTAGCGAGTCACCTGACGTTCAATTGTCTCACGTGAGGAGGAAATGCAGGTAGATTAGTTTAGCCTGTAACAGTGGTGCCTCCAGAAATATTTCATAGGGGTGGCCAGATGGGGACACTTAAAATCTTGGGGTGGCACACCAAAACTAAAAGCCATAATTTCAGGATATCATTATACTGTTGTAGTAAACTGGCCAGTAGAAAACTATCAGAAAGACTTAAGGAAATGCCTACTGATATACTTTGGTAAAGCACACGTTACCCCCCTCTTCTTTTACTAAAGAATATTTTGACTTATTTACTTACTGGTAGTCTTCTCCATCTTCTCTCTTAACTCCTTTTGAGGTCATTATTTACCTGTGTAGGTAGGTACAAGCGGCGGTCACGAGCACACGCTGAGCCGTTGCTGTAGGAGCGCGCAAAAGCGGCGGGGGGGAGGGGAGGGGCTGCTGTGAGTGAGGGAAGATGATCTTCCCCCACTCACCGAAGATCAAGAGTGTCTTGCCTGGCTGGCTGTGCATTTGGGATGAACTGCATAACTGAGGCTACTACAATCTATACTGGCCAGTGGGGTGGCCAGTAAATTTGTAGGGGTGGCCATAGCCCCCCCTGGCCACCCCCTGGTGGCGCCACTGGCCTGTAATATGGGCCCACTATTTGTTTGAAATCTAACAGCGCAGCAGTGGTGAGAGCACTGTTGGCGTGCAGCGTTTGCCAGCGGTGATATAACGTAGAGCGGTATTTAAGTCAGTCCGGCTGTTTTCCTGGCTTGTGATAGCAGTCCCTAGTAACAACACAGCACCAAAGTTCCCTGACCCACGCGACGTCTAAGTGAAAAAGGATAGTCTACTGGCAGGGGCGGTTCTAGGTGCGGGGCCACAGGGGCCGTGGCCCCGCCTCTAATTTGATTGGCCCCTGAAGTGCCCCTGTTCTGTCAATCAACTGGCGAGAAGAACAAGAATTCAATAATCACTGGTGCAGTTCCACCCCCAAACTGTTGGTGGCAGTGCGCTTGTTAGCGATGTTAAGTTGTAATTTGTTTGGTAAGATAGCAATAGCTTTGACCTGTTTATTCAAAGCTCAAGATTTTGTGTTAATCTTAACTATCGTGTTTGGCAGATATAGAGACAGAGAGAGCATGAAAAGAGAGACAAAGGGAATTCAGCAGTTTCTTATCAAAAGGAAAACTGAAAGTGAGGGTTTAAACGAGGGCAGCACAAGTACGCAAGCACCAGTGCCACAGGACGGTCAACAACTGCAGTAGCAGTCTGCTAGCCCAAGCCCCTCTTCACCAGGTCAGAGAAAACATGATGTAGTAGGCAAAACCAGATGACTACAAATAATACAATGTATTGTACCGGTATTTCTGGAAATGGTATTAATTGAGATTGCATAGAGGAGAAATGCACAGTTTAAGGGTCTACTTTAGTTCTAGACTTGTATGTAGTTCAACTTTAGCTGTAATAGTAACCCTCTAGGTAATGATGCCATGTTGTATGGGTGTAATGTACTTAATTGCATTTTATTTATTAAAATAACTAAATTGGTAGTTGTCAGATGGCATTTTGAATAGAAATACGGGTTATTTATTTTGTGACATTTCTGTATTAGCTCTATCGGATGGTGCAGGTTCAAATGATGAAAGGATTTGGATGAATTTGTCAGGCGTTTTAGCTCAAAGCATGGCAATCGGAGAATAATTCTTTTCTGAAGTGTGTGTGTGTGTGTGTGTGAGAGAGAGAGAGAATGAGTGTGTGTGTGTGTGTGTGTGTGTGAGAGAGAGAGAGAGAGAGAGAGAGAGAATGAGATGTTGTTGCACCTACAGTTAAAAGCTGTTGCTCCTCTGTTATCCTATGTGCTCCTATCCTATATGTTGTTGATTATGTTTTATGTGCCCTTTATGCACACAGAATGAATAAAAAAAAAGAATTATTACAAACATTACTGATTCATAATGTGTTATTTAAATTTGAAAAAGGGTACTGAATTATTCATTTGTGTGCTTGGATAGTAGCGTAGAAGTAGATGTTCTTTATTGTCAGTATACAAGTACAGTGAGATGCCGTTTGGAAGAGCCCACAGATGCCAAGAAGCAGTATACTGTAGAAGAGTAAGTTTTAAAAATAAGCAATATAGGTATGATGTATAACAGTATGCAATCTCATCTCATCTCATCATCTCTAGCCGCTTTATCCTTCTACAGGGTCGCAGGCAAGCTGGAGCCTATCCCAGCTGACTATGGGCGAAAGGCGGGGTACACCCTGGACAAGTCGCCAGGTCATCACAGGGCTGACACATAGACACAGACAACCATTCACACCTACGGTCAATTTAGAGTCACCAGTTAACCTAACCTGCATGTCTTTGGACTGTGGGGGAAACCGGAGCACCCGGAGGAAACCCACGCGGACACGGGGAGAACATGCAAACTCCACACAGAAAGGCCCTCGCCGGCCCCGGGGCTCGAACCCAGGACCTTCTTGCTGTGAGGCGACAGCGCTAACCACTACACCACCGTGCCGCCAGTATGCAATCCACTAAACAAAATGTACAAATCAGGTTGGTAGCCTTTATCACTGGATAAAGATGATGGTGACACTGTTGGCCCCTGAAGGTTACATATGGCCCCATAGTGGCCCGTTTCAGAAAAATCCTAGAACCGCCACTGTCTACTGGTATGCGTAGTGGGGATTGTAAGAAGTTAATCATGCCAAAGACTGTTCCTGCCTGTATGGTATGATGCCAGCGTAACAATAACAGGAGCCTATTGTAGTCACTGTTTTTCCCATTGTAAAGTTTATTTTAAAAGCTAAAGTGGGCCTGTTTAATGCCCTTTAGGGTAGTCTAATCGCCATCAGCATAAGGCCCACTGTGAAATGCCTTGTTATAGTGTGTTGTAAGCGTGTGTAAAACCACCTCCACTTTTTTGTTTATTTTTTTTATTCGTATATTTATTCTGCGAGGTTTATTTCCTTTTCCCACTGTTGTCAGCCGGGGTGGGGAAGCACAAGGGGTTGTGAGGGCTTATTCCTAGTGTAGCAGTAGTGCTGTTAATTTGGTGACCGTCGCTGTATCTGCGCCGCCTTTGTGCGTGGTTGGAATGAAATGGTAATTTGGTGACGGTCCCTCAGCGGTGCCTCACCTGGGCTCGCGATTGGGCAACCGCTAGCCACACCGGTATAGACCCTTCCCACGTGACGTCACGACAAACGCGGCCGCCATTTTGGACATGAACTACCAGTAGTCTACCACAGCCAACAACGAGGAACGATGGCGAAGCATCGAAAGGAATATAGCCATCAAAGAAAGTTTTTACTTTCAGCAAGACTTCCATCATGCCATTATATTGTTGTGCACCTGGATGTAGTAATCATCAACACACAAGGCAAGATTTATCATTTTATCGGATCCCGACAGATGCTGACCGACGGAGAAGATGGATAGTCTCTAAAATATTGGCAAAATGATGTTTATTGACATAGCAATCGTGTGTAACGGGAAGCATTTGCATATCCGAAGTGTTGTGTTTACATCAAAGATAAAATAAACCGATATGACAACGACTGCTGCTGCCAGGTTGGGGACACAAACTAGTAGAAAGGAAGTGTGCCAACAGACTTCCTTTGTGGTCGATTCTGCTTTAAGGTAAGATGCATTTAATTATTCGTCTGCTGTGGGTTTGGAATCGGTAGCCTGACCGAGTCGTTCATGTTTGTGGTGCCATTTGTTTGTTGACGCGTGTTGAAATGGAAGATTGGTTGTTGACATGATTTCCAGTGATGCTTTGGTGCTGCTGTGGATCAGATGTGTTGAGTAGCCTGACTGTTTTTTTTTTTCTTGCGTGTGGTATCATTGTTGACGCGAGGTTGTTTTTTGAACATGCCAATGCGGACACGATTTCCCCTGATGAGTTATGACTTCAGATGCGATGCGTGTGTGGAGTCCGCGTGATATGTGCGTAAGATAGGCTTCTCATATGTTATCCGCGCTCTGCGACAAGTGCAAGCGCAAGCACACACCCCCCGGGAAAAAAAAGGGACCCCCCGAAAATATCGGCATAGTTCGAACACTGGGTTGGAGAAAGTAATGGCAAATAGTGAGTGCACAAACCATAGAATGTAAACTGTACACAGCGCCAGGGCAGTGTGATGGTATGTCTACTTTTAGATTGTGTTAGCTTATCAATGAACGCACTCGTCACTCGA
This sequence comes from Neoarius graeffei, assembly GCF_027579695.1. NCBI lineage: Eukaryota > Metazoa > Chordata > Actinopteri > Siluriformes > Ariidae > Neoarius > Neoarius graeffei. The sequence goes on from NC_083580.1 coordinate 49,096,299, forward strand.
CGAGTTTCACGTCTTTACAACGGATACTTAAATGTGTGTTAGGTATTACTGTTGCAGTCTAAGCAGTCATTGTAGCAGCTAGATGAGCGAGAACCGAAAGGGTCTGTGCCATAAACCATTATTTCTTCATGTCCAAAATGGCGGTTGCGTTTACGAAGGTCACGTGAGTGAAAAGGGTCTTTGGAGAGTCCGCTGGTAGAGCCCGTCGGGAGCGGACGCGCGGGTTTCGCGGTGAAAGAACGGGGAGAGGTTCTTGCTTCAACAGTGATTGAACGGAACTTCTTCCAATTTAAATCTTCGAGATTTCGGCTGAGTGGATTTTTTGGGGGCTGGAGGTGTGATCCGGGATTTGCAGGAAGTGAGTGAGGTGGAGGGGATTGAGGAGGCAGATGAAGGTGGTGATCTAGCGTTAAGCGACTACAATGAGAGAAATATATACTCAGGAGAATGGCAGAGGGTCAATTGAGGAAGTAAGAAAAGGAAAGAAATAGAACCCGATGGAGAGAGGAAGGTAAAAGAAATGAAAGTTATCCTTAGATTCCAATCCCCGTGTACTTTAAATCCTTTAAAAGTTAGTGAGGCAGTATACAAGTTAGTAGGTGAAGTACAAACAGTCAAAACTTTAAGAGATGGCAATTTGATGATTGTGTGTAGAGATGGAGACCAGCAGCAGGGGTTAATGAAGTGTAAAACACTATTGGGGAAAGCGATAAAGCTGCAAGTGTGGGAGGAAAAGGGGAAGTGTATGGGTGTGATATCTGGAGTATCTACTGAGTTGACAGAGGAACAGATCCGAGTCAACAAGAAAGGGGTTAAAGTAACCAAGGTGAAACGTTTGCCTATTACAAGAGATGGAGTTACAAGTCCTAGTTTGTCAGTTATGATAGCTCTGGACGAAGAGCGATTACCAGAAAGAGTTAAGATTGGGTATGTCAGTTATGCAGTACGAGCATACATTCCTCCACCAACAAGGTGCTTTAAATGCCAAAGGTTTGGGCATATTGCTGCAGCCTGTAGGGCTAAAGCCAGGTGTGCCAAGTGTGGGGGGGAACATGAATATGGCAAGTGTGCTGTAGGAACTAAAATAAAGTGTTGTAACTGTGGAGGGGAGCACAGTGCTGCTTATGAAGGATGTGAGGCCCATAAAAGAGCAGTACAGATTCAAAACATAAGGGTGAAGGAGAAGCTTACCTATGCTGATCCAATCAAAAAGATAGATAGCAAAGTACGATCTGATGCTAAAGCAGTGTCTGTGTCTCAACCTGTGTCTCAACCTCCTACTCAAAGAGCTGCACAATGTTTGAATTATAAAGTTTCTGAAGACACCTTGATTGTGGAGAAGAAAAAGTTTGTTGCCTTCATAGTGGAAGTTATCAATTGCTCAGCTCAGACAGATAGCTGAACAGAGAGAATAAAGATAATCACAAGAGCAGCAGAAAAGTACCTGGATATAGGGGAATTATCCGTTGAGTCTGTAAATGCAGTATTAGCAACCAGAGTGTCTGAAAGTCAGCAGTCATGTGGTGGTGTTTTATAATGATACTGTCCATATTACAGTGGAATGCCAGGAGTCTAATTGCGAATGGGCAAGAATTTAAACAGTTTATTGAAGAACAGCAGGTTAAACCTAATATCATTTGTATTCAAGAAACATGGTTAAAGCCATCACTTGACTGTATAATCTATAGATATGTAGCAGTATGCAAAGATAGAAGCCTAGGAACAGGTGGGGGAGTAGCCACATTTATTCAACAGGGACTTAATTACAAAGCACAAAATATAAATGAAGAAATTGAAGTAATATCAGTGGAAGTATGGGTGGGTAGAACTAAGTTTAAAATAATTAACTTCTATAACCCTTGTCAAAAGATTAGAAGAGATTTTTTTAGATAGTTTTTGAGTGGAGGGAAATTGTAGAAATATTTTATGTGGAGACTTCAATGCTTATAACACATTATGGGGAAGCAAAAGAACAGATGATAATGGGAGTACTGTTGAGGAGTTTATGGATGACCGCAATTTAGTCTGTTTAAATAATGGAACAGGCACTAGGTTTGATCTAGTACATGGAACAGAATCAGCACTTCACCTTACCTTACTTTCAGAACGATTAGCAGGAGTCAGTCAGTGGGAAGTTCTTAATAATAACCCATTAGGAAGTGATCATTACCCAATTTGAACCAAGATACAAGAGCAGAATGTTAATTTGGAAGAAAACTGGTACCCAAGATGGAAAATGAGAGAGGCTGACTGGGGGCTATATAGCATGAAGGCAAGTGGCAAACTTATGGAGAATATGTCAAACTTAAGTGATGTTGAATTAGTAAATTCCATAATCACAAATATATTATATGAGTCAGCAGAGGAGGTTCTGGGTGAGTCTTCTGGGATAAGGGAAAAGAAAATGGTGCCATGGTGGTCAGATGAATGTAAAAAAGCAGTCAAAGCCAGAAATAAAGCATTTAGAATGGTGAAATCTAATCATTCCTTCAATAATTTAATTCTATATAAAAAGGCACAGTCTCAAGCTAAAAGAGTAATAAGGGAAACTAAGAGGAATTACTGGAGGAGTTTCTGTAATAATATTGGATCAGAAGTCAAGGTCTCCGAGATATGGGGAATGATCAGAAAGATGGGAGGAATCTCTTTACCAGTAATTAAAGATAGTGATGGTGAAGCAGTAAATAATGATGAAAAAGCAGAGATGCTTGCTAGGGCCTTTGTTAAAGTGCATAGCTCTAAAAACTTAACAAATGAAGAGTTATTATGGAGAACAAAAATGATTGAAGATAATGGAAATGTATTAGGAAAGAAAGATATAAGTGAGGGCGCACTTGATAATTTTACATTATTTGAACTGAAAAGAGCATTAGTGGGTGTTAAAAATATGTCTCCAGGTAAAGATAGAATTTGTTACAAAATGATTGAACAATTACCTGATGTGGCTAAAAGTGTGATTTTAAAGTTATATAATAAAATTTGGGAGCAAGGTAAGCTGCCCTCTAGCTGGAAACATTCAGTAGTGGTACCTATAGCTAAACCAGGTAAGGATAAAGCAGAGGTCAAAAGCTATAGGCCTATAGCACTAACATCTAATCTTTGTAAGTTAATGAAAAGGATGATAACTAAGAGGTTAGTGTACGAGACTGAAAAAAGAAGTCTTTTCTCTCCACATCAAAGTGGGTTTAGAAATGGCCGTACTACTATGGATCCAATAATCTGCCTAGAAAATGAAATTAGGAAAGCTCAAGCAAATAAGGAGTCAGTCGTGGCAACATTCTTTGATATTGAAAAAGCATATGATATGCTCTGGAAAGAGGGTCTTTTACTTAAATTGAATAAAATGGGAATAGAAGGCAAAATGTTCAATTGGCTTAGAGATTTTTTAAGGAATAGAACCATAGAGGTAAGAGTTGGAGCGAGCCATTCAAAAATCTACGCTATAGAAAATGGTACCCCACAGGGTAGCGTCTGCAGCCCAATTCTATTCAATATAATGATTAATGATGTTTTTAACAATATTGAGTCCAGAATCAGTAGAGCACTTTATGCAGATGATGGAGCACTGTGGGTGAGAGGCCGAAATTCTGATAGTCTAAGGAACAGAATGCAAATAGCTATAAATGAGGTTGAAAGATAGTCACATGAGTGGGGGTTTCATTTATCTGTTGAAAAGACACAAGTTATATGTTTCTCAAAAAAAAGGGTTAACCCTACAGTGGACCTCAGGTTGTATGGGCAGCCACTCAAGCAAACGGATAATTTAAGATACCTTGGTGTATGGTTCAATAACAAACTTTCTTTTAAAAATCATATTCAAAAAGTTATAGACAAATGTAAAAAGGGAATTAATATTCTGAAATGCTTAGCAGGGAATGACTGGGGGGCATCAAGCACATCCTTGAAAAGAATTTATAGTGCCCTAATCCGACCAGTATTGGATTATGGATGTACTGTATAGCATATAATTCAGCAGCCAAGACTTCCTTGTTAGAGTTAAATAAGATACAAGCCAAAGCCCTCCATATATGTTGTGGTGCCTTCAGGACCTCTCCAGTCCCAGCACTTCAGGTGGAAGTAGGGGAGATGCCACTGGACCTCAGGCGACTGAAATTATCAGTATCATATTGGCTAAACCTACAGGGTCATGAAGACAATCACCCAACCAAACAGGTACTAAGGGAATGCTGGGAGTATGGTCGACCCATACGCAGTTTTGGGTGGGATGGTAATCAGCAGGCAGCTCAATTGGGGATCAGTGACATTCCTCTTTGCAAAACAATTACAAGGTCAATCATTCCCCCTTGGTTATTTTATTTCCCAATTGTAAATTTGAAAACTAAGGAGATGGCAAACCAGAATGTACAACAGTATTTAGAAGTAATGTATGATGACACGGCACAGAGATATACAGATGCTTCTAAAGACGAAACTGGTAAGACAGGAGCAGCAGTATTCATCCCCAGCTACAATATAAGTATTGGGAAAAGGACGTCAGATCACTTGTCAATTTTTTCAGCAGAAATGATGGCTATTATACTGGCCCTGCAGTGGGTGGAGGAGGTGAAGCCTAGTAAAGCAGTTATTTGCTCAGATTCTATGTCTTCCTTAAATAGTATCCAGAGTGGAAAATCTACATGCCGACAAAATCTCTTAGATGAAATTAACCATCTTGTATTTAAGATTAATCAACATAAAACTTTTATTCAGTTCACATGGGTTCCAGCTCATAAGGGGGTTGAGGGTAATGAGAGAGTGGATAAAATGGCCAAAGAGGCCATCAAGGCAAATGAGGTTGAGTTAGAAGTCCCATTAAGCAAGGCAGAAATTAAAGTAATAATCAAAGACAACATCAACAAAATGTAGCAGGAGAGATGGAATACAGAGGAGAAAGGAAGGCATCTATATAATTTACAAAAGGAGGTGGTGTTTAGAAGGGGTGGTGAACTGAAACGACAGGAGGAGGTTTGGTTGACGAGGCTGAGGATAGGGCACACAAGTCTAAATAGTGGGTTGTATACAATAGGGAAACATCATTCTGAGGCCTGTGCACACTGTGGAGAAGTAGAAAAGGTTGAGCATGTTCTTATACACTGTACACAGTATTCCAGTGAAAGAGAGAAGATGGGGAGAACATTAAGAAAATCTGTAACTATAGACAACTTAAGTCAGCCATTCACACAATCAGCAGTAACAGCTCTAACACAGTATTTAAAGGACACTCAACTAGCAAATATAATTTAGTTTTTTTTTATATAATCAGTATCCTCGTAATTGGTTTACAGGAAGATTTTGTTTGGTTATCCTCATAATTGGTTTACGGAAAGATTTTGTTTGGTTATCCTCGTAATTGGTTTACGGGAAGATTTTGTTTGGTTATCCTCGTAATTGGTTTACGGGAAGATTTTGTTTGGTTATCCTCGTAATTGGTTTACGGGAAGATTTTGTTTGGTTATCCTCGTAATTGGTTTACGGGAAGATTTTGTTTGGTTATCCTCGTAATTGGTTTACGGGAAGATTTTGTTTGGTTATCCTCGTAATTGGTTTACGGGAAGATTTTGTTTGGTTATCCTCGTAATTGGTTTACGGGAAGATTTTGTTTGGTTATCCTCGTAATTGGTTTACGGGAAGATTTTGTTTGGTTATCCTCGTAATTGGTTTACGGGAAGATTTTGTTTGGTTATCCTCGTAATTGGTTTACGGGAAGATTTTGTTTGGTTATCCTCGTAATTGGTTTACGGGAAGATTTTGTTTGGTTATCCTCGTAATTGGTTTACGGGAAGATTTTGTTTGGTTATCCTCGTAATTGGTTTACGGGAAGATTTTGTTTGGTTATCCTCGTAATTGGTTTACGGGAAGATTTTGTTTGGTTATCCTCGTAATTGGTTTATGGGAAGGTTTTTGTTTGGTTATCCTCGTAATTGGTTTACGGGAAGATTTTTTTGTTTGGTTATCCTCGTAATTGGTTTACGGGAAGACTTTGGTTATCCTCGTAATTGGTTTACGGGAAGGTTTGTGTTTGGTTATCCTCGTAATTGGTTTACGGGAAGGTTTTTGTTTGGTTATCCTCGTAATTGGTTTACGGGAAGGTTTTTGTTTGGTTATCCTCGTAATTGGTTTACGGGAAGGTTTTTGTTTGGTTATCCTCGTAATTGGTTTACGGGAAGGTTTTTGCTTGGTTATCCTCGTAATTGGTTTACGGGAAGGTTTTTGCTTGGTTATCCTCGTAATTGGTTTACGGGAAGGTTTTGGTTTGGTTATTCTCGTAATTGGTTTACGGGAAGATTTTGGTTTGGTTATTCTCGTAATTGGTTTATGGGAAGATTTTGGTTTGGTTATTCTCGTAATTGGTTTACAGGAAGATTTTGGTTTGGTTATCCTCGTAATTGGTTTACGGGAAGATTTTGTTTGGTTCATGAGACAATTTGGCTGGAGTTTCTCTAAGCTCCGGTGAGGTGGGACGAGGGCTAATAGGGCATGCCCGCCCTCTGAGCACCAATACACGTCAAGAAGAGCAAAGATTAACTCGAGCATGCATCTCTTAATATTGTTAATATTCTACTCCATTCTATTTTACTATTTCAGCGAGAAGGCTAGAATTCTTCTGTGACCTTGTGTCTCACTGTGTATTGTACTGTTATGATAACACGTTGCTCGAGACATAATATTGATATCTTTTTGAACATTCTATCAGGACGTGACCTGCTCAAGGTCTGACTACAGGCTCAGTTTTGATTTATTCTCATGTAAGCATTTGCAACGATTAATATCCCTTGAGATCACACCTCAGCCCGGTAGATGGCGGTAATACACATCGATTGTTAACTGCCAATAAATCGACAGAAGAAGAGGCTCTTTTGACGGTCCCTCAGTGGTGCCTCACCTGGGCTCGCGATTGGGCGACCACTAGCCACACCGGTATAAAGCCGGATGGCTGTACAGATGCGTTTTTTTTTTTTTTTTGCTGAGAGGAACATACAAGGCTAGCGGCTCTGGCTTCTACAATTCTTGTTGCTTGTGCCTCGGAGGGAATTCATTTTGCCACTGGCTGCTTGCTCTGGTTGTTTGTTTGCTAACTGCTTAGCAGTAGTGCTCCATCTTTTCCCCTCCGATGCGCTCACTGATCTTTGCGCAGGTGAGTTTACAAACTTATTTGCGTGTGCACTGAACATTTCGTGGGGCAGCGTGTTGACATTATTCTTGGCTTGCAGCATACATCATGAGACGGTTCGGTAAACGAAGTCTCTCCCTCGGCGGTGTGTGCTTCCCTTTTGGTGGTGTGTGCCAGCTACTCGGTAGGCTCTTGCTTTTTTATTTATTCTAGTTGTGATAGCCAGTTGCTGCAGTCAAGTAAATGTATTTTTATTCCCACTAGGGCCCGTGTGATATCTAACTGAGAGGTCAGAGTTGCCGTTTTGTCCTCTCCCCCTCTTGTTCTTCCTGTTTGCTCACGGTGACTGCTGCCCTGCAATTAGCTGCTTATTCTGCTGCCCGCTTGGCTGCTTTGCATGTTGAGATGCAGGGTGTATGATGCTGAGCTTGCTCGCTATGCTGCATCACTGGTCCCGTGATTTGTGTGTTTTCTTTTGGTTTGCTGTGTTTTTTATTTGTTTGCTTTGATTCTCTTTGGTTTGTTGTGAATTATTTTGTTTGCTGTGTTTTATTTTGGTTTGTAGTGTTTTTGTTAATTTTGTTTTACCTCAGCACAATTGGGTTTGCTGTCGAATACCTCCATCAGGGGACAGCATCACCCATAAGCCATTGTCTGGTGTGTGTGTGTGTGTGTGTGTGAGAGATTTTATTGTCGGAATTTTAAGATTATTGTGTTGATTGAAGAAAAATAAGATTGTATATGTTTTGACACGGAACTCGCGTCTCTGTCGTTCATATAATTGCTTAAAGTAGTGTGCCCCTTCTTGGCACTGTTACAATCTGGCGTAGCCCACAGGATGAACGAATCAGAGATGTGTGGTTCTGTATCGTGTGTGTTTTTTTTTTTTTCCTTTTTGTGTTTGTTTTTTGGTTTTAATAGTGGATGGATGATTGTGTTGTATAAGTGTTATGTGTTTTGTTTTTCCCTTCCTGATTTTTTTTTTTTTTTGGAGGACAAAGCAGCAACGTCTGTCTTGCGATCCGTTACCATCTAGCTGGTTTGCGGTTTTCGATTTCCCATGGTCCCTTGGTCTCCTTCTGAGTCAGTAACCTTACCTCTATTATGGATAATACGGACAATTTGCAGGAACTTAGGGAATTGGTGGTGCAGTTAAGGGCTGAGAATGATAAATTGCGACAGGAACGGGTTACCGCTAGGCCACTGAGTGCTACTTTGGCTGAGGCATCTTCAGTGTCTTCAAATGCGCTGTCAATCGTAAGTGATGATGATGCAGTGCCACAATCTGCTAATAATGTTGCCCCACGAATAGAAAGGCTTGTTTTTGTGCCACGCGACCGAAAATGTCCACAGTTTAGTGGTAGGTCTGGTATGAACATTGAAGAGTGGGTCGAAGAGGCTTAGGCATGTATGCGTGCACGATACTTGGCGCGCTCCGAGTAAGCTTTCTTTCTTTATGATCATCTGGTGGGGGAAGCGAGAGAGGAGATTAAATTTCAGCCTAGTGAGGAATGCAAGGACCCTGATAAAATTATTTCCATCTTGAAGGAGTTTTATGGGTGTTCTAAATCTTGCGTCGCTCTCTAAGAGGGTTTCTTCTCCAGAAAACAGCAGGATGTCAAGACCCTGCAAGAGTTTTCTTTGGCCTTGTTGAGCCTAATGGGCAAAGTGAAGCAGTCTGCTCCTGACTCAGTGCCCAATTCTGAAGTTCTTCTGTGGGATCAATTTACCGAGCATGTTTTAGATGGCGCCCTTCGCCGAGAATTGAAACAGTTGGTACGAAGGGAGCCACAAGCTACTTTGCTCGAGGTACGTGCAGAGGTAATTAGGTGGGAACGGGAGGGCATGCCGGGTGCTTTTAGGGCCCGTAGTTACTCCTTGCCGGCCACCCAGGGCATACAGTATGGCGTCCGGGGGGGGTCCCAGTTGCCGAGTAGCGGTCAGTCACACAGCGTTGAGCTTAGTGAACTGAAGGAGATTCTTAAAGGACCCATGGCATGGTGGTTTGTTGATGCTTTAAACGGGCTCGTGGAGGTTTCCGGATGTTATATCCGCAGCCTTTCTCGAAATGAACCCTCGGCACGTAGATATAGCCTCTTGGAAGAAAGCCCCATTTCAGCGCTTTTCCCAGTGCGTCGTTTTGCTAATGAGAAGCAGGAGGCGGGGAAGGGTAGAGGGTGGGGGCGGGTCTTATCATTAATATTCATGACATGTAAACGTGTTACCTCTGATTGGCTAACAGCACTTTGACGCTACCTCCAGTGGGTCAGAACAAGCGGATGTGGGTGTCTTACTATGGCGAGAGAGAAGGAACAAACCGCGAAGGGAAAAATACCGCGTGCTGACATCATTAAGGTGCGACGCGAGGAAATAAAATAAATTCAACAAATGTTTGGGTTTTTACTGAACAAACAAACAAATAAAATGAATGAGTGACTTAAAAAAAGAATGTGGGTGTCTTTGTAAAAACTGTTTTGATTGGCTATTATAACAGAGCATGCTGCATGCTTTTTGGTTTTGTAGCGCAGAGTACCTGGCTAACTGCAGGAAGCGGTTAGCTGCACAGCTAATGTAGCCATTGCAAGGCTAATGTGGCACCGATTTTAAAACACGGCAAAACATAAGCTCATAAGTTACAGACAATTTCCAGACTAAACTCAGTTTAACAGAGCATGCTGCATGCTTTTTGGTTTTGTAGCGCAGAGTACCTGGCTAACTGCAGGAAGCGGTTAGCTGCACAGCTAATGTAGCCATTGCAAGGCTAACGTGGCACCAATTTTAAAACACGGCAAAACGACTTAACAGTTATACACTTACTTGTTCGCTGTTGTGGCTGATGCGGCAGGGATGCTTGGTACGGACCCAGGCTTCAGTGACAGTTGATGTGCAAAACCTGCCCTGTACTGTCCCAAGTTGTGGAAACATTCCTCAGGAAAATGCTTTCGACAAACATACACCGTCTTAGGTAGACTCGACGGCGTATTATTGAAGTAAATAAAATTAAGCCACTGTGTCTTCAGGGGCTCTCCCGTCGGCAGTAAAAACAGACTCTTTTCTGTGTTGTCACATCCATGTACAGCGCAATTTCCATGTTTCGCTCGCTTAGGTGATGCCATGTTGTGTCCTCCCTCTATGGTCTCCTCACTACAACTGGGCGGGCAGTTCATACAGTGGGTGGGAATCCGGGGGGGGTGTGGGGATCATCTCCCTTGCTGATGTAGTAAAGGGAAGAGTTTATCAACGCGCCGTTTTGACGCGCCATTCTCAAATGTTGGGCATAGTTTGGTTTACACACTATGAAATTTCTAGCCACTGGGGTGACTTAAGAAGGTCAGAGGAACTCATTTTAATGTTAAAAAACTTCAGAAAGTGAAAATTTCATGCCATGGGACCTTTAAACGGCAACAGGACCAATTGAACCAGCTGACACAAAGTATTGCTTCATTGCAGGAGCCTTGTCAGTTTTCCTGTCCTTCACGGCAGCTATTGATCTACCGTAGGTGTCAGTGCCCTGGACATTATGCCCGTGAATGTGATGGCGAGCGGGTGCGACCGCAGGCCCAGGCTGCCATGCCTTCCACGGATCGGCCCTCTAGTGGCAATCCATCTCAATTGTCTACCCCGGCGGGAAACTCCTACCCACCAAGCTGTTGAGTCACAGCTTGGTTGGGGACCTTATTGGCTCGCAGGAGTTGACTGATCGGCCTAGTACAGTAAGTTTGTTGTCATCTTGTCCTCATTTGGACGTATCTATAGGAGGGGTACAGGTGCCCTGCCTTATTGACACTGGATCTATGGTATCCACTGTGACTGAAACCTTCTTTCAAAGGCATTTTGCACCCATGGGGCCGAGTAGTTTGAAATCATGCAACTGGCTCCAGCTTCGTGCCGCCAATGGGTTGGCCATCCCCTATATTGGTTACATGGAGTTGGATGTCCAGCTTTGCGGTAAGGCAATGTCAAACTGTGGGATCTTGGTAGTCAAGGACCCCCCAGATGCCCTTAATCAGGTGCCTGGGGTATTAGGAATGAATGTCCTGAGTAGGTGTTGCCAAGAGCTGTTTGGGCAGCATGGGTTAGCTTTTCTGAAGGATCCATTGATATCCAAGGCTTCGGCACCTCTTTTCCAAGCTTTCCAGTATTGCCACCAGGCCGACATCCAGCCCTCTGCTAGTGCAGTAGGTTGGGTGAAGGTCAGAGGCCGAAGAGCTTGCCGTGTACCGGGTGGGTTTATGAAATTGGTTCCAGCCACTTGTTCTGTCCAATATGCTAGTGGCGTTGTATTGTTTGAGCCCTTGGAATCCGGCCTGCCTTCAGGGTTGCTGGCATCCCCAGCCTTGGTACGGGTCAACAATGGTACGACTTGTATTCCAGTCGTTAATGTTGGTACCACCGACATTCTTTTGTATCCCCGTATAGCCTTAGGCATGCTACAGTGTGTTTGTGGTTAATCTGCCTGCAGGTGTGGCAGACGGCCCTGTAGTTTTACAGCTTTTCAGTCCCACTGCTTCGTCGGTAGCAGTCAATGGGGGTTAGCGGCGAACAACCCGCACTACAGCAGGAAAACATTTCAATCCCCACCGGCTGCCGCAAACTGTCAACAGTTCAGTAAGGGAAGGTAACAATGAAGACCTTTAGTTGATGGTTTGGCATGTTTTTTTTTTTTTTTTTGGGTCGTCGGAACGACGACGCAAAGGGGCGGGGGGCAGATTGTAGCAGTAGTGCTGTTAATTTGGTGACCGTCGCTGTATCTGCGCCTTCTTTGTGCGTGGTTGGAATGAAACGGTAATTTGGTGACGGTCCCTCAGCGGTGCCTCACCTGGGCTCGCGATTGGGCGACCGCTAGCCACACCAGTATAAAGCCGGATGGCTGTACAGATGCTTTTTTTTTTTTTTGCCCGAGAGGAACATACAAGGCTAGCGGCTCTGGCTTCTACAATTCTTGTTGCTTGTGCCTCGGAGGGAATTCATTTTGCCACTGGCTGCTCGCTCTGGATGTTTGTTTGCTAACTGCTTAGCAGTAGTGCTCCGTCTTTTCCCCTCTGATGCGCTCGCTGATCTTTGTGCAGGTGAGTTTACAAACTTGTGTGTGTGCACTGAACATTTCGTGGGGCAGTGTGTTGACATTATTCTTGGCTTGCAGCATACATCATGAGACGGTTCGGTAAACGAAGTCTCTCCCTCGGCGGTGTGTGCTTCCTTTTTGGTGGTGTGTGCCAGCTACTCGGTAGGCTCTTGCTTTTTTATTTATTCTAGTTGTGATAGCCAGTTGCTGCAGTCAAGTAAATGTATTTTTATTCCCACTAGGGCCCGTGTGATATCTAACTGAGAGGTCAGAGTTGCCGTTTTGTCCTCTCCCCCTCTTGTTCTTCCTGTTTGCTCACGGTGACTGCCGCCCTGCAATTAGCTGCTTATTCCGCTGCCCGCTTGGCTGCTTTGCATGTTGAGGTGTAAGGTGTATGATGCTGAGCTTGCTCGCTATGCTGCATCACTGGTCCCGTGATTTGTTTTGTGTGTTTTCTTTTGGTTTGCTGTGTTTTTGTTTGCTTTGATTCTCTTTGGTTTGTTGTGAATTATTTTGTTTGCTGTGTTTTATTTTGGTTTGTAGTGTTTTTGTTAATTTTGTTTTACCTCAGCACAATTGGGTTTGCTGTCGAATACCTCCATCAGGGGACAGCATCACCCATAAGCCATTGTCTGGTGTGTGTGTGTGTGAGATTTTATTGTCGGAATTTTAAGATTATTGTGTTGATTGAAGAAAAATAAAAGATTGTATATGTTTTGACACGGAACTCACGTCTCTGTCGTTCATATAATTGCTTAAAGTAGTGTGCCCCTTCTCGGCACTGTTACACTAGCTTATGCCATTCAGGCTTGGTGAGTGTTTTGGTCATACAAGCTTGTGTGGTGTGGTGCTTGCTGCTTGAGTGTGGTGTAGTGCTGAGCTGAATATAGTAGTTTAGCAGTGTAGTGTATGATCTTGCTGCGCCCCTGTGGGCTTTCTTCTCCGGCTGGCTTCTTTTGTCTTTTTCCCCCTCGCCCCTTATAGCGTATTGTGTGTGCCCTTGTTAGGGGTGATTCTTTTTTGTTTTGGATTTGTGTATTTGAATGATTTGTTTGTTTGTTGTTTTTTTTTATAAGGCAATTCCTATTAATAGTGGGGCTTTGACCTGTTGCAGTGTTTTTGATAACATCTTGTGGCTCATTGCTTAACTAAAAAAAAAAAAGATATCAATCATTAGTGTTTTATTTTTGTACACAGCCTCTTGTTTTATTCATTCAGTTGAATAGCCATAGTGGGGGAAGAGTGAGTCTTTGTACTCATGGGTTCAATTGATTCTGACCTAGGACAAACGTAAGGTTGTTCAGGATGTGTATGTATGTATGTTTTTTCTTTGCTGTGGGTTTTAAATTTAATTTGTGCTAAATTTTGTAAACAGTAAATATAATAAAGGAGAGTACAATTTTATTAATTGGAGAACTTGAAATACCAAATTGTGAGTATAACAAAATTGGGTTTCAAGTCTTAATATATATCTGCTCTGTTTTCTCTATCTCACATAACTTAAAGGATATATTCTTATCCATCTTGCATGGACAGTCAAATAATGAAATGAAGCTGATCACAGTTGAACTGATAATGATCTTAAATTATATTTATTAAAATGTTCTCCGTATTGACTTCAGCATACCTGCAGTATGGAAATGAACTGTTTAACAAATCATTAAATACAGCACCTTATCCAACCTGCTGAAAGTTTCAGTGAAGGGTTTTTTAAATAAATAAATAAATAAATAAATAAATAAATAAATGGTCAAAAACATGCAGGCCAATTCATAACCATGTCACACAGAAGGCTGAAATGGGGGGTAAGGCAGGGCATCTTTATGCAACACACTGTACATCATATGAGCTGCCTATTGTTATATCAGTTATGCTCACTCCCATTGTTCCTGCAACTCAAATCAGTGCTGGACAGAGGAACTCACGTTTGTCTCATGGATATATCTGCCTCAATTTAAGATCAATCAAGGTAAGAAAAAGCTTTTTCCTATCAGCACACCCATGTAATAAGTTTCTCAATACCCCTCAGGCCATCCTTAAAAAAAAATCCGTTTCCTGTCCACCGGGTGAGCAAAAAAAATTTCAGTAGGGAGAGAGGGATTTTTTTTTTTAAATGGATGGATAAGAAATCACAATGCTGTGTTTGCTTTTTCTTTCAGTACTTTTTTATTACAAAAGCAGACACATTTAATAAAATGACCGTTTAATCAACTGAAACTTGTACAAAAACTTTAAGTTAGCATTTTAAATGCTGACTGCAACATTTGCAAAACTTTTGCAAAGGTACTTAAAATGTCCGACACACGGACTTTTTGTAGTTCTAAATCGACCGTTAGGCCTAGTTCGGATGAAATTACACTATTAAAATGATCACTGAATGATTTGTTTTTCTGAATCTTTACTATTTTGTTGTTCGCTAGAATACCATTTTGCGATTTCACACTTAAGCAAATGTTTGAAAACTCCGGATCTCCTTCCTTCATGGTGGCTGCCATTTTTTTGTGCCGCACGGCATGTGTGCAGAGCTGATTCGACAGGGCTTTCCACAAGCGCCGGCTGCCGGCCATACAGCCGACTACACAATTAAGTCCAGCCGGCTACTTTAATGACTATTTTTGTAGCCCACAGGCTCTAAGTATTAATTTTTGATTTTAATAAAATTAAATGCTTATCTAACGGACTGACAATGTCAAACTGAACCGCACTCATTTAAGTTGTGATTCGCGCTGTTTGTACCGATAATAACCACAAATTCCCCGCCGACTTCGTTGATCAAGGGAGAGTAACTCATCTGCGGCCCCGACATGCGGTGTGCGCGCGCACTCTGCGGAGGCAGTAGTGTGTCGGGGCCGTCGGAGGCGACATCGGAGGGAACAGAAGCAGAGATGACGCTTATTTTGTCTCCGGTAAACCTGTCTTCTCTCGTTCAATTACGTGCTGGCATCAGAAGACACCGTTGGTTGTAAATGAAACCAAACTGAATCTTTGGAGTGTATTTTCATACACAAATGGAGAAATGTTCGCTGAGTGCTTGTGTAGCCGCCACTGCAGACCGTTGTCGTTGTTAATTCATAGCATGCTCAGCTGCGTGAATGTGTCATGCACCGAAAATAAGAGATTTACAAGCCAGGAACGCCTCATGATGCAATACGCAAGAAAAGAAAAGATTTACTGCCATTTTACTTTGTATTTGAGTAAAGTGAATAAATAAATGGTCTGTGGAAAATACATTTAATCCTGGGAACTGCGTGCACAGGAGTTTATTATTAGTGATGCAGTGCTATGCATTGCAAACTATTGACTCCCATATAGGGAGCAAAGCACAGCAAACTCTTGTTCTTCCGTTTTTCATCTTCTGTACAAATTTCGATTTCGAATAACCCAATAACCGTACATTGCACACAGACAAACAATACATCAAAACGTGTGGCTCGATCAGACTCGCTATGCTATTACTTTGTTCAGCATTCTATGATTTTTTCACGACGTAGTCGCGAAAAAAATCACACAATTTCCCATTCATTTTCTATGGAATTAATTGAAAAAAATCGCACATTTTCAATGTTTTTCAAACATCCGCTGCTCTGGCATGCTTTCACCTAGAGACATGATTCAAACTTTAAAACGTAGACAAACTTCTACTGTGTGGATCTGGCATTCAACTTTTTTGCTAGGTTCTATACTGTTTGATCAGTCACAGATCAAACACCATGATCAAATCTGGAGAAATTCCGGCTTTATAATGGGTGTCTATGGCGTTACACTTCAGTGGAGCTCGTTAAGTTAGAGTGTAGAGAGCTTGAAAAAGTAGCTCAAACTTTCTCATTTAAACTGTGTTTTCAGCCCCAAATTTCACTCTACACACAATTTTCTCAAAAGTTGTAGTCACACTTGTCTTGATTCACACAATGTGTCTACCTGAGTGATAGGATTTACAGTTTTTGAATGAGAAGCCTGAAAGTAAGGAGAGGACAGGCACGCTGCCCCATTCACTCCCATTATAAACCTGGCTGCGCTCTGACTGCAAAATCAGAAAAGTCACTTGTTTTCAACTCGCTCTATTGTCCACATTTTTTACACTAGGGACAAAAAACTTACATCAGTGTGTTCATGGGAGCCTTGTAGCGCTCAATGTGCAAGAATTTTGTGAATAGCTCCTTTTGTTTCTGTGTAAATCACCGTTGTTCGAGGAGAGGGAACTCTGAGAAAAAGCGCTCTTTGCTTGTCATATTGTATCTCTTCCCTGAACCTGAGCACCGTTACCAAGGCGACGAGCTCCACTCAGGGAGCAGAGAGGGGAGGGGCTGCTCTCTCTCTCACTCACACACAGGCTCACAGCATCGGAGCCTCATAGAGACTGTCATCTCTAGTTTTGTGTTTACTCCCCCCCCGGCGTTAAAAAAAAAATTTCACCCGCACAAACGGCACTCACCCGGCCGGTGGACCGGAAACAGAACATTTTTTAATAATGGCCTCAACAACAGTGCTCCCATTCTTATAAGTTTTTTTTTTCATAAATCAAGATAAACTGTACATCCAATAGAATCAATGAGAATAATGTGCATCCATCAGGATCTACATTATTATAGAGTTTTGCTGTTTTCATTCAAGCCCTGTCTGTTCTACATTATCCTCATTTGGTTAGATTTAAACGGTTTTAGGCTGTGCCATGATCTGTAACTGCTGTCATTTTCATTCTCAAATGACAACAAAATGTTGTGTTTGACAGAATGTAACTTCTATAGTTTCTCAACCTCAGCTACTTCACTTGAGGTCATAAGCGGAAGAACGCCGAGACCGGAAGCTTTCTTTTTCTCTCCTCCTGTGTAAAGTCCACAAGCGGAGGCCATCCACATCTGATCTGCTTTAATATCAACAGATCTTCATTTAAGGTACGTGAATCTTTTCATCATGGCACACCTTCAGCCTGTTCAGTGTGCTGAGTGCAGGATGTTTAGTCATTCTTCCTCCGTCACTAGCGATAGCTCTATTAGCTTTACTTGTGATAAGTGCAGATTAGTTAGCTCTCTGACGGAGAAGATTTCAGTGCTAGAAGCGCGTGTCCAGGCTTTAGAGCAGGTTAGTGAGCGTGAGAACAGTGTAGTTTCTGTTAGGGAAAGTCTGGACGCCCTAGGTGGAGTTAGCAATCCCCCAACTCCGGCATTAGAGCCCTTACAGCGGGGCGAATGGGTGACGGCTCGGCGGCATAAGCGCAGAGCCAAAGCTACCGCTGAGGCTCGCCCACGGGAGCACCACTCCTCTCCGCGTCACGTGTCGAACAGGTTTGCTCTCCTTAGTGATGCACCCACTGAGAAACCTGAAAGAGCTCTGGTTATAGGGGACTCTATCATACGGCACGTGAAATTAGCTCAGCCTTTAGGGGCACCAGCAGCTTTAGTCAGGTGTATACCGGGAGCCAGGGCGCCGGACATAGCAGGTAATCTTAGGGTCCTAGGCAAGCACAGGTTCTCAAAGATAGTTATCCATGCAGGAGCTAATGATATACGCCTTCGTCAGTCTGAGGTTACTAAGAGTAACTTTGTAGAGGTGTTTAAATTAGCGAAGGCGATGTCCGATGCTGTAGTATGCTCTGGCCCCATCCCAATGCGGCGTGGCGATGTAGCTTACAGCAGGTTATGGTCGCTGAACTGCTGGCTGTCCAGGTGGTGCTCTGAAAACAGTGTGGGCTTTATAGATAATTGGGCTAATTTTGAGGGCACTGCTGGCCTGTTAGGGCGGGACGGTATCCATCCCACTCGGGAAGGTGCTGCTCTCATTTCCTGCAGCATAGGTCATAGTCTCAGAACAGGCCTAGTTAATTTCTGACAATCCAGAGCCAAGGCCAGGGAGCAGACGAACAGGCTAAACCGACTGTCTGCTAGCTGCACAGAGTCGTCACTCAGGGCTCACTACATCGAGACTGTGTCTGTTCCCCGAGCTCAACAAAAAGGTAGAAATTTTCAGAGAGTTTGTTCCAGTAACCTAATCAATATAAAATTAGATCAGACTGACTGTACAGCTGCTGCCAGCACCTTTGATCTAAAGGTGGGGCTATTAAATATTAGATCTCTTACATCTAAAGCGCTAATGGTTAATGAACTCATTACTGATCAGGAGTTTAATGTACTGTGTTTAACTGAAACATGGATTAAGCCAAATGAATATATAGCATTAAATGAAGCGAGTCCTCCTGGATACAGTTATATACACCAGCCTCGTCTAACTGGCAGAGGAGGAGGCGTCGCGGTTATTTATAACGATTATCTAGGTGTAACACACAAACCTGGTTATAAATTTAATACATTTGAAGTTCTTCATACTCATATAATGTATGTAGCCTCGAAAAATAAGTCTACCCAGTTAATTCCATTACTTATTATTTACAGGCCCCCGGGGCCATATTCTGAGTTTCTTTCTGAATTTGCAGATTTTATCTCAGATTTGGTTATTTCCTTAGACAAAGCTTTAGTTGTCGGAGATTTTAATATTCACTTTGATAACCCAGAAGACCCTTTAAAAACAGCGTTTGTGTCCATCTTAGATTCAGTCGGGATTAAGCAGAATGTCATAGGACCGACCCATAATGGTGGTCACACCCTTGATCTAATACTAACATTCAGATTAAACGTAGACAATATAGTCATACTTCCACAGTCTGAAGTTATCTCAGATCATTGTCTCATCTCATTCAAAATATGTCTGAGTAATAATATATGCACCTCACCACGCTACTGTATTAAACGTACTTTCACGTCAACTACTGCACAGAGCTTTATAAATGATCTCCCAGAGCTGTCAACTTTGATTGGGTCACTGTCAGCCCCTGCAGAACTCGATCAGGCAACTGAATGCTTAGAGTCAACATTCCGCCATACTTTAGATAATGTAGCTCCTCTAAAAAGGAAAATGGTCAGAGACAAAAAATTAGCACCCTGGTATAATGATGACACTCGCACTTTAAAACAGACCACTCGAAAATTGGAACGTAAATGGCGTCAAACAAAATTGGTAGTGTTCAAATTGGCGTGGAAGGAGAGCTTCCTGAAGTATAGAAAAGCTCTTAGTGCTGCGAGATCAACATATCTCTCCTCCCTAATAGAAGATAACAAAAATAATCCTAGATTCCTATTTAATACTGTAGCAAAATTAACCAGGAATAAGTCCACTATAGACACATGCACACCTGCAGTATGGAGTAGCAACGACTTCATGAATTTTTTTAATGACAAAATTGAGAATATCCGACAAAAAATTCAAACTACTAATTTAAGGTTAGACAATGAAAGTGACCTCGTAGTTAACAATATAACTGTATCAGATCATCAGTTAGAATGTTTTACTCCCCTAAAAGAAACTGAATTACTTTCATTAATCTCTACATCAAAAGCCTCAACTTGCGTACTAGATCCCTTACCGACACATCTATTCAAACAGATAATGCCTGGAGTAATTGAACCGCTTCTAAAAATAATAAATTCTTCTCTTATGATTGGCTATGTACCCAAATCCTTTAAACTAGCAGTTATCAAACCCCTGATTAAAAAACCTGACCTTGATCCCTGTCAGCTGTCCAATTATCGGCCAATATCAAACCTCCCCTTTATCTCCAAGATCCTTGAAAAAGCTGTGGCACAGCAGTTATGCTCATATTTACATAGGAATAACATCCATGAAATGTATCAGTCAGGATTTAGACCTCATCATAGCACAGAGACAGCACTGGTTAAAGTAGTAAACGACCTACTGTTGGCGTCTGATCAGGGCTGTGTCTCGCTACTTGTGTTGCTTGACCTTAGTGCAGCATTTGATACCATTGATCATTCCATTCTTCTGGATAGACTAGAAAATGTTGTGGGAGTTAAGGGAATGGCCCTCTCTTGGCTCAGGTCTTATCTAACTGATCGTTATCAGTATGTTGATATAAATGGTGATATTTCTAGACGTACCGAGGTAAAGTTTGGTGTTCCACAAGGTTCTGTCTTGGGTCCACTGCTTTTTTCTCTATATATGTTACCTCTGGGCGATATTATTCGTAAACATTGTATTAGTTTCCACTGTTATGCTGATGACACACAGTTGTATGTCTCTGCAAAACCTGATGAGAGACACCAGCTTAATAGAATTGAGGAATGTGTGAAGGACATTAGACACTGGATGCTTATAAATTTCCTTCTGCTTAACTCTGACAAGACTGAAGTACTTGTGCTAGGACCACATACAGCTAGAAGTAAGTTTTCTGATTACACAGTAACTCTGGATGGCCTTTCTGTTTCTTCACGTGCAGCAGTAAAAGACCTCGGAGTGATTATTGACCCCAGTCTTTCATTCGAAACTCACATTGATAACATCACCCGGATAGCTTTCTTTCATCTCAGAAATATTGCAAAGATAAGAAATTTAATGTCATTGCATGATGCAGAAAAACTAGTCCATGCTTTCGTTACCTCCAGGTTGGATTATTGTAATGCCTTACTGTCTGGATGTTCCAATAAGTGCATAAACAAGCTCCAGTTAGTTCAAAATGCCGCAGCAAGAGTCCTTACTAGAACAAGAAAATATGACCACATCACGCCTGTCTTATCCACACTGCATTGGCTCCCAATCAAATTTCGTATTGATTATAAAATACTACTATTGACCTTTAAAGCACTAAATGGTCTCGCACCACAGTACCTGAGTGAACTTCTGCTCCTCTATGACCCGCCACGCCTACTTAGATCAAAAGGTGCAGGCTATCTGCTGGTACCTCGTATAGTGAAGGCTACATCAGGGGGCAGAGCCTTTTCTTACAAAGCCCCACTGTTATGGAACAGCCTTCCAAGTAATGTTCGGGAATCAGACACAGTCTCAGCATTTAAGTCTAGGCTGAAAACATATCTGTTTAGTCAAGCCTTTTATTAATGATGTTTATGAGGTAAAGGAGTAGATCTGGAGGGTCCTCAGACATAGTGTGTTTTGGTAAACTGGGATGTATGGATGCTGTCAGTCCCCACTCGCTTGCTCACTCGAGTTTGTTGACGGTGCAGTGGCTGGCTGCTTTATGTCCCGGGGCTCCCTCATGCCTGTGTTACCTTCTGGCTCTCTCCTTTTAGTTATGCTGTCATAGTTAGTTGCCGGAGTCCCTGCTTGTACTCGGTGCAATATGTATACTGTTCCTACTTATTCAGGTGACATCGGGCATACCTAACCACCTGTGTTTTCTTTCTCTCCCCCCCCACTCCAAATCTGTCCCTCTGAGTTACATGGAGTCAACAGGAAATCTTTTGGTGGAGACGGTGTGGACCTCGACTGGCTATCGTAGCCTGCAGGGAATCGGCCGTCAGACATTCTGTCGCATGTCCCAGACCCGGTGAAATGTAACTGAATTGTCTTGGCCAGCCCTAAGGGTCCCATCTGCATCTCATCATTGGTGAGGAGTGTGCTCCCATCACCCAATCAAGCATCCAGCCAGAGCAGGTCATGATATATTTTTTTTTACCATATTAACATGCCATTGTGTGTCATGCCTGATGTAAAGACTCTCGTCTCTGCGAGCCTACCACACAGATTTAATACTTGTCATTTTTAGGGCATACCTAACAACATGTTTTCTTTCTCTCCCCCCCCCCCCCCCCCCCCCCCCCCCCCCCCCCCCCCCCCGTCCCTCTGAGTTACATGTTGATCCTGGGATTGAGATGCTGGCCTCTTCTGCCCCTCGGACCTGCTTGATCCATCCTGGTGCCCTGTGTCTGGTCGGAGTTTTATCGCCCCACTCCTGTGAAGGACGGCCCCATGAGGACAGTTGAGGGTTATACCTGTTAAAACTGTTAATATTATAGTCAGGCTGTCTGTTGTTGCCCAAATGAGGATGGGTTCCCTTTTGAGTCTGGTTCCTCTCGAGGTTTCTTCCTCATGTCGTCTGAGGGAGTTTTTCCTTGCCACCGTCGCCACAGGCTTGCTCATTGGGGATAGATTAGGGATAAAATTAGCTCATGTTTTAAGTCGTTCAAATTCTGTAAAGCTGCTTTGCGACAATGTTTATTGTTAAAAGCGCTGTACAAATAAACTTGATTTGATTTGATTTGATAAGCTCAAAGTTTCATGTCCTGTGGAATTTTCTGGCAAGTTTTCTAGCTAATGTGACTGAGTAAGCGAGCTAACTATCATTCAAAACAATGTCTTTCATAAATCAGAGAACTATTAGTTATAGTTGACAACATTAACCACCTAAAAATAAGCATCAGATTTACTTTAGGGTTTTTTTCTTCTTCTTTCTCAGAAATACCAGAATCATTCACTGGACACACTATCAGAATTTACTATGAAGTGGAGATAAACTTGTGCTGCTGGGGTCCTTTTTTTTTCTTTGCCATTTTCCTGGATTTCTCAATCCCCAATAACTACCAACTACCAAGACATGCAAAAGCCAACTTCTGCATCTTTCAAAATACTGCTCATGATATTCCAAACATGCACAATGAACATAAGTTACTATTTTTCAGTTAATTAAATGTTTATTTTTTGGAGACCCCAGCAAAGATATGCTGCTCTGTGCACAATGCATGGTCTGTGTGGGCTATATGGAGTGGCCACTCTATAAGTAAAAACAATTATTATTTATGAATTTTGGGCCAGTTTGTATAGAAATAGTGTAGAAAGATGAGTTGCCTCAGTAAGGCATTCTTTAAGTTGGGCTCCTGATGCAAAACAAAAAAGGGGGATAAAAAATATATATAGTGTGCTTTATCTGTTCAATATAGATAATGTATTTATATACACCCCTCTTTGAATTGCCACCTTAATGTGGTGGAGGGGTTTAAGTGCCTCAAGGATTCTAGGAGCGATGTTGTCAGGGCAATTGCCCCTGGTAGGGTCTCCCAAGGCAAACAGGTCCTAGATGAGAGGTCAGATGAAGAGCGGTTCAAAAAGGACTCTTATGAAAGAAAAAACAGGTATCCGAGTACCCTCGCCCAGACCAGGGCTCTCTTCTATGCTGGAGTTGCCAAGGGTGAGTGGTGCTGGGCAGGGGTGGGGCTATTGGTAGCCCCCCAGTTTGGCACGCTAACATCGGAGTTCTCCCCAGTGAATGAGAGGGTCGTTTCCCTACACCTTCGGGTTGGGGAACGGTTGCTGACTATCATTTGCGCTTATGTGCCAAATGATTCAGAGTACCCGGCCTTCTTGGAATCCTTGAGTGGGGTGCTACACAGTGCACCACAAGGGGATTCTATTGTTTTACTGGGGGACTTCAATGCTCACGTGGGCAATGACAGTGAGACCTGGAGGGGTGTGATTGGGAGGAACGGCCTGCCTGATCTGAACCCGAGTGGTGTTCAGTTGTTGGACTTTTGTGCCATGCACGGTTTGGCCATAATGAACACCATGTTCGAGCATAAGGGTGTCCATAAGTGCACGTGGCACGAGGACACCCTAGGCCGCAGATCAATGATTGGCTTTGTAGTCGTTTCATCTGATCTATGACCGTATGTCTTGGACACTCGGGTGAAGAGAGGAGCAGAGCTGTCAACTGATCACTACCTGGTAGCGAGCTGGATCAGATGGTGGGGGAGGAGGCCGAACAGACCGGGCAGGCCCAAACGAGTAGGGTATGCTGGGAACGTCTGGCGGAGGCTCCTGTCAATCGGATCTTCAACTGCCACCTCTGGCAGAGCTTCAAATGCATTGAGTCAGAGTGGATCATGTTCCGCACCTCCATTGCTGAGGCGGCCGTGCAGAGCTGCGGCTGCAAGGTTGTTAGTGCCTGTCATGGCAGTAATCCCCGAACCTGGTGGTGGACACCTGTGGTGAGGGAAGCTGTCGAGCTGAAGAAGTCCCATCGGGCTTGGTTAGCCTGTGGGTCTCCAGAGGCAGCTGACAGATACTGACGGGTCAAGCGGAACGCGGCTCTGGCAGTCACTGAAGCAAAAACTCGGGTGTGGGAGGAGTTCGGTGAGGCCATGGAAAGTGATTTTCGGTTGGCCTTGAAGAGATTCTGGCAAACTGTCCAGCGGCTCAGGAAGGGGAAGCAGTGCTCTGTCCCTACTGTTTACAGTGAGGATGGAATGCTGTTGACCTCAACTGGGGACATCGTCTGGCGGTGGAAGGAATACTTTTGAGGATCTCCTCAATCCCACCTTCATGTTGTCTGAGGAGGACACAGAGTCTGAGGGTGCTTGGGAGGGCTCACCTGTCACAGGGGCTGAGGTTGTAGAGGTGGTTAAAAAGCTCCTCGGTGGCCGGGCTCCGGGGGTAGATGAGATTTGTTTTGATTTCCTGAAGGCACTGGATGTTGTTGGGCTGTCTTGGCCGACACGCCTCTTCAACATTGCGTGGAGGTTGAGGACAGTGCCTCTGGATTGGCAGACTGGGGTGGTGGTCCCCCTTTTTAAAAAGGGGGACTGGAGAATGTGTTCCAACTATAGGGGGATCACACTTCTCAGCCTCCCTGGGAAAGCCTATGCTGGGGTGCTGGAGAGGAGAGTCCAATCAATAGTCAAACCTCAGATTCAGGAGGAACAATGCGGTTTTCATCCTGGTCATGGAACACTGGACCAGCTCTTTACCCTTGCAAGGGTGCTGGAGGGCACATGGGAGTTTTCCCAACTGGTCTACATGTGTTTTGTAGACCTGGAGAAGGCTTACAACTGTGTCCCTCGTGGTGCCCTGTGGGGGGTGCTTAGTGAGTATGGGTTTCAGAGCCCACTACTGTGGGCCATTCAGACTCTGTATGACCGGAGCAGGAGTTTGGTTCTCATTTCCAGCAGTAAGTCGGACTTGTTCCCAGTCCACCAGGGCTGCCCTTTGTCACTGGTTCTGTTCATAACTTTTATGGACACAATTTCTAGGCATAGCTAAGAGGCGGAGGGTGTCCAGTTTGGTGGCATCAGGATCACGTCTCTGCTTTTTGCGGATGATGTGGTCCTGTTGGCTTCATCAATCTGTGACTTACACCATGTGCTGGGACAGTTTGCAGCTGAGTACGAAGCAGCTGGGATGAGGATCAGCACCTCCAAGTCTGTGGCCATGGCACTCAGCCAGAAACAGGTGGAGTGCCTACTCCAGGTCAGGGGGGAGTTGCTACCTCAAGTGGAGGAGTTTAAGTATCTCGGGGTTTTGTTCACGAGTGAGGGTAAGGGGGAGCGGGAGTTGGACAGAAGGATCGGGGCAGTGTCAGCAGTGATGTGGACGCTAAACCGGTCTGTTGTGGTAAAGAGAGAGCTGAGCCAAAAGGCAAAGCTTTCAATTTACTGGTCCATCTATGTTCCCACTCTCACCTATGGTGAATGAGATCATGGATACAAGCGGTAGAAATGAGTTTTCTCTGCAGGGTGGCTGGGCTCTCCCTTAGAGACAGGGTGAGAAACTTGGTAATTCAGGAGAGACTTGGAGTAGAACTGCTGCTCCTCCACATCAAAAGGAGTCAGTTGAGGTGGTTTGGGCACCTTGTTGGGATGCCCCCTGGACGCCTCCCAAGGGAAGTTTTCTGGGCATGCCCCACCGGGAGGAGACCCCGGGGCAGACCCAGGACATGCTGGAGAGATTACATCTCTTGGCTGGCCTGGGAACGCCTCGGTATTCTCCTGGAAGAGCTGGTAGAGGTGGCC
Organism: Neoarius graeffei; assembly: GCF_027579695.1. Taxonomy (NCBI): domain Eukaryota; kingdom Metazoa; phylum Chordata; class Actinopteri; order Siluriformes; family Ariidae; genus Neoarius; species Neoarius graeffei. Next base: position 49,122,058 of record NC_083580.1, read on the forward strand.
AGGGAGAGGGAAGTCTGGGCTGCTCTGCTTAGGCTGCTACCCCCGCAACCTGGATCCAGATAAGTGGTAGAAGATGGATGGATGGTATTCATATACAGTTACAGATATATGAGCTGCCTATTGTGTTATCAGTTATGCTCACTCCCATTGTTCCTGCAACTCAAATCAGTGCTGGACAGAGGAACTCACGTTTGTCTCATGGATATATCTGCCTCAATTTAAGATCAATCAAGGTAAGAAAAAGCTTTTTCCTATCAGCACACCCATGTAATATCTAATGTTTCTCAATACCCCTCAACAACAATGGTCCCACTCTTCATATTGTTAGGATGTTAGTAGTAGTTGCACTTTAGACACTACACTTTCATGAACACATCCTATCCACTAGGGGGCACTGGCTTGTCATGACTGCGGGTTTCGGCTGGCTAGGCCTAGATAAGCCTGGGAACAGGTGTTAAGAGAAGGATTTTGTTTGGACTGGGTAGGCCTCTCGGTGAGAGGCTACTGAAGCAGCTACCTGTCGTCTTTGCATGAATTGTGGATTAACGCCCTGCCTCTGGAATTTTGTATTATTTTTGGACTGCACGTTTTCTTTTGTTTATTTTATTTTTCGGGGTTTTCCCCAAATGAACGTGGAGGGGAGTTGGAGAGGAGTGATTCTGAGCGTGAACTCTCCGTCCACGTGAGGCAACGTTTGGGCTGGCGGCCTGGCGCAGGTACCGGTAAGTCTGTGCCCCTTTTGGATATTCCATTTAGTATCATACACGCTGACTATCACGTTATCGCACACATTTAGGTTAGGGGGCTTAGGTGGGTATCTAGCTTCCTAACAATATAAGGTAATTTTTTTCATAAATTATTCTGTACAACTAGGCATATACAGAATGATTCTGTATATGCCTAGTTGGAGTTTAAATTACAGTATATGTTTCATGGTCAGCCAATATGTGAGCACCTCCTCACCTGCCCCATAAAGTCAGTGAAGAAGAGCATGTTGCAGAGGAAAGCAGTCCAGCCCAGCAGGTGGCTGACACACAGGCAGCGGTAGTGATTGGGCATGTTAATCATAGCAGACAGTAATGATTTCAGAGTCATTCTCTTCTGTACCTGCAAAGCACACACAAGCAAAAGGATCTTAACATTTCTTACTCAGATTCTGAACATTTATATGCAGAATGTAATAATATGAAGAAAGTGATGTTTTTCAGGATATTTTTGCACATTTAAAAAAAAAATTAAATATCAGCTATATAAGCATTTTACACAATTAATAACAATAATGTCGTCAATGCTGGGGTGATAAGAAAAGATGAGCTCTCTCTGATCTATAAAATATTCCAGTGGCATGTGTCTCAAAGAGCCTCTGACAACTAAGTCCAGCTCCTGGTCTTCTCATGGCAGAACTGTTTGGAGCTAACAGGAGAATGGGTGAAAGGTGGGTTTCTAGTGCCTCAAAACCAGTTGCTTTTGTTGGATTAGGCTCAATAGCTGTGATAAGCAATTAATCTAGGGAAAGGACAACCCAAAATAAAAACCAGGGTGGATGGAACCCTTCAGCCTTGGTCGGCATTCCATCTAGTTGATGGTGCCAGCAAGGAGTCTGTGAAATACCAGGTTGGGATATGGCATGGGATAACTCTCCCTTGATGAGGTTATGTGGAGTCTCTCTGAGCTTTGGTTAGCAGTCCACTAGTTTTGGTGTGTTCCGATAAACACACTGCGAGGAAGGCCATACACAAACCAAACTCATTCATGAAATGATGCAAAATTATGAAACCGATAATGACATGAACAGAACGATCCTAAACTGGATGGGGTCATGCCCAGCAGGTTGGATGTGGAGGACCAGGCATCCTCGGGTTGTCATCCTGTGACTGGCCAAACAAACACAAATAAGCAATGTGACAGTGCAAAAAGACACAAGTGGACAAATGATGAATATAAGACTGTGATTGAGTGTCATGAAAGAGCAAAACTTGAAGGGGGTAGAGATGTTGGAAAGAGGACACTTTGTCAGTGGGAAGCAAGAGTTCAAAATGAGCAAGAATGGGCTTATGAACCAGATCCAGGTGATACTGCATAAAGGCTGGCTAACCAAACCCCAGATACTGGAGATCAGAGGCAGAGTGCAAAGAGATGTGGATGGGAACCATCAGTCAGGACTGAAGGATGTTTATGCTGATAGAGATGTTGAAGATCAGGAGGAAGTGGGAGTTGGAGATGATGTAGGAAGGCTGATCAAATTTGGTAATCTGGAATACATTCCAGAGATCATCATAGAAAGAAGAATTCCCAACAAGTGATGAGCAGGTCAGTCTTTTAAATAGACTGAAGGAAATTATTGTTATCGCAGATAGGGTAGAACCAGTCAATTTGCGATGTTTTGATTGAGGGAAAGTGAAGTTAGCAACTCGTAAAGTTGACGTGTTAAAGTACATCCCAACAAGAGATATAATGGAAACCAGGGATTTGATGAGATCTGCATCCATCTTGGTAGGAGACATGGTTGGCCTAAAGGAGAAGGAGAGGGTCAACAAAAGAACCATGGTGGAAGTGCAGGATTGAAAGGGATGTTGAAATTTTGCGGAAAGATCTGAGTTGAACAGTGGTACAAAGGAAACTGGAAAAACTGGAAAGATTCCATGAAGAACCATCTTGAAAGAAAGTACAAAATCAAGAAGTAAGGCTTTTGAACAGTGATTGAGATAATAAAGCAGAGAGTGTATGTAAAGGCAGTCAAGATGACATGCTACACAGAAAGGATTGAGCATTATGAGCAAAATAGGGCATTCACCAATTACCAGAAGCAGTTTTTCAACAACCTGGAAGGGGATAAGATGGAGAACATCCCACCAGATGTGGAGGAGGTTCATCAGTTCTTGGAAGGAATTTGGGGACATTTCCCATAATAACGGTGCACAGTGGATTGCAGATGTATGAGAAGAGCTAAAGGTGACTAACACCCCACAATGAGATGAAGTAACCATCATAACTGGTGATGTGAGTGACCTGGCACAGAAACTGCTGAACTGGAAAGCACCTGGACCTGATGGTATTCAGGGGTATTGGCTGAAGTGGTTTAAGTCGTGCATGAGAAAATAGGTGGGCAGTTGAATGGATGTCTGCAATGTGATAAAGTTCCAGATTGGATGGTTGAGGGGAAAAACAACACTAATTATGAAGGATCGGGATAAGGGTAGTGTGTCAGGGAACTACAGACTTATTGCTTGCCTGAACCTCCTTTGGAAAGTCCTAACAGGCATTCTCACTGAGAAAACTTATACTTTCCTTGCCAAGAAGGACCTGTTACTGGTGGAACAGAAAGGTTGCAGGAAAGGATCTAAAGGTACAAAGGATAATCTTGTCATTGACAAGATAGTAATAAATTACAAAAGGTATCAGAAAAACCTGTATATGGCCTGGATAGACTTTAAAAAGGCCTATTATATGGTGCCACACTCATGGATACTGAAAACCCTGGATATGCTTGGAGTAGCTGAAAATGTGGTGACCCTAATGAAAAGCAGTATGCCACAGTGGAGAACACGACTGTATTCTGGAAGTGAGCACCTAGCGGACATGAGTTCCAAAAGAGGAATATTCCAAGGGGACTCTTTTTCACCTCTTTTGTTTGTAATCGCTCTAATTCCTTTAACAGTGGTGCTTAAGAAGGTGAAAGTTGGGTATGAACTGAGGAAGGCTGGACAAGGCTTGAACCATCTCCTCTTCATGGATGATTTGAAGCTGTTTGCAAAAACAGAGGAGGGGATTGAAAGACTTGTCGAGACGACAGTACAATTGTGCAGCCAAGACATTGGTATGGAGTTTGGGACATCTAAGTGTGCTGTACTCATCATTAAAAGAGACAAGAATGCAGTGCGTAGAGGGATAGATAAGATAAGAAACCTTTATTCATCCCTCGGTGGGGAAATTTACATGTTCCAGAAGCTCACAGACAGAAAAGAGTCAGGAATAGGCAGTAACAAAAAATAGAGTGCAATAAAAGTTTTTAAAAAAAAAATAGGAAAAAATTTATATATCTATGTATAAATAAAGTGTAAAAAAAAATGTAAAAATATGGGCCATGTATGTAATGTACACAACAAAATAAGAATGGAACTTAAATAAGAGTAGTACTTCACCTGAAGTAGAAATATTGCACTAATAAAATACTGGCTACTGAAATAGAAATATTGCATCAGGTATTGAATGTTATTGCACAGCATAACGTAAATAACAAGGATGGAACATGTGTGTAAAGTAACCAATAAATGACCAAAAAAACACAGGCTATGAACATAATTGTACGCAACAATCATGAGAGTGAGACATGAATAAGAAAATACTTGCAGATGAAAAGGATATTGTACCAAATAGTAAAATTGTTGCACAGCACAAGTAGATGGTGGCAATGAGATGTGAACAAAGTGACAAAAAGGTGATAGTGACATTGAGAAACAGTGCTACGCCAGGCTGTTACTAAAAAGTCTGGCAGCAGTTGGGATGAAAGACCTGAGGTAGCATTCCTTCTTGCACTGTGGTTGCAGCAGTCTGCTGCTGAAGGAGCTGCTCAGAGTGCCAACAGTCTCGTGTAGGGGGTGAGAGGTCTTGTCCATGATTGACATAAGCTTAGCTAACGTCCCCCTCTCACACACCTCCTCAATGTATTTCAGGCAGTCCAGGACAGAGCTGGCCTTTTCACCAGCTTGTTAAACCTTTTCCTGTCCCTCTCAAAGCTTCCACATCCCCAAAAGACCATGGCAAAGAAGATAGCAGATGCTACCACAGTGTCGTAGAATGTCCTCAATAGTGTCTTGCACACTCCAAAGGACATCAGTCTCCTCAGCAGGTGATGACTTTGGTCCTTCTTGTAAAAAGCATCTGTGTTGGTATTCCAGTCCAGTTTATTGTTTAGGTGAACACCCAGGTATTTATATTCCCTCACGATGTCAATGTCCGTACCCAGGATGTTCACTGGTGTACACTGTGGTGCTCTCCTGTGGAAATCGATCATCAACTTCCTTGTCTTCCTGGCATTGATGTGGAGGTTGTTATTTCCACACCAGTTGACAGTCATTGATGACTCCCCTGTATTCCTGTTCGTTCTCCTCTGACACACATCCACCAATGGCTGTATCATCGGAGAACTTCTGGAGATGGCAGGTGTGTGTGTTGTATCTGAAGTCCGAGGTGTACAGGGAAGTAAAGAGGGAGAGTACTGTACCCTGGGGGGCTCCTGTGCTGCAGACTACCACATCAGACACATAGTGACGAAGTCTGACATATTGTGGTCTGTTAGTGAAGTAGTCGATGGTCCATGCAGCCAGGTGACAGTCAACTCCAGCTCCTTTCAGCTTCAGAATGGAGATGGAATGGAGAGATATTAGCTGCAGTAAAGAATGAGTGAGTAAATATTGGGGGACGGAAAAGATAAAGATGCAGTACAGAAAGAAAGACGTGATAGATACAAGGCAAAGGCGTTACATGGAAAATTCTTTATAGCAACAGATGAAGACAGGGATAAGAACTTGGGAATGGCTTAGTAAGAGTGGTGCAAAGAAAGACAGACGGTATATTGATGGCAGTGCAAGCGCAAGCAGTTAGAACAAGACATATAAAAAAAAGTTATTGACAAGGAACCTATTGATGGATCATGCAGAATGTGTGCAGAAAAAGAAGAGACTGTAGCCCATATATTAGCAGAATGCAAAATGATGGCCCAAACCAAGTACAAAAAATAGAGACATGATAAGGTTGCGCAAGTGTTGCATTGGGAATTATGTAAGAAATATGATCTCCCATTCAATGAAAAGTGGTATGAACATCAAGCTGAAGGAGTCCTGGAAAATGAAAAAGTGAAGTTACTTTGCGATATCAAAATTCAGACAGACAAGGTTTTAGAACATTTTAGACCAGATATTGTAGTGGTGGAAAAAGAAAGCAGTGTCTGTGCAATCATGGACAGTGCATGCCCTTTAGATACATGGGTAAAAGACAAAGAAAAAGAAAACCTCAAAAGATAATGAACTGAAGCATGAAATGAAGAGAATTTGGCATTGCAAGAATGTTCTCATTATTCCCATCATTATAGGGGTACTAGGCACAGTGAGTATGAACTTCTCAAGGTGGTTAAAGAAAATTTAGTTGAGCACATATTTTAGCACTATTTTAGCTTGCCTTTTGGGATCAGCAAGGATCATAAGAAAGGTGCTGGATACCTAAGGTCATGGGAAATAACTTGGTATCCAACAAAAGCAAACGCAAAAAGCAGTTAACATCAAATGCTGAGATAATAATAATAATAATAATAATAATAATATCAGTGACTGCACAAGTTCGTGGCAATCTACAAACATCGCCACCATGGACTACAACTCCCAGGCGCCACAGTGCCAATACTCTCCTGAGTATTGATTGAGAGCACACCTGTAACTCATCAGCTCTCCCTATTTAAAGACTGCAAACACTCATGCTCTTTGGGAAGTATCGCTCTGTGTCAGTGGCGGTTCTAGGATTTTTCTGAAACAGGGGCCACTATGGGGCCATATGTAACCAACAGGGGCCACTATGGGGCCATATGTAACCTTCAGGGGCCAACAGTGTCGCCACCATCTTTATCCAGTGATAAAGGCTACCAACCTGATTTGTACATTTTGTTTAGTGGATTGCATACTGTTATACATCATACCTATATTGCTTATTTTTAAAACTTACTCTTCTACAGTATACTGCTTCTTGGCATCTGTGGGCTCTTCCAAACGGCATCTCACTGTACTTGTATACTGACAATAAAGAACATCTACTTCTACGCTACTATCCAAGCACACAAATGAATAATTCAGTACCCTTTTTCAAACTTAAACAAAACATTGAATCAGTAACGTTTGTAATAATTCTTTTTTTTATTCATTCTGTGTGCATAAAGGGCACATAAAACATAATCAACAACATATAGGATAGGAGCACATAGGATAACAGAGGAGCAACAGCTTTTAACTGTAGGTGCAACATCTCTCTCTCTCTCTCTCACACACACACACACACACACACACACACACACACACTTCAGAAAAGAATTCTCCGATTGCCATGCTTTGAGCTAAAACGCCTGACAAATTCATCCAAATCCTTTCATCATTTGAACCTGCACCATCCGATAGAGCTAATACAGAAATATGTCACAAAATAAATAACCCGTATTTCTATTCAAAATGCCATCTGACAACTACCAATTTAGTTATTTTAATAAATAAAATGCAATTAAGTACATTACACCCATACAACATGGCATCATTACCTAGAGGGTTACTATTACAGCTAAAGTTGAACTACATACAAGTCTAGAACTAAAGTAGACCCTTAAACTGTGCATTTCTCCTCTATGCAATCTCAATACCATTTCCAGAAATACCGGTACAATACATTGTATTATTTGTAGTCATCTGGTTTTGCCTACTACATCATGTTTTCTCTGACCTGGTGAAGAGGGGCTTGGGCTAGCAGACTGCTACTGCAGTTGTTGACCGTCCTGTGGCGCTGGTGCCTGCGTACTTGTGCTGCCCTCGTTTAAACCCTCACTTTCAGTTTTCCTTTTGATAAGAAACTGCTGAATTCCCTGCGGCTCTCTTTTCATGCTCTCTCTGTCTCTATATCTGCCAAACATGATAGTTAAGATTAACACAAAATCTTGAGCTTTGAATAAACAGGTCAAAGCTATTGCTATCTTACCAAACAAATTACAACTTAACATTGCTAACAAGCGCACTGCCACCAACAGTTTGGGGGTGGAACTGCACAAGTGATTATTGAATTCTCCGGTTGTTCTTCTCGCCAGTTGATTGACAGAACAGGGGCACTTCAGGGGCCGATCAAATTAGAGGCGGGGCCACGGCCCCTGTGGCCCCGCACCTAGAACCGCCCCGCGTGTCCCTGTACCTGATCATACTGAGCCGTTTGTTGTTTTGGCCTGACTCTAGTTACAGTTAGGTCCATATATACTGTATTTGGACACTGACACAAATTTTGTTTTTTTACCTGTTTACTGAAACATATTCAAGTTATAGTTATATAATGGACATGGACAAAGTCCAGACTTTCAGCTTTCATTTGAGGGTATCCACGTTAAAACTGGATGAAGGGTTTAGGAGTTTCAGCTCCTTAACATGTGCCACCCTGTTTTTAAAGGGACCAAAAGTAATTGGACAATTGACTCAAAGGGCAGGTGTGGGAAATTCCTTCGTTATGTCATTCTCAATTAAGCAGAAAAGGCCTGGAGTTGATTTGAGGTGTGGTGCTTGCATTTGGAAGATTTTGCTGTGAAGAAAACATGCGGTCAAAGGAGCTCTCCATGCAGGTGAAACAAGCCATCCTTAAGCTGCGAAAACAGAAAAAACCCATCCGAGAAATTGCTACAATATTAGGAGTGGAAAAATCTACAGTTTGGTACATCCTGAGAAAGAAAGAAAGAAAGAAAGAAAGCACTGGTGAACTCATCAATGCAAAAAGACCTGGACACTCACAGAAGACAACAGTGGTGGATGATCGCAGAAAAATTTCCATGGTGAAGAGAAACCCCTTCACAACAGCCAACCAAGTAAACAACACTCTCCAGGAGGTAGGCGTATCAATATCCAAATCTACCATAAAGAGAAGACTGCATGAAAGTAAATACAGAGGGTTCACTTTATGGTGCAAGCCACTCATAAGTCTCAAGAATAAAAAGGCTAGATTGGACTTTGCTAAAAAACATCTCAAAAAGCCAGCACAGTTCTGGAAGAACATTCTTTGGACAGATGAAACCAAGATCAACCTCTACCAGAATGATGGAAAGAAAAAAGTATGGCGAAGGTGTGGTACAACTCATGATCCAAAGCATACCACATCTGTAAAATACGGCGTAGGCAGTGTGATGGCTTGGGCATGCATGGCTGCCAGTGGCACTGGGTCACTAGTGTTTATTGATGATGTGACATAGGACAGAAACAGCTGGATGAATTCTGAGGTATTCAGAGACATACTGTGTGCTCAAATCCAGCCAAACTGATTGGTCGGCGCTTCATAATACAGATGGACAATGCCCCAAAACATAAAGCCAAAGCAACCCAGGAGTTTATTAAAGCAAAGAAGTGGAATATTCTTGAATGGCCAAGTCAGTCACCTGATCTCAACCCAATTGAGCATGCATTTCACTTGTTAAAGACTAAACTTCACACAGAAAAGCCCACAAACAAACAGCAACTGAAAACCGCTGCAGTAAAGGCCTGGCAGAGCATTAAAAAGGAGGAAACACAGCGTCTGGTGATGTCCATGATTTCAAGACTTCAGGCAGTCATTGCCAACAAAGGGTTTTCAACCAAGTATTAGAAGATTTTTATTTACAATTATTTAATTTGTCCAATTACTTTTGAGCCCCTGAAATGAAGGGATTGTGTTTTAAAAAATGCTTTAGTTCCTCACATTTTTATGCAATCATTTTGTTCAACCCACTGAATTAAAGCTGAAAGTCTGAACTTCAACTGCATCTGAATTGTTTTTGTTCACAATTCATTGTGGTAATGTACAGAACCAAAATTAGAAAAATGTTGCCTCTGTCCAAATATTTATGGACCTAACTGTATATGCAACTTATCTGACTCTGAGACCTTTGATATCCTGTTCACACATCGACTGACCTTTGGCTTGAACCTGACTCTGATTCTCACTTCACGATTTGGATTAGTTCACCAGTTTGCAATGCATCTGCTCTCCCCTGTAATTGCGTCCGTAAGTGCCTGCACATTCTAACAGGATACTTCGCCACCATGGACGTAACAGGCTAAGCAAACTGCGCTTTTGGCTCGAGGACACTTGTTGGGAGAACATCAGCAGATGCTGAGTGACACTGACCTCTGCCTTTCTCAGCTCACCGCTGCTGCATCGCAGGCCCTCCTGGTGTGTCCTGCATCAGCTGGAAATCCTGCTACCACTCTTCCTTGACCCGATAAGTTCTCCAGGGACGTATCTGAATGTAAGGTTTTCCTTCTCCAGTGTTCTCTATACTTCACTACCTTACATACCCAGAGCAGTGAACAGCTATGCTACAGCACCCGTTGGGTGTTAGGTGCCTTGCTCAAAGGCACTTCAGCCCAAGGCCACCCTAACCGCATGTCTTTGAACTGTGGGGGAAACCGGAGCACCCAGAGGAAACCCCAGGGAGACTATGCAAACTCCACACAGAAAGGCCCCTGTCGGCTGCTGGGCTTGAACACAGAACCTTCTTGCTGTGAGGTGACCGCACTAACCACTACACCACTGTACTACCACTACACCATGAGCAACACACCTTGGATTCTCTAATTGATCTGGCTATTAACCTGGACCATCTCCTCCGAGCTCATCTCTCCTTACAGTCAGTCTATGTTCCGACTCACTCAGCACAGTCACCTACACCCATGGAAATCTCCAACACCTGCACGCTTTGTTCTGAAAGAGAAAGGAGATGCCAAGAGGGACTGTGCTTTTACTGTGGTGAGCCCAGTCACCTGCTGGCCCATTGTCCCATCCAGCTAGTGATCACCAGGAAGCATGACCATCTGGGGCAGGAAGGCTGCCCCAACACCCCGGTGACTCTCAAACATTTTCTTACTCATCATTCCTGAAGCTCAACATCTTGCTATCCACATCAGAAACCTCCCATGTTCTCTCTGCTTTGCTAGACTCTGGTGTGGGGGGCAACTTCATTGACATCGAAGTTGTGCAAAGGCTCAAACTGCCAACTAAAGAATTCCAGTGACTAGGAAATCTTCAGGCTATAGATGGTGGCCCCATTAGAGAAGGATTGGTCACCAAAATAACCAGACCACTGACAATTCAGGTTGGGGCTCTACATAAAAAATGTAGAGCCTTATACATCACTCATACCTCCAATTACACAATCGTTTTAGGATTTCCATGGCTGCAACTTCATGATCCCCTCATTTTCTGGCATCAGAAAGAAATTCTAAAATGGTCCCCGTCCTGTCACCAGAACTGCCTGCAATTGCCCCAACTCACTTTGGCTTCCACATCCATAGAGAGCCCTTCTCCTGGGGGCATCAAGCAGGTCCCAGCTTGCCACCATGATCTCAGTGAAGTCTTCAGTAAAGGAAAGGCTCATGGACTACTCCCTTGTAGACCTTGTGACTGTGATATTGACCTCCTTCCAGGCACTACCCCTCCACACTGCCGCATTTACCCTCTTTCAATGATGGAGCAATCCGCGATGGAAGAATACATGCAAGAGGCCTTACAGCCAGCAGGGTTACATCCATCCATCCACCTCTCCAGCATGTGCAGGGTTCTTCTTCATGGAAAAGAAGGGAGGAGGCTTTCGACCCTGCATTGATTCTTGAGGTCTCAACCAAATAACTGTTAAGTACCCATACCTATTACCCCTAGTACCATCTGCCCTAGAGCAGCTACGATCTGCTTGTATCTTCACAAAACTCAACCCCAGGAGTGCATACAACCTAGTGCATATTCTGGAAGGGAATGAGTGGAAAACCGCATCCATCTCAGGACACTGAGTATTTGGCCATGCCATATGGACTATCTTGTGTGCCCAGTGTATTCCAATGCCTGATTAATGATGTGCTCAGGGACGCTATGTAATTGTATACATTGATGACATTCTGATTTACTCCGTGGGCAAAGCCAGTCACCATGAACAGGTCAAGTCTGTACTCAGTAAACTCCTTAAAAATCAATTGTATGTTAAAACCAAAAAGTACAAATTCCATGTCTCCAAGATCTTGTTCCTGGGGTACATCATTAGCCCCAAAGGGTCAGTATGGACTCAAGCAAGGTTTCTGCCATCACCTCCTGGCCCATGCCCACCTCTGTTAAGGAGCTCTAACTTGTACTTGAGTTTGCCAACTTTTACCAATGGTTCTTCAAGGGATTCAGCACCATTGCCTCCCCACTCACCACACTACTCAAAAAGATCCCAAAATGTCTACAATGGAACCAGGGGGCAGAAGAAGCTTTCACCCACCTTAAAGTAGCCTTCACCACTGTGCCTACCCTGAAGCACCCAGACCCCATGAAACCTTTCACCATCAAAGTCGATGCATCCAAAATTGGAGTTGGAGGAGTCCTGTCTCAGGGCTTTGGTGAGAAACCCAAACTGTACCCAGTAGCATTTTTTTTCATGAAGACTTACACCTACCAAACAGAATTATGACATTAGGAACAGAGAACTGTTGCCAATTTGCTTTGGAGAAATGGAGACATTGGCTTGAGGGGGCCACACATCCTTTTGTCATCCTAACTGACCATAAAAACCTTGAATATCTCAAGTCTGATAAGTATCTGAACCCACGATGGGCACTGTTTTTCACAAAATTTCAATTCACCATTGCATACTGTCCAGGTCCCCAGAATACCAGAGCTGATGCTCTGTCCCAAATGCATGCCTCCACTACAACCCACCCTGAGTCCACACCCATCCTGCTGCCCAAGTGCTTTGTGAATGCTCTTTCCTGGGACATTGACAAAGAACTGGCCCAGAACCAACCTCACAACCAGCCTGAAACCTGTCCTCCAGGTCTCATGTTTGTCCCACCACATGCATGAGGTCACCTGATCACCTGGGCACATTCATCTCTGGCCATGGGACACCCTAATAGCCAATGCACATACCAACTTATCAGGACCAAGTATTGGTGGGAGAACATGAGAACCGACATTAACCAGTTCATATCCTCTTGTTCCTCCTGTGCACAAGTCAAGGTACCTTGAGCTCTGCCAGCTGGTAAACTCATGCCATTACCAACACCCCAGAGACCATGGTCTCACATAGCGATCGACTTCATCACTGACCTACCCAAGTCTCAAGGCAACAGAGTCATCATGGTAGTAGTAGACAGATTCTCCAAAGCATTAAGACTCCTCTCCTTGCCAAGTCTACCCACAGCCATTGAAACAGCGGTGCTCATATTTAGCTATGTTTTCAGGTACTACAGGATACCCAAGGATATAGTGAGTGATCAGAGACCCCAATTCTTGCCTAGGTTGTGGGCCAGTTTCATGAACAAGCTAGGCGTATCTGTAAGTCTAACTTCTGGACATCATCCTCAGTCAAATGGCTGAGTAGAATGTGCCAACCAGGAGATCAGATGTTTCCTGAGGGTATTCTGCATAGAGAATACCAAGGGCTGGTTCCAGCCATGGGCTGAATATGCACAAAACTTCCTCAAGCATTCAGCCACGCAACTCGCACCTTTTCAGTGCATCCTAGGATACTAACCCCCATTGTTCCCATGGGTTGACTCACCCACACATCCTTGCAGTCGATGCCTGGTTTAAGAGAAGCAAACAGGCATGGGAGAGTGTTCATCAATGTCTTGAGCATGTCGCCAGCAAATACAAGCAGTACATGGACAGGCACAGAGGTGAAACCCCCATATATGCACCATGGGACAGAGTTTGGGTATCCACTAGGGACCTACATGATCCCAATGCCTGCAAGAAGCTCAGTGCTTCATCCCTTCAAGATCCTTCACTGGGTCAATGAAGTTTCGTACAGACTGGAACTACCACAACACTGCTGTTTAGCACTCACATTCCATGTATTATGTCTCAAACCTGCCATTCCTGGCCCATTAGCCGATAACAAACCAGCCAATGAACAGCCAACACCTGTAGAACTGGAAGGAGGACCAGTGTACCAAGTGCACAAGATACTCAACTCTTGCTGCAGACAAAGGAACCTGGAGTATCTAGTTGATTGGGAGGGGTATGGTCCGGAGGAGCACAGCTGGGTACCTGCCTGGGACATTCTAGATCCTATGTTAACCCAGGAGTTTCATCATCAGCACCAGGAAAAGCCTGCACCTAGAAAGTGAGGATGTCCCAGAAGGGATAGCACTCCCAGAGTGAGTGCCTCAGTTGGGGTTCTGTCAGTGACTGCACAAGTTTGTGGCAGCCTTCAAACATGGCCACCACAGACTACAACTCCCAGGCACCATGGCACCTGCCCTCTCCTGAGTATCGATTGAGAGCACACATGTTCCTTATCAGCTCTAAATACTGCAAACACTTGTGCTCTTTGTGATGTATCGTTCTGTGTCCCCATACCTGATCATACCAAGCCGTTTGTTGCTTTGGCCTGACTTTAGTTACAACCCTGATTCCAAAAAAGTTGGGACAAAGTACAAATTGTAAATAAAAACGGAATGCAATAATTTACAAATCTCAAAAACTGATATTGTATTCACAATAGAACATAGACAACATATCAAATGTCGAAAGTGAGACATTTTGAAATTTCATGCCAAATATTGGCTCATTTGAAATTTCATGACAGCAACACACCTCAAAAAAGTTGGGACAGGGGCAATAAGAGGCTGGAAAAGTTAAAGGTACAAAAAAGGAACAGCTGGAGGACCAAATTGCAACTCATTAGGTCAATTGGCAATAGGTCATTAACATGACTGGGTATAAAAAGAGCATCTTGGAGTGGCAGCGGCTCTCAGAAGTAAAGATGGGAAGAGGATCACCAATCCCCCTAATTCTGCGCCGACAAATAGTGGAGCAATATCAGAAAGGAGTTTGACAGTGTAAAATTGCAAAGAGTTTGAACATATCATCATCTACAGTGCATAATATCATCAAAAGATTCAGAGAATCTGGAAGAATCTCTGTGCGTAAGGGTCAAGGCCGGAAAACCATACTGGGTGCCCGTGATCTTCGGGCCCTTAGACGGCACTGCATCACATACAGACATGCTTCTGTATTGGAAATCACAAAATGGGCTCAGGAATATTTCCAGAGAACATTATCTGTGAACACAATTCACCGTGCCATCCGCTGTTGCCAGCTAAAACTCTATAGTTCAAAGAAGAAGCCGTATCTAAACATGATCCAGAAGCGCAGACGTCTTCTCTGGGCCAAGGCTCATTTAAAATGGACTGTGGCAAAGTGGAAAACTGTTCTGTGGTCAGATGAATCAAAATTTGAAGTTCTTTATGGAAATCAGGGACGCAACCCCATGGTATGGGGTTGCATTAGTGCGTGTGGCATGGGCAGCTTACACATCTGGAAAGACACCATCAATGCTGAAAGGTATATCCAGGTTCTAGAGCAACATGCTCCCATCCAGACGACGTCTCTTTCAGGGAAGACCTTGCATTTTCCAACATGACAATGCCAAACCACATACTGCATCAATTACAGCATCATGGCTGCGTAGAAGAAGGGTCCGGGTACTGAACTGGCCAGCCTGCAGTCCAGATCTTTCACCCATAGAAAACATTTGGCGCATCATAAAATGGAAGATAAGACAAAAAAGACCTAAGACAGTTGAGCAACTAGAATCCTGCATTAGACAAGAATGGGTTAACATTCCTATCCCTAAACTTGAGCAACTTGTCTCCTCAGTCCCCAGACATTTACAGACTGTTGTAAAGAGAAAAGGGGATGTCTCACAGTGGTAAACATGGCCTTGTCCCAACTTTTTTGAGATGTGGTGTTGTCATGAAATTTGAAATCACCTAACTTTTCTCTTTAAATGATACATTTTCTCAGTTTAAACATTTGATGTCATCTATGTTCTATTCTGAATAAAATATGGAATTTTGAAACTTCCACATCATTGCATTCCGTTTTTATTTACAATTTGTACTTTGTCCCAACTTTTTTTGGAATCGGGGTTGTATATTGACCCTCGCTATGTTACTTATCTGACTCTGAGATTGCGGTTTACCTTTGATATCCTGTTTGCACATCGACTGACCTTTGGCATGAACCTGACTCTGAGTCTTGCTTCATGGAATTGGATTAGTTCACCAGTTTGCAACGCACCTGGTATTCCTTTTGCAAGGAAGAGTGTGCAAATATTGCCAAGTCTAGATGTGGCAGGCTGATAGACTCCTACCCAAAAAGACTGAATGCTGTAATTAAATCAAAAGGTGCTTCAACAATTAGTTTGTGTGCACACTTATGCAACCAGCATATTGTATTTTTTTTTTAATGTTTTCCCCCTAACAGTTTTGTTTGTTTTTTCAATTGAATTGTACAGGTTATAGGTCACATTAAAGGTGGGAAAAGTTTTGAAATTATTTATTGTGGTCTCATTTTTTCACATCAGAAAAACCTATAATTTTAACAGAGTTAACACTTTTTATATCCACTGTAGGGGTACTTTATTAAGTAGATGGTGAATGTACCTGTATACTTACAGAAAATTAAGCTTTCTGTAAGGATATGTTTATTTAACCTTCACAGGGTTGGAAATAAAGTTTTCTGTCAAGGGACACTCTTCAGGACACTGGATTTTACATTTGCTGTTTCACAATAATATGACAAACTGCATTTCTTTTTTGTCTCATTAGCTTCAAGAGAGAGAGAAAAGTAAGGATGTGAGGAACAATTGTTTAGAGCTGCTATAACATATTTGATAACAGGAACTGACTAGTATGAAAAGTATGATGTTCATTAATAATTAAACAAATGGAGCATAGTGTAGTTCTGGCAGGCCACGAAGTCAAGCTCAGCCCTCAATCCCAGCTACATCAGATGACTGCAGCTGATCTCATGCCAGCCCACATCAGCTGTCAGCTCAACTGATTTCCTTCTATGCATTCTATTGGCATATGTTTCATAGGGCACCTTATTAAAACTGCTTTAACTCCTTTGGTGCTTTCTCTGCAAGCCATTTTGCAACCCACCTCCACCCTAGCTCCTCCCCTTTTATGCTGTCTGACTTTAATCAATGTCATTTCTGCATCGTTGATGCCTGTTCACAACCCTGCAAACTTGCATGCTCTCTGCTGCTCACTATATGCAATCTGGGTTAGCTACGTTCACAAAAAATGTATGACTCTGCATGATCTTACTTCACTTCCTTTTGTGTCACCTTCTCCATAGCTATTCTGCCTGTCAATATTTCCATCATAGTATCTATTCGTAAGACCATTGCATATATAACTATGCATTATTTAATGTGACATTTTGAAGTCATATACTGTACACTTTTTGTAGTGTGTCAGGGTACATTATCCTGCCAAAAGAGGCCAGTGCCATTAGGGAATAGTGTTGCCTTGAAAGGGTATACTTAGTCTGCAACTATGTTTAGGTAGGTGGTATATGTCAAAGTAACATCCACATAATATCAGTTAAATTTATATAGTGCCTTTCTCATAGCCAAGGTTGCTTTACAATTATAGGGTGGAAAAAGTCCACCAAAAGGAGGTCAGGATGTCATTCCAGTGGTGTAGCAGCCACAGTCCCACCAAAAGGTGCATGAAAATAAGTCCCATACTGCCTGCATAGCCACTGTGACACCACCAAGCAACATCGCTAGGAACACTGCGCCATGGATCCACAAAGTGAGCACAGAAGCACCACCGCGCAAAGTGCTGGTATGTCCCAAACCACCTGAACAGCCACCGCAATGCTACCGAGTAACATCGCTCAGAACACCGCGCCAAGCACAAAAGCACTGCCACACAGAGCGCTGGACAACCACGATGTTAAAAGAGCAACAAGCTCACTGCAGTCTATATTGAGGAGCACAGGCATCACCCACTGTGAACCAAGGCCTGGAGGGACCCGATGCCCAAAACTGGGTCTAGAGCTACACCACAACCGGCGGACAAAACACTCAAACAAAAACAAAAAACAAATATCAAACTACACAAACACAAAAAAGAAAAACAAAAGGGAAAATAAAATAAAAAGCTCCGGTGAGAAGCAGCAGCCAGAATGCGCACAGCGTACTCTCAACTGGAAACAGAAACATGAATGCCAGAAACTACGATTTCCCAGCAGAACATTGCCCAGTGCATCACACTGCCTCTGCTGCATGCCTTCTTCCCATAGTGCATCCTGGTGCCATCTCTTCGCCAGATAAGCGACACACATGTGCCCAGCCAGCCACATATAAAATTGATTCACCAGTCCAGACCACGTTCTTCCATTGCTCCATGGTTCAGTTCTGATGCTCACGTGCCTATTGTAGGCACTTTCTTTAGCAGACAGGAGTCAGCATGGGCGCCCTGACCAGTCTGTAGCTACTCGGCCCATACAAAGCAAACTGTGATGCACGATGCATTCTGATACCTTTTTATCATAGAACATTTATCATTAACATCAGTGAGATATCATTAAAATTTTCAGCAATTTGTACTACAGCAGCTCTTCTGTGGTTCGCTGATTGTCCTTTCTTGGCCCACTTTCTGATAGATAATAATCACTGCATACCGGGAACACCCCCATGGCCTACAATTTTGGAGATATGCTAACCCAGTCATCTAGCCATTGCAATTTGGCCCTTTTCAAAGATGATAAGATCCTTATGCTTGCCTATTTTTCTGCTTCCAACACATCAACTTTGAGAACTGACTTCTCACTTACTGCCTAATATATCCCACCTCTTGAAAGGTGTCATTGTAATGATCTAATCAATGTTGTTCACATCTCACAAGGCTGCTCTGCCTGCTTTAGCCTTTCCATGGCCTTTAGGGCAAGAAGATGTGCTCTTCTGAAGCACCGAAGCACCCACCCCTTACTTATGACAAGGGCAGGGAGGTCCCAGAACAGAGCCACCCACCAACTTGTACAAATATTACAACTTCTTGCAAATATTGCAAATGTAAATAAAGTTTTTGACAAAAGTGGTCCTGACTGAACTGTAATCGTCAGCAAATTGCTATGAATATAAAAGGAATAAAGCACACATTCCACAGGACTTATAGGAAAATAGTTTGGTGTTGTAACAGGAATTCTGCTTCATTACATTACCTCATTTGTTTATTATTTTCCTATAACAGCACAAAAATTATTTGTTGCTCACTTTGTAAGTTTTTTATTTTTACACAAAGCTCAGTAAATTCCAACAAAAAGAAGGAGTGTGAGAATTTGACAGAGTGATTCCACAGATGACTCACCTCACTGTTCAGCTGCTTGGAGCTGGATGTGACGGAGTTGGCCTCGCTTAAAGCAGAGAATGAGCGAGGTCGCAGCTCAGACTGTTTAGACACCAAGCCATATGTGGATCCATTCATTACTGATGGCTGTAGCAAGGAGGCACCGGGGTCCAAGGACTCAGTGAGATGGTGCTTCCCCAGAGGGTTCTCGGGAATGCTGAAGAGGTGCATAGTGAGGAAGAAGCCCCAGGTGAGCGCTGAGAAGAAATAAATGACCTGGTACTCTGAGCCCAGCAGGGCTCCCATTGTAGAATGACCCCAGTCCATCGCACCAGTCAGGTACCCACATGCTCCACCCAGACCTGCAGAAGAACACAGCATGGGATGTCATGCTCAATAAGAAAAAAAAATTGTCTTAAAGGTCATAGGCAATGGTTTTCAATTTATGCACATTTAAAACTTTATATGTTAAAAAAAACCTCTGTAATTTTCTTCTGGTCCCAAGAAGTATTGTTAATAAGTAATAATTAAAATAAGTTAGCGTGGATCATGGCGAATTTCTGTTCAGCGATTTTCGTGACCACTCGGTGCGTGACGTCATTCAAGACAAACAAACCGCTTGAGTTGAGTCCACTTCCGTTTACTTACTTTGCCGTTTGGCTTGAGTGCAGACGTGCGTTCAGGAATTTCCAAAGAAAAACCATGCCTTATGGCTGTGCAGTGAACTGTAACAACGGGACCGGTTCAGGAAGAAGTTTTTACCTTTTACTGAGAGAGGAGAAGAGGCAGAGAGAGTGGATTGGCTTTTTCCGGAAGAGAAGAGGTGGAGCGAGAGGATTGGCTTTTTCTGAAAAAGAAGAGACAGAGCGAGAGGATTGGCTTTTTCTGAAAAAGGAGAAGAGGTGGAGCAAGTGGGTTGGCTTTTTCTGAAAAAGGAGAAGAGGCGGAGCGAGTGGGTTGGCTTTTTCCGAAAAAGGAGAAGAGGCAAAGCAAGAGAGTTGGCTTTTTCCGAAAAAGGAGAAGAGGCGGAGCAAGAGGGTTGGCTTTTTCCGAAAGAGGAGACGAGGCAGAGAGAGTGGATTGTGCGCGTGAAGCCAGAGGGTTGGCATTTTCCGGAAGAGGAGACGAGGCGGAGAGTGGATTATGCACATGAAGCCAGAGGGTTAGCTTTTTCTGGAAGAGGAGAAGAGGCGGAGAGAGTGGATTGTGCACGTGAAGCCAGAGGGTTGGCTTTTTCCTGAAGAGGAGAAGAGGTGGAGAGAGTGGATTGTGTGCGTGAAACAAAATCAAGCAGTCAAAGAAGAAACAGAGCAGCAACGCTCAAGCAAAAAGAAGACTGGAGGTAAACATTTTTACTTTTGCTTGCATTGACAAGTCAAGAATCCTGAGGGATCCTGTACAATCATTGTGGAAATGAGACAAAGGGATATTTCCTCGCTTAGAGTAGGCTATAAATAGTATAATGCTGCGGATGACAGGCTAATGTGGCCTACCGGCGCTCTGTCAAGTAGTCGTTACCTATATCCACTAGGGAGGGCGGTTTAATTATTCTTTAAAAGGGCTCTTATTTAGTATTACAACAAAAGTAAGATTTTATCATAACTATCAGGATAAATCGTTTGGGCATTGATAAGTCATTTGGGTGTCGTCTTGTTGAGGTCCGGGGTCACCGCGATCAGAGTCGGCCAAGTCGCTGTTCGATTCCGAGGCTGCATGGTCAAACCAGTGAGCCACATTCACCGATTGCTTCACAACGGCCATAGGTTCATATATATATATGGTTTCACTTCTCGATATTCAATTTGGATAGTTCCTACTTCAAAATCGCTATCGCTTTCAGACATTTTACACAACCTCTCATGACCAAAGTCCCATACACATGTGCTCAGTTCGCAAGTAAACACAGAACTGCTCCCAGTCTGTTTGCCTTGAATGACGTCACGACAACTGTCCCCTGGCAGTGAAAGTGTGCATAAGTGAGATGTAAACAAACCTTTGGAAATTGGGCAAAACAGTATATTTTAACCATTTTATTCAATTTTAGGGTGCAAATTAGACACTAAGAAGATTGAATTCACTTTTTGGGTCATTCTTCTAGACAATAAAGTTGATATTCTACGTTTTACCTCCGACCATTGCCTATGACCTTTAAAGGGAAAGAAGCTTCCCATTTATGCTTTTATGGATCCACTAGTTTCTCAAAGCTTATAACTAATTCAATCTGTGTATTTGAACCTGAATTTATTAATTATAGCACAACTCTATGGAATTCTGGTTTTAATTGGTCAGAAGGTACATCACCAGTCAAAAGTTTGTATACACCTTAATTCAATGTTTTTTCTTCATTTTTATTAATTAAAAGACACTTCTTATCTTAAAGCAGGGGTCGGCAACCTTTTTGCCATGTAGTGCCAATTAGAAATTTTCTTGTTAGTTAGTGTGCCATTCAAATAGGTGTTGTTAACTATGTGTAATTAGACACCACACATTTTAGACGGATATGGATATTTAATGCATTGCGCAAATGTAAAACACCATTGCACTTGTTTTATGCCATTAACCTCACACACAAGGTTTAAGAACACCCCCCCCCCCACACACACACACACATTGGATAATAACATTGCAAGCAGCTTATACAAATTCACAAAATAACATCCAAAATCTTTCAGTAGGTAACAGGCCCAAGTTATTCACAATAAAGACGTAGCAGCCTAATGGAAATGGAACTGATGAATAATAAAACTACAGAAAAAAATTAAATAATGAGTGTCAGAGAACATTGACAAGTAGCCTACATAAAGTGGCTTAACAATAAACTCCAAATTTGAAGTAGCCTTGTTACAAAATAAATGTTTTCCCTATCAGTCAGTGTGACCCCTGGCCCTGCTTCCCCTTACTTAGCTCCGAGATGTGGGGATGGTGATTGGTGACTTTGAGTTGGTCGCATGCTTCCGAATGGCCCGTTGTCAGACGACTTCGGGAAGGGCAAAGTACATTCTTCATATGCGAAAATATCTGTTCACACAGGTATGTTGATCCGAACACTAACAATAAAGCCAGTGCGATATTGCGAAGACAGTTGAACTTTTCGGGTAAAGATGCCCAGCAGGATTCATTGGCTTTAAACAGCAGAGCTCCTCTCTCACAGTCACATCACAATATCTTGCCATCACTGCCAAATGTGCCACATCATTCACATCTACGCTTTCGTCAAGCGCAATGCTAAATACCGCTGCATCTTTTATGCCAGTTGTTTGCTGCACGCTTACGTTTTCTGCCATTTCACCAATTCGTCGCTCAACAGTTCTGGCTGATATGGGCATGTCTTTTATTCTTGATTTTATTGTCTCTCTATTTGGCAGCCCCTCAAAAAGACTATCCGAGCCGGAGAGAAAGGCCTCCTTAATGTATTCACCGTCTGTGAATGGCTTTCCATGTTTAGCTATGCAGTGAGAAATTATATAGCTAGCTTCAGTGGCATTGTTTTTAGCTGAGGTAAAGACTGTTAAAGTGTGGGCTTGCTTCCCATATCCGCATACTGCGCGTGAGATTGATTCGTCCCTATCTGCCTGATCTTTGAAAGTCTTTTCGTGCTTTGCCTCGAAATGACGTTTAACACTGGATGCTCGAAACACAACATGCACACAGCACGGTCCCTCTGAGAAATGAACCCATATTCTTTGGTCCACGAGGAGAGGAAAGCCCGAACTGTCGGCTTCTTTGCCGTCTTAGCGCAACTGCTGCATCAAGTGGACCCATCTCGTGAGAAATATGGGGAGGGGGAAGTGTTGCCAGATTGGGTGGTTTTAAGTGCATTTTGGCTGGTTTTGAACATATTTTGGGCTGGAAAACGTCAGCAGTATCTGGCAACACTGGGAGGGGGGCGCTATATTGTTGTGTAGTCATTCTAAAAGAGCAGGCTCGCCATGCAAAAGCCAATGACAGTTCAAGATGACGTTTGAACATTTTTAATGTGTTGAATAATTAGGTTTGTGTATCATCGTCAGTGTGCCACTGGAAATTCCTCGGTGTGCCAGTTGTGGCACGCGTGCCTTGGGTTGCCGACCCCTGTCTTAAAGTAATGATGGACTGTAATTTCTCTTTGCTTAGTTTAGCTGTTTTTAACATAATATGGATTACTACAGTGGTTTAATTTATTGTGTTTTTATTATTTACAATTTACTGTTTGATGATTTCAAATGAATTAAGACAGCAAGAAATTCAACTTTTTAACTTTTGATAAGGCACACCTGTTAACTGAAAAGCATTCCAGGTGACTACCTCATGAAGCTGGTTAAGATAATGCCAATATTGCACAAAGTGTCATTAAGGTAAACAGTGGCTATTTTGAAGAATCTAAAAGATGAAACATATTTTTAAACACTTTTTGTTTACCACATAATTCCATATGTTATTTCATAGTTTTGATGTGTATTGTTCTAAAAGTCAAAATACATAAAAACCTATGAACAGGAGCGCTGCCAGAAATTTTGGGCCCCATGAAAGATTAGAATTTTGGGCCCCCCAACTTTGCCCACCCTCATCACAATTGCACTATTGTCATTATTTGACTTTTGATAGCCCATGGACCTTGAGTTTGTGAGTTTGTTATTACATTTTATGTATTAACCTACCAGGGACTAGATGAAAACTGGTCAGTGACTAATTCTGGTGCATTTACAATCACAAATGAAAATTCAAGATTTTGCCACATGCCTTCTTGTGCTAGGACAATTGGTAGTGAAATGTGTGATGTGACTGCTAATAAATCATAGAAAAAGTTTTCTACCCAGCATCAAAATACCTATGGAAATCCCATGGATTGTTATGTGTTAGGTAGAAAGCTGTGTGTACTGTTCTGCAAAAAGGGAATATGTTTGATCAATTAGGTATGTATTTCTTCATATGTTGTAACCTCCTATCCTTCTTTTATGTGTGCTGCGCTTTCTCCAGCTCCTCAATTTGAAACCAATGGTTTAGAACGTGTGAACATTCCACACACGTAACCATGTCAAACACTTGACTGGTGTCCGTTATTAGCAACACTTTAATCTAGCAAACTGTATATGGCGCTCGCTCATTAAAAACTTCAATCCTAAAGCTTTTATGGGTTGTATTGCTGCTTACCTCCTTCTCCAAAGGGGGGTTCAGTGGTTTGGTAGGGCGGAGGTCCCCCTGAGGCTGAATCTGTGCATATTTAGGGCACCCCATTAGTTATGAAACTGGTTATTAGCACTAGTTATTAGCACCAGCATAGCGTAATATTTCATCTTGTTTATCACACAAGTTAGTTCAGTTATTAAAATGGAAAAAATGTCACTGTACAAACTGTAAAAGTGTTCTCTTGATAGGCTAATCCAACCACATTCATACTGTTCATTTACCATTCGCTAATATTTTGAACACACGTGAGCGATAGCTACCTTTCTTTGGGAAAAACTGAGTGATCAGTTGCCTGCCTCTCCGGTCCCTCTCAGCTTTCAGCTGCCTTTCTTTACGTTTTTGACAGCCACTCTTCATATTTAGCGATCATAGACTGTACGCACTCCACTGCTGGCTGGCTGGCTGCTGCACCGCAACACAGCAGCAAGTAGCGTTGCACTGATCAGCACACAGATTTAACGCATCGCGCTTCTACCAGAACTGGACCGTACCATTTCGCAAAAGGGGGAGGGTTAAATGACTATGTTGAAGAGCTCAAGAAATAGACAACCTTGTTCAATTAGCTCATTTTACCAGATGGAATATTGCATTGTTGTTATTTCAAAAGTATTATTAAAATCATTAAAAGCATATTATCAGCCCCTTAAAGGGCCCCATGGCAGTGCTGGGGCCCTAGAATTGTTCTAACCTTTCCCCCCCTGGCGGCGCCCATGCCTATGAATGAGATTGAGTCATGTGGGATCACCAAGCAAGATGGTCGCATAGTTGGAGCTCTCCCACAACCTCACCAAAGTTGCCCGAAATTCACTAGATAATTACGCTTAATCGTTGTATACTTGACTGATAACTGTGATACTGATATATAGTGTTTAAGTTCGGTGTCTTGTGCATAATGACGACAGGAACGGCAAAGCAAAACACAAGTACACCAGCCGCTAGTAGGCTAACAGCAACGGCAGGAGCTAGCAAAGGAGAAAACGAAAATGTTCTGGCTTCCATGCAGCAGTCCCTGGAGAAAGCTATGAAGGAGATGGGAAGAGTTGGAAAGCTTCTGACAATGCTGCAAGCAGACATTTCGGAAATAAAAGATGCCAATATGGGGTTACGCACAGATATGGATAGTGTTTTGCTCCGATTGAATGAAGCCGAAAGCCGAATCTCTCAACTTGAGGATGAGAATTACCAGCTCCGTCAAGAAGCAGATAAGACGGCTAGGGTAGAAATGTGAGGACTTGCATTATGCTGTGGAAGATGTGGCTAATAGAGACAGACATCAGAATCTGTGACTAATGGCCCTTTTCCACTACCCTTTTTCAGCTCACTTCAGCTCGCTTCAGCTCACTTCAGCCCGACACGGCTCGCGTTTCGACTACCAAAAACCGGCACGACTCAGCTCGTTTCAGCCCTGCTTAGCCCCTAAAACTCGCACCGTTTTGGAGTGGGGCTGAAGCGAGCCAAGCCGTGCCGACTGAGGCTGGGGGCGTGAGCAGACACTCCCCTGTGCACTGATTGGTGAGGAGGAGTGTCCTCACATGCCCACACACGCCCCGCGAGCGCGCTGGGATCTGTAAACACCGCAAACCCGGAAGGAGAATAATTACGAATTACGAGAATTTCTGAAGCCTTATGCGCCTCGCCTCATCTATACGCTCTTGCCAGTATCTGTCCGCGTTGTCGGTGACAACAAGCCACAGCACCAAGACCAGCAACACTAACGACTCCATGTCCTCCATGTTTATTGTTTACTATTCGGGTGGTGAGACTACCGCTTAAAAGATCACTGAATCAGTGACATACAGAGCATCGTGGACGAGTTCGCGGAGCGCAAGGCTCGTCGTATGCCCTTCAAATAATGTGCGCAGTAGGCTATTGATGTTTTATTATGAGCCATGTACAGTATGTCGCCTAATGTTTTTTTGTTTCTGAGTTACATGTTCGTTTGAAGGACTTAATGTACAAAATAACATAGTTGCACCCCGTAGTGTTGAAATTGGTAAACACAGTGCATTCA
Source organism: Neoarius graeffei (assembly GCF_027579695.1). NCBI lineage: Eukaryota > Metazoa > Chordata > Actinopteri > Siluriformes > Ariidae > Neoarius > Neoarius graeffei. The sequence goes on from NC_083580.1 coordinate 49,148,119, forward strand.
GTGAGGTTTGCACCGCCCTCCTTTTATTTCTGACTCTTCCTGTCACCGTTGCAACCTCTGAGCGCTCATTCGTATGCCCTTCAAATAATGTGCGCAGTATAGGCTATTGATGTTTTATTATGAGCCATGTACAGTATCCTAATGTTTTTTGTTTCTGAGTTACATGTTCGTTTGAAGGACTTGATGTACTAAATAACATAGTTGCACCCGGTAGTGTTGAAATTGGTAAACACCGCAGTTGCGGACATTTTGTAGCCTAAAATGATGTTATGATAAGCTTTAATAAAGGGCCCGGTCATTTGCCCCGCCCCCGGCTCGGCTCTGACTTGTTCCGCCACTGTCACTGATGTCACTGTTTGCGCTGCTTAACGACATCACGTGACGTCCACCCACTTTCGCTAACTCCACCCAATGTGTCCACCCACTTCCAGCCAGCACGGTTCAGCGCAGTTGTAGTCGAAATGCAACTCCAACAGCCCCGCTCAGCTCGACTCAGCTCGACTCGGCTCGACTCGGCACGGCACGGCTCAGCCGCGTTTGTAGTGGAAAAGCGGCATTATTGGTTTGAAAGAAAAGCTGGAAGATGGTAAACCATCTGAATGTGTGAAGACCATTATCTCTGAGGCTCTGGGGGTCAAATTGGATGGGTCACAGTTACAACGAGTGCACCGAGCCCTGATACCAATGCCAGAAGAAGGCCACCCACCCAGAGCAATAATCATTCGGTTTCTGAGTTTCTTGGAGCGGGAGAGTGCGTTGGGGGCTGCAAAGCAGAAATATAAAAATAAGGAAGACGTAATTTGGAGAGGCTGTAAGCTGTCATTCTTCCCGGACATGACGAGAGAGACGGCAGAGAAGAGGAGAAAGTTCAAGGATGTTCGGAGTCGGCTACACACACTTGACGTGCGATTCACCTTAGCCTATTCAGCGGAGCTGCGCTTTACATGGCGAGGGAAAAGAATGAAGTTCACAGACGACAGAGAGGTGATGGACTTTCTTAATAAAGAGACGGAGCAACAAAGATCATTGGATGGGTCACCTGAGCGTGAGCCAGCGGATGAGTAACTTTGAAGTGCGGGTAACACCGTAAGGACATGTTTTCTATATCTGTTTGTTCTCATAACCTGACATCTACTACACCATACTATATGTTTTCCGAGCCTGCCTATAACCTAGTCAGTATCAAAATAAGACACATTGGGAGTGTCAAGAACGATGTTTTGATGCTTTGGGAAGGAGGTGGGGGGTTATGATGACCACTTCAGCGTGCCTCATGGGCCTGTTTTGTGGGGGGTCTCTGAAGATAGAGAGAGGGGAAGGAAGGGGTGGTTGGGGTGTTATATTTTATGTTCCCTGTTCTCAAGGGTTTCTGAACGAATACTTGTTGATTTGGATTGGCAGCTGGGCAGCGCCCCCTCTATTGCTATATTTTGTTTTTCTTATTTTTTACGGGCTGTTGACACACATATATTTACCTCAATGCTAGATTAAAAAGTCAATTTCTTAATTAAGACTAATGAATAGTATCCTGGAATGTGAATGGATTGCAAAATCCCATAAAGAGGAAGAAATGTTTATCATACCTTAAATCTCAACAAGTCCATATAGCTTTTATTTAGGAGACACATGTGACTGATTCAGAGGCTGCTAAATTAAAGCGAGATTGTGTGGGCCAGATATTTCATAGCTCATATTCTAGTAAAAAGCATGGAGTAGCTATTTTGGTACACAAAAATCTGAATTTTCTTCTTGTAAAAGAGCAAAAGGACAAAGAAGGAAGGGTTATATATTTACAAGCTAAAATTAATGGAGTGCAAGTTACATTATGCAATATTTACGCCCCTAATGCGGAAGACCCAAGTTTCTTTCATAAAATAAACAAACTAGTCGGGAATGATGGTGGAGGGCATGTTATCATAGCTGGGGATTTCAACCAAGTTTTGGATGGAGTTTTGGACAAAACCACTTTTTCTAATATTGTACCAAAAGATAGAATGGCCATTGGGCTTCTGATAGAGGAGAGAGGTCTGACAGATATATGGAGGCTTGTTAACCCCAAAGATAGAGAATATACATTTTATTCTCATAAACATAAATCACACTCCAGGATAGATTATTTTTTAATTCGTAAAGAACTTGTACACAATGTCACCGACTGCTCAGTAGGACCTATAGCAATGACTGATCATGCAATGGTGCACCTAGGCTTATTGATAGGGTCAGAGGGTAATAGAGGAAGTAGGTGGAGATTAAATGTATCTTTGTTCCAGGACCCAGTATTCTGTAGCCAAATTGAAAGATCTTGGCAGTTTTTTCTTGGAGAACATAGGCTCAATAGATAGGATTGGGACAGTTTGGGAAGCTTCCAAAGCTTATATTAGGGGGAAGATTATAGCACAATCTAGTGGGGGGAAAAAAGAGAGCAAATATGGAGACTTAAAGACTTAGAAACTCAAAGATTTGGAGAAGGCATTGGCTGAGAAACATAATGATTTACTACTAAAACAAGTGTGTGACTTGAAATTCCAAATAAACGACATTTATAACGGAAAGGCAGAATATGCTTTGTTCAGGCTTAAAACTGCTTACTATGAAAGTGGGGAAAAATCTAGCAAATTGGTGGCCAGACAGTTATGCCAAAAAGAAGCCAGTTATGCTATATCAGCTGTTAAAAATAAGAAAGGGGAATTGATGACTAACAGAAGTGATATTAATAAAGTGTTTGCAAATTTCTATAACCAGTTATACAAATCTGAGGTCAACCCAGGGAGAAATAAATGTGATACCTTTTTCTCTAAGATTAAACTGGGAGAAATGTTAGAGGATCAGAAGTTGTTGTTGGACCGTCCTATAACAGTGGATGAAGTCAAAACTGCAATTGCATCAATGAGGGCTGGGAAATCACCTGGTTTGGATGGTTTTCCTTCAGAATATTATAAGAAGTTTATTGATAAGCTGGCTCCCATCTTGACACAAGTATATGAAGAGTCTTTCTCAGTGGGTAAATTGCCAAATACATTTAATGAAGCTCTAATCTCTTTAATTGTTAAAAAGGATAAAGACCCTACTGATCCAGCTAGTTATAGACCGGTCAGTCTGATCAATGTGGATTGTAAAATTCTAACAACAGTACTGGCTACTAGACTAGAGAAAGTTTTGCCACACCTAACACACCCCGATCAAGTAGGTTTCATTAAAGGGAGATCATCCACTGATAATGTTATGCGCCTATTGCACCTCATGCAGCTTAACCATAATAAAAGCAAAGCAATAGTCACTATATCTTTGGATGCCCAAAAAGCATTTGATAGAGTGGAATGGAGCTTTCTGTGCTACACTCTTCAAAAATTTGGGTGTGGAGATGGCTTTATCAAATGGATGAATATCATTTATTCAAATCCAAGAGCAGCAGTGATAACGAATGGAATTATATCATCTTTCTTTAACTTATCACGTGGAACTAAGCAGGGAGATCCTCTTAGTCCCCTGCTCTTTACATTATTTCTGGAACCCCTGGCTATGGCAATAAGAACCGAGAGTAGTATTAAAGGGATTTTGCATGGGCAAGAAGAACACAAAATGTTCCTCTATGTAGACAATATTTTATTACTTATTTAGGATCCTTTATTGTCAATTCCCAACCTCTTATCTATAATAGTCTTTTTCTACATTGTCAGGCTATAAGATAAATTGGGAGAAATCTTAGTGTATGCTGATATCTAAGGGCTGCAATCAGGCTACAATAACCACATTTCGGTTTAAATGGGTCCAAACTGGAATTAAATATTTAGGTATTAGATTGTGCCCATATTTAAGAAATATAATTGATACTAATATGTCCCCTTTAATTAAGAAGATTAAGATGAATTTGGACAAATGGAGGTTGGTAAACCTCACCTTGTGGGGAAAAATTAATATAATTAAAATGGTTGTTTCCACACAATTTAACTACATCTCTGTGATGATACCAGTGGTTATTCCTGATGTAATGTTTAAGCAATATAACAAGTTAATCACAGAGTTTTTATGGAATGGAAAAAAAAAACAGAATTAAGCTAAAGAAACTTTTTGCCTCACGAGATATTGGTGGTTTAGCACTCCCAAATGTGGAATTATATAATATAGCATTTGAGATGAACAAGTTAGCAAGACATTGGGTTACTTATGATTCCAATTCGAGATGGGTTAAGATGGAAGAAGCACTTGCATACCCACCTGGCGTTGTGGAACTTCTATCACAGAAGAATCAGGCAGGAGGGGGGAACTTAATTTTAAAACATTCACAATGGGCATGGGCAAGGGTACATAAGATGTTGAGGATTTCACAATATAAGCAAAGCTACTCCTTGATATGGAATAATCCCTCAATTTGTATCGGGAAAAAGGTATTCCTATGGCAAACATGGCTGGCGAAAGGCATACGCACTGTTCAAGATCTGTATAGAGATCAGTCGTTTATGTCTTTTGAGGATCTTAAAGAATGGTTCAGTTTAATTGACAAAGGGGATTTTTGGAGGTATCTACAGTTGAGAAGTACTGTGGGGTCTGTTTTTGGTTTGAGGAGAGAAAATGGAAAAGAAAACATGGTACAGGAGTTCCTTAATTCTCCACATGTATTACACTCTGCCTCTGTATTTTATAAGAAAATGTCAAGCATCCAAACCAAACTGTTGAAAACTTAAGGGTAATATGGCAAAAAGAAGGGCGGCACGGTGGTGTAGTGGTTACCGCTGTCGCCTCACAGCAAGAAGCTCCAGGTTCGAACCCCATGGCCGGCGAGGGCCTTTCTGTGCAGTTTGTATGTTCTCCCCGTGTCCGTGTGGGCTTCCTCTGGGTGCTCCGGTTTCCCCCACAGTCCAAAGGCATGCAGGTTAGGTTAACTGGTGACTCTAAATTGACCGTGAGTGTGAATGGTTGTCTGTGTCTATGTGTCAGCCCCGTGATGACCTGGCGACTTGTCCAGGGTGTACCCTGCCTTTCACCCGTAGTCAGCTGGGATAGGCTCCAGCTTGCCTGTGACCCTGTAGAACAGGATAAAGCGGCTAGAGATAATGAGATGAGATGGCAAAAAGAGTTTGATAAGGATCTTGATGAGGACATATGGCAAGACATTATTTAAAATGTGAGAAGGGCTACAAGGAATGCTAGAAATAAATTCATTCACTACAAAATTGTACATAGGTATTATTATACACCTAATAAGTTGTTTAGAATGGGGTTAACCCAGGATAATAAATGCTGGAAGTGTAATAAGGAAGTGGGGACACTTCTCCATGCATTATGGGGTAGCCCCTTGATAATGCCCTTTTGGAAGGCAGTTTTGCAAAAGTTTGAGGGCTGGCTCAGTCAACCTTTACCGGAGTCCCCACAAATGTGCCTGTTAGGGGATAAGTCTTTTATGCCTAAGGGCCTTACGAAAGCTGAAGTTGGGCTAATGATAACAGGTCTTATTGTAGCTGCCAGAATTATTCTGCGTAAATGGAAGAGCCCACATAGACCAGAAGTTAAGGAATGGCTTCAGCTTATGTCAGAGACGGCTGCCTTTGAACTTATGATTGGAAGGGTGCAGAATGTCCCAAGTAAAAATAGCCAAGCATGGATGTATTTTGATTACAGTATTGGTTTAAACTCCTAGAGGGGGTGCAGGGCATTGTGTATATTGTGTCAGTATATCAATCAGTATGTAATGGGGGAGGGCTGTGATGGTTCTGTATGGCTGCCTGTGTGTTTTTGTTACTGTTTGTTTGTTTCTTGTAATTGCATTATGAACATAAATGAAAATAAATAAAAATGTTAATGACAAAAAAACCCTATGAATGAGTAGGTGTGTCTAAACATTTGACTAATGTTGTTTACACAGTACATACAATATATATATATATAGTACTGTGCAAGTCTTGGGCACCTTATTTTTTGTAGTACAAACTTTGTTATAGACTTTTATTTTATGGCTTCTACATCATGGAACCAGTACAAAAACACTTTAGATTTCCAAGCATTAGTTTTCCAGCACAAAATTAAATGTTACAGAAAAAAATCTTTGTATGTCAGTAAAGAAAGCAGCCTATTACATGCTTTTCAGACAACTTTTCAGAAAAAAAAAAACATAATGAAGGCTGCTGGGTTTCGCTGCAAAAATAAGAAGTGTGACAGTCAAAGTGTCCAAAAGAACTGCAGCTCATTCTGTAAGATGCTCAGTAAAACTTACAGTCTCCATGCCACACCACATTGGTGCAGTAATTTGCAGTAAAGCAACTCCAACCAAGTACTGAATGTGTAAATGAACAAACTTTTCAGAAGTTGGACATTTCTGTATTGTAAATCCTTTTTTTGACTGATCTTAGGAAACATTCTGATAATTTGAGACACGGGATTTCTGATTTTCATGAGCTATGTAATGAATATAAAATATGAAAGTTGACGGTTTTTTATTAAATTATGAAAGAAAATGAAATATATATATATATATATATATATATATATATATATATATATATATATATATATATATAATTATTAGATAGATAGGGAGAGAGGAAATTATATGCTGGCATGAAGATATGAAGTTTATCTTCTAGTGGTGAACATATTTCATGAGTGACCGTAATGAATGAATTAAATATTTTTCAACATGAGAAGATAAACTTCATATCTTTGAGCCACCATGTAATATTCTTTTTATTATATCGAGACATCCACAAAAAAAATGCAAGTTAATCAAAAGAATTTTAATTTTGAACCGGTTCACCATTTTGACAACATGCGTCAAGTCACCAGGAAAACATTGATTGTGATGTCATTGGAGTCAAGATATTGGAAAATATGTCACTCAGGCCTGGGATATATTTCAGATGAAAAATACAGGTTTTTCAACATGAGAAGATTAACTTCATATATTCAAGCCAACATGTAATTTTCTTTTTGTTATATAGACACAAACAAAAACGATGCAAGTTAATCAAAACAATTCATTGATATCCTCATGAGTGAAGATATGGCATGGATTGGAAAATATGTTACTCAATGTTCCAGATGCGGTGTGTATGAAAAATATGAGTGGTGTAGGGGGCTGCCATGCCGTAGCCATAGTACCCACAATTCCCTGCTTCACTTTATGGCCCATCTTCTCCCCTTTCACTGTTACAGCATTGAACACAACAATCCCTGTACTCGATGCCATGTTCTATCTCCACCCATTCTTCTCACACTCACTGTAATGGTATTGGATACAGAGATGATACTGGATACCAGATACAGTGACGACACAACTGTGCTTTAAAACCCGGGGTGGAATCGAAATTCTTTCTCTCTGGTGGTGGATCCCCATGCGTGAAAGAGACGTCATTGCATCTGTGCTGAAGAAGAACAAAGAACAAGCTATTGATACTGGACCTTTAGCTAAAGTTCAATGTATTTGAACTTCGCATAGTTGTAATAATAACTGAACCGGTTAGTTACTGCAGCCCACGCAGTATTTTAAAAGAGAAAACCGGATCCCTTTTCCCTTTCGCAACATCGACAAACTACAAGCAAGATTCCTTCCAGATCATCGGACGACCGACGGTACACCGAAGATCTTCAGCTGATGAGCTGTAAAAGCAAAAGGAGCAGAACTGTTTTCTCCCTGGACCTGCGTTCCACGCTGTCTTCGGATAACAGACAAGGCACCTTCGGTTGCCAAGCAAGAGCGATCTCAAGTAAGGCTGGCATCTGGGCAATTGTTAGTCTTAGCTGTGGCTAGTTAATGCGAAGTGTTGTTTATTTTAATTCATTCATGGTTTAAATGTATGCATTTTGATTCACATGAAAGTCGGTCTTAGACTGTGTTGTTTGATTTGCTTTGTTTACTATTCGTATTAGTTAGATCGTGCATGCGTTCTCTCTCTCTCTTTTTTTTTAACTCCCTCCGTCGCACTACACCCCTCAACATTGGGATTTCAGGAGTAGCTAAGGGTTGGGTAGAAGTTTGGGTTTAAGGCCTAGTTGAGACTAGCGCTTAAGTTACAGATCCTTTGTTACTCTCCCTCATGTGCACTCCTTGTTGCCCATCCCCCCTTTAGGCGGTGCCTAGCACAAAGGCTCGTGCACTACATTCACATACCACACCTATCTCTCGCCCGCACGCCACATACAGCCTCGTTCCCTCACTTCCCTCCTCTTTGTCGTGCGCCTGCGCATGCTCTCTTTCCCTAGCTCCTCCTCATCTCGTTAGTGCGCAGCTGCACACATGCGCGCGCGCACACACACACCTACACTCACACTCTCACACAGACACACAAACACGTGATTTCCCCCTCACATTTTAACATTCACTCGCCCCTACACTGTAACACTTGAATTACGCCCATTACTTCTGATCACCATTAGTGCCTTGGTTATCATCATATTCACTGCTGATTTATCATCCTGTTACTGCTGGTTATTATTCTACTTGCTACTGACTACTGCGTTATACACTACTGATTATTACTTGTGTACATTGTATCACCATTTATATTAAATTATTCCTTGACTGCTATTGTTGCTATATCTGATCAATATTAGTTTGCTAATTTGTGTCAGCTATTTCAATAAATGGTACCTTTGGAGTAAACTGTGTCCTGTCTATTGCTACAACATTCACTGAGTGCCAACCTCTGCCAACAAGTATTCTAATTGTCTTCACCCATTTGGTTGTTATATGAATGTTATAGATCTAGAGTAAACATATTACATTAGAGCTACAATACTCACTAAAACTATAGCAGCATCACCACTAAGTTATTCCATTTATTTTAATAGTTTAGCTATAAACTATTCGACACTTGAATTAATGAATTTATGAGACTGATCCCTTTTTACATGAGACTGTTTTGATAAGCCTATTGCACCTACAGTGGCATATTTCCCAGTAAAACACTCAAGTCCATATAATTAATTAATTGCCATTGAAACTGACTGCATGCAGGCAGAACATCCTTTTTCTTATTTTCTGGCTGTTAACTCTCTACCCCTTAAAGCAATTGCTACAGCCACCCTTGTATATGTACTAGTGCATCTCAAAAATTAGAATATTGTGAAAAAGTTCAATATTTTCCATCAGTTATTTAAGAAAGTGAAAATGTTATATATTATAGACTCATTACACATAAACTAAAATGTTTCAAGCATTTTTCTATTTTAATCAGTATGGCATACAGTACAAAAACATAAACATCTCAAAATATTAGAATATTTCATTTCGAGTTTGAGTAAAACAGTATGAACACAGTGTGTATCTCGGTCTAGTTCAGTACACACAACCACAATCATGGGGAAGACTGCTGACTTGACTGTTGTCCAGAAGATGATCACTGATGCCCTCCACAAGGAGGGTAAGCCACAAAAGGTCATTGCTGAAAAGGGTGGCTGGAAAAGGTGCACAAGCAACAGGGATGGCCGCAGTCTTGAGAGGATTGTCAAGAAAAGTTGATTCAAGAACTTGGGAGAACTTCACAAGGAGTGGACTGAGGCTGGTGTCAGTGTATCAAGATCCATCACTAACAGACATCTTCAAGAAAGGGGATACAACTTTCACATTCCTAATATCAAACTACTCCTGAGCCAGAGACAATGTCAGAAGTGTCTTATCTGGGCTAAGGAGAGAAAGAAATGGACTATTGCTCAGTGGTCCAAAGTCTTCTTTTCAGATGAAAGTACATTTTGCATTTAATTTGGAAATCACGGTTCTAGAGTCTGGAGGAAGAGTGGAGAGGCACAGAATCCAAGGTGTTTGAAGCCCAGTGTGAAGTTTCCACAGTCTGTGATGATTTGGGGTGCCATGTCATCTGCTGATGTTGGTCCACTGTATTTTATCAAGTCCAAAGTCAACACAGCCATCTACCAGGAGATTTTAGAGCACTTCATGCTTCCATCTGCTGATGAGCTTTTTGGAGATGCTGATTTCCTTTTCCAGCAGGACTTAGCACCTACCCACAGTGCCAAAACTACTACCAAATGGTTTGCTGACCATGATATTACTGTGTTTGATTGGCCAGCCAACTTGCCTGACCTGAACCCCATAGAGAATCTATGGGGTATTGTCAAGAGGAAGATGAGAAACACCCGACCCAAAAATACAGATATGCTGAAGGCCACTATCAAAGCAACCTGGGCTTCAATAACACCTCAGCAGTGCCACAGACTGATCACCTCCATGCCACATCGCATTGATACAGTAATTCATGGTAAAGGAGCCCCAACCAAGTATTGAGTGTATAAATGAATATACTTTTCAGAAGTTGGACATTTCTGTATTGTAAATCCTTTTTTTTTGATTGATCTTAGGGAATATTCTAATAATTTGAGATACTGGATTTCTGATTTTCATGAGCTATAAGCCATAATCATCAAAATTAAAACAAAAAAGGCTTTAAATATTTCACTTTACATGTAATGAATATAGAATATATGAAAGTTTACCTTTTTGAATTAAATTATGAAAAAAGAAACTTTTTCATGGTATTCTAATTTTTTGAGATGCACTAGTATATACTGTTCACCCTTAGAACATATTTACAAGAAAAAAAGTCTAAAGACAAGGTTTTGTTCATATCAGTTTTCTCCTTCATTATGTTGAAACAATCATGACATAGCATACATTTTTGAAAAGAGGGCATGACGGAATACAAAAATCACTCAAAGTTATGTTTCAACATTCACCAACTCACAGGTAGTGTCTGAAAGGTGAGTAATACCTGTGTGAAAACCAATCTTCACATTTTACATGAAGAATTCATGTCAAATGGTGTACAATAAATGATTACTGCAACTTTACAAAGATGCTTTATATAACATTGTTCAATTATCTTTTCAAAATTCATACATTTTATCATAAATATTCACCTGGGATACCTGTAAAAGGTAAAATACTCTATGCAATTTTATACATTAAACACTAGCTTCAAATAAATGTCCAAAATTACCATGAAAGAGTCACTGAATTAAAGTTATAAGATGGTGTCATATAGCAACACATCCCAAAGATACATACACATCAGTTCACTGTTTGTCAGGCAGGTGTTTCCAGGTGATCACAGGTAAGTTCATGTAGAATTTAATCCTGATGTGGATGAAGCTGGCGGAAACAGTCATTACATGTGTGAATGTTGCACACCCCACATCCATACACTGTTTCGTGATGGCGGCCATTTTGGAAACATGATTTGCACCTACGTCTCTTTCCAGGTAAGTGTTCCCAGGTGCGTGGCAGTGTGCACTTCTGCACATTCAGCGTTGTGCTGGTTTCTCTCACTGTGACTCACTTTCTGCCACAGAAATCACCTATCAGGTACTTTCCCAACTCCAGGGTGAAATCATTCTGGGTGTAGCGCTTCTTCACCTGTCAGGTGGAGGAATGTTGATAAATAATGAACAAATTTACTCAACAACAGTCAACTACAAACCAGAAAACGTGCTTCCAGTATTTCTTACTGGCCCTAGACACTGCATATTTCTTGCGCATTTGATCATGTAGATCCACTCCATTCATGTGCGCATTATACTTTTTTATTGCCAGGGGTTGTGACACGGTCTTCCTTTCATTTCCCACCTGGCGTTCACAGGTAACTTGTGCACCTGGACTACTTAGTTGACTGTGAGCAACTATGACGATGTTGTTGTCATTCCAGGCTGTGCAGATAATGCCATTCTTCTGATATGATATACTGTCACCCTTATTGGGCAGTACATGTCTTGCTCTCTTCTTTACAGTTTTCAGAGTGGAGGGGTACCTCTGCAATTCACCATCAAAGTTCCACATGAGTAGATTTTATCAGACAATAGGTGATCAATGAGAGAAACACTGGTGAAAAAACTGTCAAAATACAAGCAGTGATTCAGACCAATGAGATCCCTACTCATGTCATGAACCACACGATAGCCTAAGCCATGCTGTAGCTGCAGGTTATTGTGATCTCGCCTACCCAAGTAGAGCTGAAAGTCAGACATGTAGGCTGTAGATCCATTGCATCTGGCCCAGAATTTTATTCCAAACTTCTCTGGCTTGTTTGGCATGTACATGTGCAGCTCTGGACGGCCCTTGTACCCTTTCATCGCTTCATCAATGGAAATAGCACAGCCATGCTGATAGCATTGCCTGAAATTGCTTCGGGCCATATCAACAACAAGCGAAACTTTGTTGATAGGGTGATAGTCGGGGTCAGTTCTACGCGTCTGAGCGGCAGCAGCATTGCAGTGAAAATACTGGCTTAGCTTCTCATACCTGTTGAGTGTGAGCATTTGCTGGAACCCATCATTGCCAATGAATGGGTCAGTGCTCCAATAATCGGCATATTCATGACGGAGATTAACTCCCATAATGATCGAAAGCCCAATAAACGCCCTGATCTCTGCCCCATCTGTGTCCTCCCACTTGCTATCAACACCATCTTTCTCTTGTTTCATCTTTGCGTAAGAGTTAGTTTTGGCCATGATCTTCCTGTACATGTCATTTTCAAACATTAGCTGAAAACATTCAAGTGGTCCAGCTTCTCTGATATTCAAATTCTGCAGGAGTTTTGGTCCTGCTTCTAGGCTAAAGTCACAGATTTCGTGATCTGACAGTGTATTACTCCACCCTTCATCACCACCAAGTGTTTGACTCACCGCCGCAGGTTCACCTGTTCAGTTACGATCACGCACCAGTTGAGTGATCGGTATATCGTCCCCGTCGCTACTACCCACTTCACTCTCCTCATTTTCAAATCCTGAGAACTCACTCTCCAATGTTTTGCCAAAATACTCGTTAAAAAACTCATCATCACTGTTTACTAAGCGCGCAGCCATTTTGAGCGATTGTGAACAAAAATGAAAATACATGGGAACACCTTTGAGATTATCTAATGTACAACAAGGCTAAGATCTGGTTTATATGTTTATATTGTACAAAGACATGCTATTGGTTATGAAAAACTAGAACAACCAATCAGAAAGCTTGTTTCACTCTACGTATGTAGAGGCAAATTCAGAGTCGTCAAATGTCGTCATTATGGTGCATACACACCAGCATCATATGTCGTTATTATGGGATATACACGGGGTCACCATATGTTGTCATTAAGGGGTAAAGAGTTAAGGTAATGGAGCAGAAATGAAGTGTTCAAGAGAAAAGCATATGCACTCTCACCATTCACTTTAACAGGAACACTACTACCCCTGCTCATTTATGCAATGCAATTATCCAATCAGCCAAACATGGAATCAGGTCAAGAGCTTCACTTAATATGCACATCAAACATCAAAATGTTCACATAAACCATCAAAATGAGACTGCTGGTGCTCGACAGACTGGTTTGAGTTTTTCAGAACCTGCTGTTCTCATTGGATTTTCATGCACAACAGTCTGTAGAATGAATGGTGTGGAATAGTTCTGCAGGTAGAAGTGTCTTGTTGGTGAAAGAGGAGAATGGCCAGACTGGTTCAGGACATGGTAACTTATATAATCACTCTTTACAAAAGTAGTGAACAAAAGCAAAAAAAAAAAAATTAAAGAATGCGCAATACATTGAACCAATGAGGCAGATGGGCTACAACAGAAGACCACTTCAACTCCTATCAACCAAGAATAGGAATCTGATGCGGGGCAATGCCATAGACTTTCTATTTTCTTAATTTTTTGCCAGAGATTTAATGTATCTGTAGGTACAATGGATATAAAATGCATATATACACAGCCCTATTAAAATTGAAGTCTTTTTGTGAAATTATAGGTTTTTGTGATTGAAAACATGAAACCAAGATAAATAATGCTGGATCTTTTTTTCACCTTTAATGTGATACTGCAACCAAAAAATTCAAGTGAAACATTTCAGGAAAAGGGGGTGCTTACAATAACCTGATTGCATAAATGTGCACATCCCTTAACTAATACTTTGTTAAAGCACCATGGGTAATACAGCACTCAGTCTTTTAGGTAACATTCTACCAACTTGGCATATTTTATTTGGTAATTTTATACCACTCTTTTTCACACACATTCTCCAGCTCGGAGAAACTGGAGACCAGAGGTTTAAGCTGTGATACATGGAAAGTGGGGTGAATACATTGCATGGTGAGTGGTAATGCCAGTCTGACGGAACATGGATTGATTACCTTGCTGATGAGGAAGGGTCCTAGGTATCTGGGTGCCAGCTTGCGGGAGACAGTTCTGAGTGGCAGATGGTGCGTGGAGAGCATGACTCGCTGCCCCACCCAGTAAGTGGGTGCCTTAGAGTGGTGTTTGTTGGCCTGCCTCTTGGATGCTAGGGTGGAGCAAATGAGTCTTCTACGAGCTGATGCCCACGTCCTCCTGCAGCGGCATACGAAGGTCTGGGCTGAGGGTATGGCAACAACCTCCTCTTGGTTGGGGAAAGTGGTGGTTGGTAACCTAGGGAGCACTGGAAGGGTGAGAGGCCTGTGGCAGATGAAGGGAGAGTGTTGTGAGCATACTCGACCCAAGGTAAGTACTTACTCCAAGAAGCGGCATCCCTGGATGTCATGCACCTGAGTGCCACCTCCAAAGCTTGATTGGCCCGTTCTGCCTGGCCGTTGGTTTGAGGATGGAACCCTGAGGAGAGGCTACAGGAGGCCCCGATGAGTTTGCAGAAGGCCCTCCAGAATTGTGCAGTGAACTGAGGACCCCGGTCGGAAACGATGTCAGTGGGGAGTTCATGTAGGCGGAAAATGTGAAGGATGAGTAATTCGGCGGTTTCTTTAGCTGTGGGAAGCTTGGGCAGAGGGATGAAATGGACTGTCTTGGAGAACCGGTCAATAACTGTGAGGATGCATGTGTTGCCACCTGAGTTGGGGAGTCCTGTGATGAAGTCCAGGGTGATATGAGACCAGGGTCAATGAGGAATTAGCAGTCTTAGCAGGCTGTCAGGGGGTCAATTGGCTGTCTTGTTCTGGGCGCATGTGTCGTAGGCTGCCACAAACTCCTGGATGTCTTCCTTGATGGATGGCCACCAGAAGCACTGTTGGATGAGTGCCAGGATTCGAGCAGCTCCCAGATGACAAGCCAACTTGGAGCCATGACCCCACTGCAGCACCTGGGTTCGCACAGAACAGGGAACAAGCAGATGGTTAGGTGGTATGTTGCTTGAGTTCCCTTCTCCAGGGTCCTGCTCCAGGGCCTTCTGTACCAATGTCTCTACCTCAAGTAGGGCGGCCCCCACCAGACAGCATGGAGGGACGATTGTTTCAGGCATACTAGACTCCTTCTGGCGGGCAGAAAATATACTGGACAGGGTGTCGGGTTTGCCATTCTTGGAGCCTGGGCGGTAGGAGAGCGTGAATTGGAAACAGGAGAAGAGGAGAGAGACCATCGGGCTTGCCGTGAGTTAAGGCATTTGGCAGACTTGAGGTATTCCAGATTCTTGTGGTCGGTCCAGACAAGGAAGGGGAGATCCAACCCCTCGAGCCAGTGCCTCCACTCCTCTAAGGCTAGCTTGATGGCTAACAGCTCTCTGTCGCCGACATCGTAATTTTGTTCAGCAGGGGACAGCCAGCGAGAGAAGGAGCAGGGGTGGACCTTGTTATCGTTGGCCCTCTGGGAGAGGATGGCTCCGACCGCAGACTCGGAAGCGTCGACCTCCACGATAAACTGTTTTGTGGGATTGGGTATGGTGAGAATGGGTGCTGTGGTGAACTTGTGCTTGAGCATGGAGAAGGCTCCCTCCACTTCCTCCCCCGACTTGAATAAGGTCTTAGTCGAGGTTAAAGCTGTGAGAGGTCCAGCCACTGTGCTGAAGTTGCAGATAAAGCGCCTGTAGAAATTGGCGAATCCCAAGAAACGCTGGAGCTCTCATCGCGAGGATGGGGTGGGCCAGTCAACAACTGCCTCAAGCTTGAGGGGGTCCATCTGGATCCTAGCCGGGGAGATGATGAACCCCAGAAAAGAGACAGAGCTTTGGTGAAATTCACTTTTCTCCACCTTGACATATAGCTCATTTTCTAGCAGGCACTGGAGGACCTGCCGGACATGGCCCCGATGTTCCTCCAGGGAGTGAGAGAAGCTCAGGATGTCGTCCAGATACACAAAAATGAAGATGTTGAGAAAGTCCCTCAGGACGTCGTTGACAAGTGCCTGGAAGACTGCACGTTGGTCAGGCCGAAAGGGACCACGAGGTACTCATAGTGGTCAGTGGTGGTGTTGAAGGCCGTCTTCCACTCGTCCCCCTCCCTGATCCTGATGAGATGGTAGGCATTGCCTAAGTCCAACTTGGTGAATATCTTGGCTCCCTGGAATAGTTCAAAGGCTGTAATCATGAGCGGTAGTGGGTAGCGGTTCTTGACTGTGATGGTGTCGAGACCTCGATAATCGATGCATTGGCAGAGTGACTTGTCCTTCTTATCCATGAAGAAAAATCCTGCCCCTGCTGGGGAGGAAGAAGAGCGGATGATTCCAGCTGCCAGAGACTCGGAGATGTACTTCTCCATAGCTTGCCTTTCGTCAGGAGACAGAGAGTAGAGTCGCCCTTTGGGTGGCACCGTCCCGGGCAGGAGGTCAATTCCGCAGTCATAAGGTCTGTGAGGAGGGAGGGACACTGCTTGGGTCTTGCTGAAAACAAGTCTTAAGTCCAGGTATTCCAGAGGCACATGAGAGAGGTCAGGAAACTCACTGACTGAAGGCTGTGGTGGTCTGGCAGGAGGCAGAGTGGAGTTCAGGCAGGAAGCTAGGCAGGAATGGCTCCAGCCTAGGATGGTGTTATTGGCCCAGTTTAGGTGAGGGTTGTGCAGTGTTAACCAGGGTAATCCTAGGATGATGGGTACATGGGGGTTGTTCATGATATGGAGCTGGATGGTTTCTGAGTGGTTACCAGAAATCCTCAGGGTAAGCGGGATGGTAAGGTAGGTGATGGTGGTCAAGCCGGTGCCATTGAGTGTCAGGACTGTGAGAGGGACGTTGAGGGCAAGTAGCGGAATTCCCAGATGCTTGGCAGTGGCGGAGCAGATTAGGTTCCTGTCTGCCCCTGAGTCGATGAGGGCCTGGAGATGGTGATGCTGGTTGTCATGGATAATGATGACAGGGAGTAACGGTCGATCAGCAGGGGGCTGGTTCCAAGTGTTGCCCACCAGGGCCCCTTGATTCACTGGTGGGGCTTGTCCTTTTAACAGGTACAGTAGGCTCAGCAGGTGTGTCCTCGCTGACCGCAGTAGAAACAGGACCCTGTGCTCTGCCGGCGTTGTCATTTCTCCAGTGACACCCGTACCCGGTCTACCTGCATAGGTTTGACAGACAAGGCGGGAGGTGGAGAGGAGGTGAAGCTGGGGCAGGTCTTCTCTCTCCTCTGTTGCTGGATCTGGGCGTCAATGCGGTTGGCGAGGTCCATGAGACTGGAGAGGTCCAATGGCAGTTCCCGTGATACCAGCTCATCCTTAATGACATCAGACAAACCATGCAGGAATGCATCGACCTGGGCATTCTCATTCCAATTGCACGATGCCGCCAATGTCCGGAACTTGATGGCATAGTCCGAGGCAGACCGGGACCCCTGCTGCAGCTCCATAAGTTCCCTAGCGGCCTCCTGGCTGGACAGAGAGCGGTCAAAAGTTGACCTCATCTCTTTGGAGAAATCTTTGAAACAGGAGCAGAAGGGAGTGTCGGCGTCCCAGACCACTGTTCCTCACTCCCTGGCCTTGCCAGTGAAGAGCGTGATAATATATGCCACCTGGGAGCGTTCTGTGGGGAAGGTCAGAGGTTGCAGCTCCATGATCAATGAGCACTGAGACAAGAACGATCTACAAGTACCTGGCTCTCCATCGTAGGGCTGAGGTGCTGGGAGTCTTGGCTTGCAGGAAAAGGCAGTGGTAGGAGCTGAAGTTGGAGACTGCTGGGCAGAGGTAGGCACGGCTTGATAGTGCTGCATTTGTGTGGTGAGGAGGTTGAGTGAGTTGGACAGGGTGGCGAGGTTCTGTGTAATCTGTTGGAGGTCTTGCCGATGGGTCCCGAGGAGAGTCCCTTGCTGTTGGATGGCCGTTCTGAGATGGGTGAGTTCCGCTGGATCCATGTTGGCCAGAACGTACTGTTAGGGGTCATGGAGGTGTGGTGGGATAAGGATCCACAAGCAGAACACAGACAGTAATCAAATAAATAGAGATTTTTAATCAGGAAAAAGGGTGTGGCACAAGGGTAATCAAATGGGACAAAAACAAATGGCAAAAATAATCCAGATAACAAGAAACAGAAAGCTAGACAAAAACAAAATAGGCAAGGACAAAAATGCTAGGACAAAAAAAACAAAAACAAGAAAAAATCCCTAGTGCAAAAAACCATGAACTAGAATAAACCCTTAGTGCAAAAACCATGAACTAGAAATAAACCCTTAGTGCAAAAGCCATGAAATAGAAAAATGAGCTTGAGCAAACAACCATGAAACATAACTAAGTAATTCCACAGTGTACAGCAAAGTAACAAAGTAATACAATACAAAACAGGGAAGAAAAGGCGAAAAAAACATATCCTGAGGTGAAGACAATCCCATGCCGAATGACTATCTGAGCGGTATAATATAAATCCGTGGTTGAGCTGGCTGCAGCATGGGCAAGGCTCAGGGAAAAACCAGGGAATGGAGTCAAAGGTCGGACCAGGACCTAGATGTTCCCGGCTGGCTCGTGACACATTTCTTACAAAAAAGAACTGAAATACTGATTTGTCTGACCACAATAGACATTTCCACTGCATGATGGTCCATCCCAGATGCGTCTGAGACCAGAGAAGTCAACAGCACTTCTGGACACAGTTAACATAAGGATTCCTTTTTGCACAGTAAAGATTTCCTGGCATTTATGGTTGTAACTCGGTATTGTAGTGCTTGACAAAGGTTTGCCAAAGTAATCCTGGGCCCATGTGGTTATCTCAACTATAGATGAATGACTGTTCTTGATTTAATGCCATCTGAGGGATCAGAGATAATGGGTGTTCAACTGAGGCTTGTGCCCGTGCCTTTTATACAATGAAATTTCTCCAGATTCCTTGAAATGTTTAATGATATTAGGTGAAATATCCAAATCCCTTCATATATTTTTTGAAGAACATTGTTTGTAAATATTTCAATAATTTTTGACAAGCTATAATTGTTTGTCAATTACAAATCAACAATTGTTGACAAAGTAGAGATCCTTATTTGCTCCTCAAAAACTAGGCCTTTCCTGGATACTGATTTTGTACCAAATTATTATTATAGTCACCTGGTGATATCACATGATTCAAATCACATCATTACTTAATTGTTTTTTCTCATTACTAGCCCTAAATTGCCCCGTCCCTACCTTTTTTTTGGAATGTGTTGCAGGCCTGAAAAGCAGAAATGGATGTATTTTAACAACTGAACTTAAGTTGATGAGACAAAACATGAAATATCTTGGGTTCATGCTGTCTACAATGAAATACAAGTCAAAGTAAATTTAGAAATCACTGCATTTGCATTTTCCATACCATCCCAACTTTTTTTTTTTTCTGATTTGGGGTTGTACCTTTCCTGGTCTTTTTCCAGTTTTCAAGTGTCCAGTACCAGTGAGCTTGTACCCAGTGTAGCATCTCATGGGCAGTGCCAAGAAGGGGCTTGGGGTGCTGTAGCTCCCCCAAGGATAGCCAAAGCACCCCCTTAGCAACCACAAAAAAAATTATGTGGTTAGTTTAGAATTTGTATTTTTTAATGTATGAATACTATAATTTATAATTTGAAAAATAAATAAATACATTAGTAAAACAAGTGTCTAAAAAAAAACAAAGCTAAAACAAGTGATCTGATTCAGCCAATGGGCACAGCAGGCATTGTACTTTTGACCTTACATTTGAGTTCTGTTAGCTAGAACACAATGGTTTTTGTTTGGTGTTTTGTTTTGGCTGAAGCCTATAGAGGCACCTGTCTATGTTTTTCACAACTTTTTCCCAGTCAGATGTTTGAAGTGAACATTAACTGAAGCTCTTAATATGTATCTACATGATTTTATGCAATGTAGTGCTGTCAAGGGATTGGATGATTAGACAACTGCATAAAACAGCAGGTGTATGGGTGTTCCTAATAAAGTGGCTGGTGAATGTTTTATATATAAATTGAAAAACACAATCTCTAGAGTTTACACAGAATGTTGTGAAAAAAAAAAACCATTGACTAATCAACAGTTCTGCAGGTGGAAACGCCTTGTGGATGAGAGAGGTCAGAGGAAAATGGCCAGATTGGTTTGAGCTGACAGGAAGGATATATTAACTCATATAATCACTCTTTACAATCTTGGTGAGAAGAAAAGCATCTTCTGCAACAGCAGAAGACCACATTGGGTTCCACTCCTGCCAGCCAAGAACAGGAATCATAGAACCAAGTTTTAAAGTGGCCAGTGAGTGTATATATGGCACCCCTTGTAAAGATTTGTATGGAGGGTTAGAAAAAAGCCACCTTCTGGTCAAGCAGCTTCATCTCAGACTGAAAAAATGAGAGAAATTCAACCCTGAATATTCAGAGAGAAACAAATCCCTTAAGCAACATTCATGTCTATATATATGGACATGCATGTTTGTGTTTTACTGGGAAATATTTGGGTGGCATGGTCGTGTAGTGTAGTTAGCATGGTCACCTCAGAGCAAGAAGGTTCTGGGTTTGAGCCCAGTGGCCGACAGGGGCCCGTCTGTGTGGGTTTCCTCCGGGTGCACCAGTTTCCCCAAAAACATGCAACTTAGGCTAATTGGTGGCTCAAAATTGACCATATGTGTGAATGGTTGTTTGTCTCTGTGTGTTATCCCTGCGATGACTTGGTGACTTGTCCAGGGTGTACCTCGCCTCTCACCCATAGTCAGCCGGGATAGGCTCCAGCTTGCCTGTGACCCTGTACAGGATAAGTGGCTACAGATAATGGATGGATGGGAAATGCACCACTCATATTTTTCATACAAGCTACAGTTAGGTCCATATATATTTGGACACTGACACAATTTTTTTTTTACCTGTTTACTGAAACATATTCAAGTTATAGTTATATAATGGACATGGACATAAAGTCCAGACTTTCAGCTTTCATTTGAGGGTATCCAGATTAAAATTGGATGAAGGGTTTAGGAGTTTCAGCTCCTTAACATGTGCCACCCTGTTTTTAAAGGGACCAAAAGTAATTGGACAATTGACCCAAAGGCTATTTCATGGGCAGGTGTGGGAAATTCCTTCATTATGTCATTCTCAATTAAGCAGATAAAAGGCCTGGAGTTGATTTGAGGTGTGGTGCTTGCATTTGGAAGATTTTGCTGTGAAGAAAACGTGCAGTCAAAGGAGCTCTCCATGCAGGTGAAACAAGCCATCCTTAAGCTGCGAAAACAGAAAAAAAAAAACATCCGAGAAATTGCAACAATATTTAGAGTGGCAAAATCTACAGTTTGGCACATCCTGAGAAAGAAAAAAAGCACTGGTGAACTCATCAATGCAAAAAGACCTGGACGCTCACAGAAGACAACAGTGGTGGATGATCGCAGAATAATTTCCATGGTGAAGAGAAACCCCTTCACAACAGCCAACCAAGTGAACAACACTCTCCAGGAGGTAGGCGTATCAATATCCAAATCTACCATAAAGAGAAGACTGTATGAAAGTAAATACAGAGGGTTCACTGTATTTACTTTCATACAGTATGGCAAAGGTGTGGTACAGCTCATGATCCAAAGCATACCACATCATCTGTAAAACACGGCGGAGACAGTGTGATGGCTTGGGCATGCATGGCTGCCAGTGGCACTGGGTCACTAGTGTTTATTGATGATGTGACACAGGACAGAAGCAGCTGGATGAATTCTGAGGTATTCAGAGGCATACTGTGTGCTCAAATCCAGGCAAATGCAGCCAAACTGATTGGTTGGCGTTTCATAATACAGATGGACAATGACCCAAAACATAAAGCCAAAGCAACCCAGGAGTTTATTAAAGCAAAGAAGTGGGATATTCTTGAATGGCCAAGTCAGTCACCTGATCTCAACCCAATTGAGCATGCATTTCACTTGTTAAAGACTAAACTTCAGACAGAAAGGCCCACAAACAAACAGCAACTGAAAACCGCTGCAGTAAAGGCCTGGCAGAGCATTAAAATGGAGGAAACACAGCATCTGGTGATGTCCATGATTTCAAGACTTCAGGCAGTCATTGCCAACAAAGGGTTTTCAACCAAGTATTAGAAATGAACATTTTATTTACAATTACTTAATTTGTCCAATTACTTTTGAGCCCCTGAAATGAAGGGATTGTGTTTTAAAAAATGCTTTAGTTCCTCACATTTTTATGCAATCATTTTGTTCAACCCACTGAATTAAAGCTGAAAGTCTGAACTTCAACTGCATCTGAATTGTTTTGTTCAAAATTCATTGTGGTAATGTACAGAACCAAAATTAGAAAAACGTTGTCTCTGTCCAAATATTTATGAACCTAACTGTACATCTGGGACATGGAGAACCAAAACTGTGACACAAATCTCTGTATGTCACTCGTGAGGAAATCAATATATGTCACTTGTGAGGAAATTGATGACCTTGTGGTACCATCAAGGTCACCAGCATGCATGGGGATGCTGAGAAGTGGCCATCTCCTATGTCCACATTGGGGATGAGAGAGGTGAGTGGAAAGTCTCTGTTGGTGTGGTACCTGATTTCTCTGTCCCTCTCCTCCTAGGTTGGGGCTGGTCTGGATTACGTAGGGAGCTGCCTGCTGCCAGGAGGATGAAGAGATGTTGGGCCCCATGGAGATCTCTGGACTGCACTTCACCACCCCATGATGTGTGCCTGACTAGGGAACACGAATAAGCTGAGGTCTGCGCTGCTGAAGGTGAGTCACACATCACCTCTAAACTATTTTCATGTGTGTTTAAGCAGGTGACATGTGAAGGGAACTTCAGGCAGGAAGAGAAGCAGGATGAGTGTCTGACAAACTGCTGGGAGCAGGTGCACTTTATCAAGGGTGAAGACCAACATCTGGGTCAGCCAATTCCAAGCTCCTACTTCCTGGTCTGCCAGGGCCTACTCTACCAGCAGACAGAAAGGTGAGGCCAAGGTGTGGACCTGATGGTGATTGCCCCACTCCAAAGTGGATGTGGTGATGCACATGGCCCACTCCCACCCCTTGGGTGGCCATCTGGTGAGCCAGAGCCCCCTTGAGAAAATCAAGGCCCAGTTCCTCTAGCTGGGGATGAATGCACAAGTCAGAAATTTCTGCCAGCAGTGCACCCAATGTCAGTGCACCATCCACCAAAAACCTGCTCCTGCATCTCCCAACCATTGGCATTCCCTTCAAAAGAGTGGGCATGGATTTGGTAGGTCCCCTTTCCATGTGTGCCTGGGGCCACAACCAAATCCTTGTCATCATGGAATATATCCCCTGATACCCTAAGGCAGTCCTGTTGTGGAAGGCCACCTCCAAGAACATCACCCAGGAACTAGTTCTGTTGTTTTCCCACATGGGGCTCCCCAAAGACATTCTCACAGATCAAGGTACCCACTTCATCGAAAAATTAATGGTGAATGTGTATCAGCTGTTCAAGGTCAGGCAGCTTGTTCAACATCACCCACCTTCACACCAAGACCAAAGTCACTGTGGTACTCATCCGCAAATTACTCTTTGCAGATGACACAGCCTTGACATCACACACTGAAGGCAGATTGCAGCAGCTTGTCAGTCGTCTCTCCCATGCCTGCAAGGAGTTTGGGCTGTCCATCAGTCTGAAGAAGACCAACATCATAGCACAGGGCACAGACCACTCTGCAAACATTGCCATAAATGAATGCAACCTGAAGGTTGCAGAGAGTTTCACCTACCTTGGGTCCACCATCTCCAGCTAACTCTCCATTGATGCAGAAATAAAAAGTAGGATTGCCAAGGCTGCCGCAGTTATGGCCAGACTGAACAAGAGAGTCTGGAACAACCTCAGCCTCACTGAAAAGTCCAACCTGCACATCTATCAGGTCTGCATGCTCAGCACACTACTATACAGCAGTGAGGCATGGACCACCTATGTGACCCATGAGAAAAAAATCAACAGCTTCCACCTGAGGTGTCTGTGGCGCATTCTGCGCAACCAGTGGCAGGATAAAGTATCAAACACAGAGGTTCTGGAACATGCCAACATGGCAAGCATGTTCGCCCTTTTCAGTGAGAGGCACCTTCGCTGGCTTGGCCACATCAAGAGAATGGATCCAGGCCGAATTCCCAAGGACCTTCTTTACGGCATGTTGGCAGAGGGCTCACGACCAATTGGATGCCCATGACTGCGCTACAAAGATGTCTGCAAGAAGGACATGAAGCTATGCAGTTTCAACATCAATGCATGGGAAAGCTGTGCAGAAGACTGCTCTGTCTGGAGCCTTGCTGTCAGACAGGATGTGCAGAAAGCAGAAAGGCAAGGTCTAAATACCTTGCTGAAAAGAGAGCCAGGAGAAAGAGGAAACAACAGCTGCCTCAACAGGTGTCCATGTTCGTAAGCAGTAATTGCAACAGAGACTGTCACTCACAAGTTGGTCTATACAGTCACTTGTGCAGGTGCCGATAGGTTTTGCCAAAAGAAAATGAGGATGCTACACCATTGTCTCTCAAAGACGGAAGGATGCCAACAACTGTCTATCTATACTCACAAACACACACAGATCAGCCGTAACATTAAAACCACTGACAGGTAAAGTGAATTACATTCATTATGTTGTTACAATGGTACCTGTCAAGAGGTGGGATACATTAGGCAGCAAGAGAACAATCAGTTCTCAAAGTTGATGTGTTGAAAGCAGAAAAAATGGGCAAGTGTTTGACAAGGGTTAATAAAGTGTGATGGGTAGATGACTGGGTCTGAGCATCTCCAAAATGGCACATTTTGTGGGGTGTTCCCAGTATGCATTGGTTAGAACCTACCAGAAGTGGTCCAAGGAAGAACAACCAGTGAACCTGCAACAGTTTCATGGGCAGCCAAGGCTTGTTAATTCACATGAGGCACAAAGGCAAGCTTATATGGTCCGTTCCCACAGAAGAGCTACTATAGCATAAACTTCTGAAAATGGTAATGCTGACAGTTTTCTATTTTAGCCAGCATTAACTTTCTTTTTTAGCTGTTTGTGCTACAGTAGCTCTTCTATGGGATCAGCAAGAGAGATAGGGATCAGTAGGAGACACAGTATGCCACCCTTCCCACTCAGTGTACAGCTAATTCTGCTGTCTTGGACTTCCCCACCAAGGATAGCTATGCCATCATTGAGATTCAAATTTGCAACCTTCAAATAATGGGGTGAATGCTTTTTCTGCTGAGCCAATCTTAGGATCCAAAAGCAGAAACACAAACCAGAAAATCCAATGAATAAAAAAAGATTTAATTGAAGTTCAAAAAAAGTAAATGAACAAAATTAGAAAAATAGTCCAGACAAAAACAAGGTAGGCAAAGACAAAACACTGGTATGAAAAAACATGAAAAATAGTCCTGACAAAAACTGGAGACAAAAAACATGAAGAAAAGACAAAACGTGAGTGCAAAAAAACTGTGGCAAAGACTAGGCAAAACAGAGAGCAAAAATCCAGGAAGCAATAATGGTACAGAGCCGACGTGAAAAACAGACAAGACGTTCTGCATGGATTAAAGTTTTCCGTCGTGTGACGGATTTCCGTCAACTGAACTCTCCCAAGGCCAAATGTGAGGTCGGTGCTGATCCGAGGAGAATTAAAATGACGGCTGGTTGGGTAGAGATTGGGTTATAATACTGATGTGTTGCAACACCATCAACTAGGGCTGCACAATTAATCGAATTTAATCGAAAATCACGATTTTGGCTGCCACGATTAAATTAAATGAAAATCGCGATTTATTTCCATTTAAAATCCGAGCTCTGCTGCATATCTGATCAAGCACTTTTTGACCAGTACTCCGCCAAACCATTAGGGGGCGAACCGACACATGTAAGGTTTCATTACTCCGCCTAAATAAGCAAGCAAGCCAAGTGTGCAGAGCTTCAGTGCAGCGGTATCTTCTTCAAGGGGTGATAGCGTGAGAGTAGGTAACAGATTGAGGTGAGAGAGAAAAGCTAACTATGTCGGAACAACAGACTATTTAGCACTGGAGGCAATGTTGTGACCTGCCTTCGCTCATGTTTAAAGCCAGAGCATGTTGATAGGCTGGTCTTTCTAGCTAAAAACTTGTAGGCCTCAGTATAATGCTATGTAATTGTTGCAATTGAGTTTTCAGTTCCTTCATCCTTTTGGTAATTTCTTGGATAAATTTCATTTATTTGTCATTTGGAAATCAGAATTTCTCTTTTAAATTTCATTCTGCACTGAAAGCTTTCATATTGTTTGTTTGAATATAGTGAAATAAAATTTAAGTGATTTCCCTAACATCAAGAATAATCGTGATTAATAATCGTGATTACAATTTTGATCAAGATAATCGTGATTATCATTTTTTCCATAATCGTGCAGCCCTACCATCAACTATCAGCAGGGTTTATTTAACTTTTTTTTGTTTTTGAGCCATGCTTTGTGTCATTCATTTCCTATGTTGGATCATGTTTAAACGTTCGCTGTCTACGGTGCGGCATTAAAAAAACATGCGCTGTCAGAATTGGCAAAATACATTCCCATGTGCTTGGCGTGCTTGTGTTTGACCATTTCTGCTTTGTATTAAATTAAATCTTGCCAAAATGACTTAGTTCAAACCTGGACATATAGAAATAGAGCATGTAAAAAAAAATGAAAAAATAAACCCCGGAAAGCCCGCTCCTCTGCTTCAGCCAGACTTGAAGACCCGACGGTGCAATGCTTGCAGACTGTCAGAAGTAATTAGACCTAAATTTATAGCTAACAAATCAGCAGACGCCCCAACAATTATTATTTTCGTTAGGCCAATGTGTAAGGTATGTTAGAACCGTGCCTTATAGCCTACGTTATATCACAATTTAAAGGACGTTTGAGGAGTTGGAGGCTGCGAGCGCAATGATGTTCCGACATGCGCTAAACTTTATTCCCTGAAAATCATACACCAGCGTTCAATGCCCCAAACGATCAAAATGTCTAGAAGACTACGGTTAAATAATAATCATAGCCTACTAAGTTAAATTACGTCAAAACATCTGTTTCTGGCCTATGAAATGATGGAGGAAAATGAGAACGAACGCAAAGTAGATAGCAGCCAACTTCACGCGATCTTTTAGGTAACTTAACACTCGTGTTGGCCACAATATTTCTCTTAATAAAATCTTGAATTGTTTTTGAAGTCGTATTCAACACAAAGTAAGGTCAAATTATAATTTTAATTTTAATTTAAGCGAAGATCCAAACTTTTTTCTATATTGACGTCGAGCATAGAGGAGCATGTCATTCTGCTTTCGGTTTCGGCAGCATGGATGCGCTTTCCATGAAAGAAGGCACTGATGTGTCTGCCATTGATAAAGGTGTAAAATACAAGTGGAGGTGGGCTTGGCTGTATGAAATAGGTGAAAACGGAAAGCCATTTAGTTCATGGTGCAAAAAACTAAACATTCCAGGCGCTTGCATTTGTGTGGTTTGCCACAAAAAAATAATATACGGAAGCAATGGAAAGAAAGTGCAATAAATTGAATATATTAATCCATTAATTAATTGATAATAAAGTTATCAGTTCTAAGTTAACCATTCTCAGAATTTCATCGAAATCCACCCATAACCCCCCGTAGAATTTCATCGAAATCCACCCCCCGTAAATTTTCAGTCAAATAATTTTTTTTTTGCTTTAATCCATGCGTTCTGGCAAAGTCCCCTTCTGAGAACGGCCTATTTATACACAGCAGAGCAGACCAGGAAGTGAATGCCGGCAAGATGGAAGTCCCGTCCCGGATCTGGATTGCTCTGAGCTGGGAGATGATAAATCTCCAGAGTGGACGTCCAGGGCGGATCATGACACAATCAAGAACCCCACCACTCATTTTCATGTCCATGGAAGAAACAGCCACAATTTCAGTGAAGAAGTGACAGTGTGATAGTCAAAACTTGAATTGAGATTTTCACAATTCTATGAAAATGAAGTATTATGCCGTAAAGCGACAAAACCAAACTATTGGCCTGAACCTGTCACATAACCTGTCACATACAGCCATTCATAAAAATAAAGCTTTGGAGAAATGAAACAGAGAGAAACAGATTGTATGTGATATGGTTTGTACGGAATCATTCACAATGAAATGGTGCTGTAAGAGTGCTCAGGTCCAGTCCTGCCTAGTCATGTGCTGGGATCATGGGTTGAAGCTGAGAACAATAGCAGTAGCACATGACTAAACCGCTTTACTGCAGCTCATGTGTGTGTGTGTGTGTGTGTGTGTGTGTGTGTGTGTGAGAGAGAGAGAGAGATAAATACACGTGTTTACCAGTGTGTAAATGTGCTACTGATCAATTATCTTTAACCTCATGCACAGGATGAGATTGTAAAGGAAAAGAAAATGTAGATACCGATGTGCAGCCTGGCAGAAACCTTCAGTTTCTCCAAAAGAGAAACTGCACACAAGCAAATGAAAATACACAGTGCAAATTTTTTGTTTGTTTTTTGGGTTTTTTTTAATTATGTCTATAAAAATCAGATTTAATCAGAAGGTTTTCTAATAATGATGAATGCAAGGCCCAGAAATATGTTGATTTTCATATTTCACATTCCCTGTGTCTCAGTATGATTTCAAGACACACCACTGTCAGCAGTGATGCGCTATCTGATCCAGGCTGCTTCTCTCTTACCCTTCACTTTTCAACAACTTCTTTGTACATAAGATGGCATCTCAAGAGCAAGCTGGTGAAAACTTTCTGAAATTATGCTTCTGTAGAGAAAAGCCGATCTACAGACTTCAGTCAGGCAAATGAACATCAAGAGTCTGTAGATCAGCATGAGTTTCCTGTTTACTGACTCGTCTTTGCCAAATGTCTAACATCTTTCTAAAATTGCATGATATGAGTGAGTTTTCACACATGCACACATGCATTCTCATGCATAAGGATATGTAAATAAGTCATTATTTTCTTTCATTTTCACTATTTATGAGCACATTTTTGAGACTCTTGTGTAAATTTATGTTCTAAGTTGGTGCAGGTGTGTGTCCCTGAGAAACCTGAGCTGAAGACCCAAGCACGAACTCCAACTCATAAACGAAGCTGCAGGTTCAGAGTTTCAGAAAAATCATATGGATTTTCTTTAATCTCTTAGCTGATGACATTCTTATGCCTCAATATCAGACTGTTGGCTTTACACTGCTCTTCAGAGAGCACTTCAGCAGAAAATATGAGTCAGTAAGATGACCACTGGCACTTTGTGTACTGAGTGGGAAAACATGGATGAGGCTGCTGCAGCAGAGTTCAGCAATTTCACACAAATCAGTACTGAATAATAATAATAATAATAATAATAATAATCAGTTCAATTTTTACTGTGCCTTTCTCACACCCAAGGTCACTTTACAATTAGGGGAGGAAAAAAAAGTCCACCAAAAGAGGGTCAGGATGTAATTCCAATGGCGTAGCTACCACAGTCCCACCAGAAGGTGCATGAAGATAAATCCCACACCGTAAGTGTCACAAATCTGCTAAAAAATCTGCAAACACAATGTCTGGCTCATATTTACAGATAAGCAATAAACTTGTTCATGTTACTGTACAACCCCGATTCCAAAAAAGTTGGGACAAAGTACAAATTGTAAATAAAAACGGAATGCAATGACGTGGAAGTTTCAAAATTCCATATTTTATTCAGAATAGAACATAGATGACATATCAAATATTTAAAGTGAGAAAATGTATCATTTAAAGAGAAAAATTAGGTGATTTTAACAGCGCTCGAAACTAACGGTGTCCCGACGTCCCGGGGACCATAAAAAATGTCATCGGGACACAAAATTATCATATCTGGGACAATCCCGGGACAATGGAAAGCTCAGGCTGCACTCTGTGAATGAATGATTTGCCTTGAGGCGACAAGCCTGCGTCTCTCTGAGGCCAAGTTTACATTAGACCGTATCTGTCTCGATTTCTTCGCGGATGCACTGTCCGTTTACATTAAAACGCCGGGAAACGGGAATCCGCCAGCGTCCACGTATTCAATCCAGATCGTGTCTGATCCGGTGCTGTGTAAACATTGAGATACGCGGATACGCTGTGCTGAGCTCTAGCTGGCGTCGTCATTGGACAACGTCACTGTGACATCCACCTTCCTGATTCGCTGGCGTTGGTCATGTGACACGACTGCTGAAAAACGGCGCGGACTTCCGCCTTGTATCACCTTTCATTAAAGAGTATAAAAGTATGAAAATACTGCAAATACTGATGCAAATACTGCCCATTGTGTAGTTATGATTGTCTTTAGGCTTGCCATCCTTCCACTTGCAAGTGGTAAGTGATATGCGCTGGGATCACACACACAGCGGCTCAGTCCCGAATCACAGCTTATGCACTTCACTCGCGCGCTCTGTGAGCTGCGCAGGGCCGGAGTGCGCACCCTCCAGAGGGCACTCGCTGTTCAGGGCGGAGTGATTCGGAGCGCAGGATGCCTGCGGAGCCGAGCGTATCCGTGTATTGGTGTTGCTGTGTGCAGGCGAATCGTGTATTGGTGTTGCTGTGTGCACACTAATCGTTTTAAAAACGTTAATCTGATGATCCGCTGATACGGTCTAATGTAAACCCCACCTGAGAGGGAGCAGCCCCTCCCTCCTGTGTGTGTGTATGTATGTGTGTGAGAGAGCAAGCAGCCCCTCCCCCACCCACGCGCTGCGCTGAGAGACACAGAAAGGGCAGTAATTGCTCAGAGTGCTCCCTCCAAACAACAGGGATTTACACGAAAACGGAAGAATATATTCACAAAATTCTTTCACAATGAGTGCCACAAGGCTCTCCTGAACACGGTGATGTAATTTTTTTTGTCTGTAGTGTAAAAATTGAGGTCACTAGAGCGAGTTAAAAACGAGTTTTTGCATGAGAAGGCTGAAAGTGAGGAGAGGACAGGCGCTCAGCCCCACAGACTGCCATTATAAACGTGGCTGCGCTGTGACTGCAAAATCAGAAAAGTCACTGTAAATAATGTAAATGATTTCTATGACTAAAGGTTACAATAAAAAAAACTTGCATTACATTGCTTTGTTTGCACTTATATGATATGACACTTTTATCCAAAGTGACTTTCCAGTTTTTTACAGTGTTTTAAATTTCATGACAACACATCTCAAAGTTGGGACAAGGCCATGTTTACCACTGTGAGACATCCCCTTTTCTCTTTACAACAGTCTGTAAACGTCTGGGGACTGAGGAGACAAGTTGCTCAAGTTTAGGGATAGGAACGTTAACCCATTCTTGTCTAATGTAGGATTCTAGTTGCTCAACTGTCTTAGGTCTTTTTTGTCGTATCTTCCGTTTTATGAT
The DNA here is from genome assembly GCF_027579695.1 of Neoarius graeffei. Classification (NCBI taxonomy): domain Eukaryota; kingdom Metazoa; phylum Chordata; class Actinopteri; order Siluriformes; family Ariidae; genus Neoarius; species Neoarius graeffei. Next base: position 49,179,477 of record NC_083580.1, read on the forward strand.
GCGCCAAATGTTTTCTATGGGTGAAAGATCTGGACTGCAGGCTGTCCAGTTCAGTACCCGGACCCTTCTTCTACGCAGCCATGATGCTGTAATTGATGCAGTATGTGGTTTGGCATTGTCATGTTGGAAAATGCAAGGTCTTCCCTGAAAGAGACGTCGTCTGGATGGGAGCATATGTTGCTCTAGAACCTGGATATACCTTTCAGCATTGATGGTGTCTTTCCAGATGTGTAAGCTGCCCATGCCACACGCACTAATGCAACCCCATACCATCAGAGATGCAGGCTTCTGAACTGAGCGCTGATAACAACTTGGGTCGTCCTTCTCCTCTTTAGTCTGAATGACACGGCGTCCCTGATTTCCATAAAGAACTTCAAATTTTGATTCGTCTGACCACAGAACAGTTGTCCACTTTGCCACAGTCCATTTTAAATGAGCCTTGGCCCAAAGAAGACGTCTGCGCTTCTGGATCATGTTTAGATACAGCTTCTTCTTTGAACTATAGAGTTTTAGCTGGCAACGGTGGATGGCACAGTGAATTGTGTTCACAGGTAATGTTCTCTGGAAATATTCCTGAGCCCATTTTGTGATTTCCAATACAGAAGCATGCCTGTATGTGATGCAGTGCCGTCTAAGGGCCCAAAGATCATGGGCACCCAGTATGGCTTTCCGGCCTTGACCCTTACGCACAGAGATTCTTCCAGATTCTCTGAATCTTTTGATGATATTATGCACTATAGATGATGATATGTTCAAACTCTTTGCAATTTTACACTGTCGAACTCCTTTCTGATATTGCTCCACTATTTGTCGGTGCAGAATTAGGGGGATTGGTGATCCTCTTCCCATCTTTACTTCTGAGAGCCGCTGCCACTCTAAGATGCTCTTTTTATACCCGGTCATGTTAATGACCTATTGCCAATTGACCTAATGAGTTGCAATTTGGTCCTCCAGCTGTTCCTTTTTTGTATCTTTAACTTTTCCAGCCTCTTATTGCCCCGTCCCAGCTTTTTTGAGATGTGTTGCTGTCATGAAATTTCAAATGAGCCAATATTTGGCATGAAATTTCAAAATGTCTCACTTTCGACATTTGATATGTTATCTATGTTCTATTGTGAATACAATGTCAGTTTTTGAGATTTGTAAATTATTGCATTCTGTTTTTATTTACAATTTGTACTTTGTCCCAACTTTTTTGGAATCAGGGTTGTATATGTTGCATCATGTTTTCTGTCTGAAATGTTTGGAAATTCTGTGTGTCAGGTTAAAAATAATAAAATGGAAATAATGTAATTAAACAAGTTACTTATTAACAGTATGATAATTGCAATTTGTTATAATCATGAATCAGCTACTTAAGTTCAAATGTCATGTTAGTATTTATGTAGGGAAAGTTATTTGCATTTAGAGTTGGGTTGCACAGTTGGTTAATTTATTTTCTGGATGGCACATTCAGACATAAAGGTTAAAATCACCTGTGTGTAGTTCACACCTTCAAGATTGCTGGAGTTTTCATGAGAAGAAGCATGATACTGGGACACCATCTTTAAATGCAAGCTGAACTGAATAACTGGACTGAAGAAACAGATCATTGGTTTCTTTCTTTTTTTTTTCATTTTAAATTTACCAAGTTGAACTTAATGTCAATGGCATCAATGGGAATGCCTTTACCACAAGGCAAAGTCCTTCTTGTTATGAATTTGGATGTTTCAAATACCTTTAATATATACTTCAAACAGGGAGGAAGCTATTGAAGAAAAATTATTTCAGACATTTGACTTTGTTGTGGGGCGGCACGGTGGTGTAGTGGTTAGCGCTGTCGCCTCACAGCAAGAAGGTCCTGGGTTCGAGCCCCGGGGCCGGCGAGGGCCTTTCTGTGCGGAGTTTGCATGTTGTCCGCGTGGGTTTCCTCCAGGTGCTCCGGTTTCCCCCACAGTCCAAAGACATGCAGGTTAGGTTAACTGGTGACTCTAAATTGACCGTAGGTGTGAATGTGAGTGTGAATGGTTGTCTGTGTCTATGTGTCAGCCCTGTGATGACCTGGCGACTTGTCCAGGGTGTACCCCGCCTTTCGCCCATAGTCAGCTGGGATAGGCTCCAGCTTGCCTGCGACCCTGTAGAAGGATAAAGCGGCTAGAGATAATGAGATGAGATGAGACTTTGTTGTGACCTGGTCCCTGTTTGGATCAATTCTAAAACCTAACCGATTCATTGTCTGGTTACAATAATACTACTGTAAAAATCCTACAAACATTCAACTACTTGTTCTTGACACATCATGCTAACAAGTATCTCAGACAGAGGGACAAAAAGACAAGTGTATAGACAGACTGATAGCAAAAAATCTTAAACAGTCAGGGCCTTGAGTTCCTAAGCATGAATCTGTAAGACAACAGGATATAACATGAGAAAATGGCAAGTATTTGAAAAGAAATTTCATCTTCTATGCTTACAGCTCACTTTATGTGTTAAATTAATGAATTATTTTATGTGGTATGAACATACTGTCTCCTCTCAGCAAAAGAAAAAATATTTTTGTTGACTGTAAAGGGATGATACTAATAAGTAATTGTGTTATATGTTTTTGTATTTAATATTGGCCTCAAACAGCATTCATTACTTGTTTTTGAGTGTACTTACAGCAATATGCTGAAACACGCAAGATTAAAATGGGTGTCTTCAAACATCTCCACTTACCAGTAAGCAGGGCGTGGTAGTGCAGGCCTCTTTCCTTGTCCTGGTAGGAGCACACATCAAACAGGTAGGCCTTCACTGGCCCATCTATGAAATCTGCTGCAAAGTCAAACATAACCACTCCAAACATGACCACCACGATGGACCAGGTTCTCTTCCAACCCATGTGCTTCACCAGCACTGAAACATGGAACAGAGAAAACATGGCTTCACTTAATAATAATAATAATAATGATAATGCATGCATGTGTAAATCTTGATCTAGGACTCAATGTCCATCCAAACTACACTTTCCAAGCTTTAGTATTCTAAGTATGGGCACTGTGTGAGACGGCTACCTCTCCAGTAGCTCTGTAGTTTTTAGCTCTTTAAACCTCTTTTTTTCCACCTTTTTTTACTTTTCTGCTCTTCTTATGAAGACATAGTGTGTTTTACTATATAACATGGATATATTTAACTTTAACACACAACCAGGAGCCAGTTTTCTCTCTTATTCAAGAGAGGAGCTGCTGGCCCTGAAAACAATGGGACAAGCTGGGATACGACACCCCATCCTGGCCGAGCTGAGGAGGAAACCCAGGGACTGCAAAGCTAGAGTTAAGCTAAAGGCTAGGCTAGCAGACAACCGGTGGCACTACAAACCATCCATTCCCTCTGTTATCATGGGGAATGTGAACTCGCTGCCGAATAAAGTCGACGAGCTTTCCACTCTGAACGACCAGCGGATTTACCAGGAGAGCAGCTTATTTATCTTTACGGAGACATGGCTAACACACCTTGTACCGGATGCTAACGTGGACCTGCGGGGATTCACTGCTGTGAGAGCTGACAGAGACACTAACACATGAGGAAAAAGCAAAGGTGGGGGACTCATCATTTATGTTAACAACCGCTGGTGTAACCTGGGACATATCTCTATAAAGACAGTTTTATGTTGCCCAGACTTGGAGCTGCTAGCCGTTAGCCTGTGGCCATATTATCTGCAGAGGGAGTTCAGTCACGTGATCACCATCTGTGTTTACATCCCTCCAAGGGCAGATTCAGCCGCTGTATGTGAGAGGATTCACTCTGTCACAGCAAGGCTGCAGACACAGCACCCTGAGGCATTTATCATCATTTCTGGGGACTTTAATCATGCTACGTTGGACTCTACTTTGGCTGCTTTTTACCAGGCTGTGGATTGTCCAACAAGAAACAACAGGACAATTGACTTGCTGTATGCTAATGTGAGGGATGCATACAGAGTCACACCCCTCCCCCCACTAGGGAAGTCTGACCACAACCTGGTTCTTCTACAGCTGAAGTACACCCTCCTGGTTCAAAGGCAGCCTGCAACAACTAGCTCCATCAGGAGGTGGTCCCCTGAAATGGAAGATGCCCTCAGGGACTGTTATGACATCACAGACTGGGATGTGCTGCTTAGCCCACACTGTGAGGACATAGAGGGGCTGACACACTGTCTGACGGATTACCTCAACTTCTGTGCAGACGTGGTCTCCCCCGCTAAGACTGTACGGTGTTACCCTAATAACAAGCTATGGGTAACACAGGAAGTCAAAGCTGTCCTCAACAGGAAGAAGGCTGCCTTCAGGAGCAGGGATAGGGAGGCAATGAAGGCAGCATAGCAGGAGGTAAAACGCTGTGTGAGGGAAGCTAAGCACAGCTACAGGAGAAAGGTGGAGCAGAAGCTGAAGGAGAACAGCATGAGGGAGGTCTGGGAAGGTGTGAAAACCATCACAGGCCACAATACAAAGACCAGAGTCATTGAGGGGACAGTGGAGAGGGCGAATGAGTTGAATGACTTTTTCAATCGGTTCAACCAGCCCATGTCCCCCCTACCCTCTCCCTCACTGCAACCATCTCTCCTTCTTCCCTCAACACACCTCCCCCCAGTCATCACAGCAGCCCCCTCCTCCCCCACCTCAACACAGACTCCTCCATGCATTACTGCAGACCAGGTCAGAGGTCAACTGAAGAGGAAGCTTCACCCCAGGAAAGCAGCAGGCCCGGACAAGGTGTGTCCCCGACTACTGAAGACCTGTGCTGCTGAACTGGGTGAACCACTCCAACGCATCTTCAACCTTAGCCTGCAGCTGGGGAGAGTGCCCACCCTCTGGAAGACATCATGTATCGTTCCAGTTCCCAAAAAGAATCGGCCCACCGAGCTGAACGACTTCCGACCGGTGGCACTCACTTCACATCTGACAGAATGCTCCTTCCCAAGTGCAGGACAAACAGACTTAAAAACTCCTTTGCCCTCACGCCATCAGACTGTACAACTCCTCTCTGGGGGGGAGGAGGGGTAACAGGAGGACAGAGGATGGGAAGGAGCAGTAGCCTAGCCTAACAATAAGCAATACCGGACAATGTGCAATATAAAGTGCAATATCTCTCCTGCCGCCGCCCCCTTCCCCCCACCTCCCCCCTTCCCCTTCCTCTCTTCCCCATATCTTATTCTTTTTATATTTGTATATGTAAATACTTAATTTCTTTTAATTTATCTAGAAGTTTTCTCTATTTCTTTTCTCTGTTTATCTGTAATGATGTTGCTGGAATCTTAATTTCCCTGAGGGAACCTGCCCAAAGGGATCAATAAAGTTTAATCTAATCTAATCTAATCTAACTACACTCTAAAAATGCAATTGGATCTACTTTATATTATAATTTCCATGGATTTTTTCTTTTTTTTCTTTTGCAATCTAGTATGCTTGCTAAGTAGCCAGCCATAGAGGTTGTTTATTTGTGGGCTAAATATGTAACAAGATGCTAGATAGAATAGGCAAATACTGTATGTACAATATAAGCATGACAAAACTTTTTTTAACCATATTGTTATTGCAGTATCAAAAAATTTATACGGACTGTTGATTTATAGTCATTTACAGTACTTTCCTGCAATGAGAGTTTGAGTATCAAGTGTGCAAGTATGAAGCTTGCATGACAAACAAAGGTTATATTTATTAACTGTCAGTAGCAGTACTGAAACCAACAGCGCTAACCAGACTACAAACATGGCCGCGCAACACTACAACAACCAAGATTCACAGTGCCCCCTGTCACCAGAGTATTGAACTCAGCTGTTGCTCATTTGGTTAATCACTACCATGCTACTTAAACCCCTCTCAGACACTGCTTCATTGCAAAGTATTGTTCTGTATTCCCAGTCTATACCAAGCCTTTGTTATCTCTGCCTGGTTTCATGGGTGTAGCAAGCGTTCTATGTGGGTGGAGCACAGAAGCACGGCAGGCCAGTACTGAGTTCTCAACAACTCTTTTATTGTCAGCTTTTCAGCTTCTACACATTTACTCATACATATACACATATGCCACACACACACGTTTTCTGGTCAGGAGAGAGCCCGCTCTGCTCTCGCTCTCTTCCTCAAATAGGGCGCGGCTCCTGGGAAGACACACAAACAGGTTAATTCACCTCAGGTGTAGTGATTCTGCCACTTACCTTCCCTGACTCCGCCCTCCAGTCACAGACTGATGCTTGACCACGCCCCCACTGCCACATACCCCCACCGCCCGACTCAGGCCGGGCAGCTGTCCGGCCTGCAGCCAACTCCCCCCCCCCCCCCGACGGAAGAGGAAGTCCGCCACGACCATCTGCGCCCCCGGCCTGTGGACCACCTTGAAGTTAAAGGGTTGGAGTGCCAGATATCAACGGGTGATCCGCGCGTTGGCATCCTTCATGCGGTGGAGCCACTGGAGGGGCGTGTGGTCTGAACAGAGGGTGAAAGGGAATCCCAGCAGGTAGTAACGGAGGGCGAGGACCGCCCACTTGATGGCCAGGCACTCCTTCTCTATGGTGCTGTAGCGCCCCTCATGCACTGACAGCTTACGACTTATGTACAGCACTGGGCGATCCTCCCCCTCCACCTCCTGGGACAAAACAGCCCCCAGCCCTCTGTCCGATGCATCTGTCTGCAATATAAAAGGGAGAGAAAAGTTGGGAGTGTAACAGTGGCCCCCCACACAGTGCAGCCTTTACCTCAGAAAAAGCCCACTGGCATTGCTCTGTCCACTGGACCGGACCTGGTGCCCGCTTTTTAGTGAAATCAGTCAGCGGGCTGGTGACTTCCGAATAATTAGGTATAAACCTACGATAATAGCCAGCCAGCTCCAGGAACTGTCTCACCCCCTTTTTGGTCTTGGGCCTCGGGCAGGCTGCAATCGCTGCAGTCTTGTTAATTTGGGGACGCACCTGCCCATTGCCCAAGTGGAAGCCCAGATACCGTACTTCCACCCGCCCAATCGCACACTTCTTCGGGTTGGCTGTGAGACCCGCCCGCCTCAGCGACCTAAGGACGGCCCTCCGGTGTTGTAGGTGCCGCGGCCAGTCATTACTATAAATAATGATGTCGTCAAGGTACGCGGCAGCATAGGTGGCGTGGGGGCGGAGGACCCTATCCATCAGCCACTGAAACGTAGCGGGCGCCCCAAACAGCCCAAAAGGAAGTGTGACAAACTAGTGTAAGCCGAACGGTGTGGAAAAGGCCATTTTTTCTCGGGATAATGGAGTCAAGGGGATCTGCCAATAACCCTTTGTCAAATCCAGTGTCGAGTAAAAGCGAGCCATGCCTAGTCGATCGAGCAACTCATCAGTACGAGGCATTGGGTCCGCGTCGAATTTAGACACCGCGTTGACTTTTCTATAGTCTACACAGAACTGGACCAACCCGTTGGCCTTGGGTACCAAGACCACCGGACTGCTCCAGTCACTGTGGGACTCCTCGACAATGCCCATTTCGAGCATGGTCTCGAGTTCTTCCCGAACCACCTTTTTCTTGTGTTTGGGCAATCTGTAAGGGCGGCTGCGCACTACCACCCCCGGGGGCGTCTCAATGCAGTGTTCTATGAGGTGGGTGCGGCCAGGCAGGGGCAAGAACACGTCAGAAAATTCTGTTTGCAACCGGGCGACCTCTGCGAGCTGGGTCGGTGAGAGGTGGGCTCCACAGGGGACCAGAGCAGTGGGTGATGCCAATTTTCCCTTTTGAACCTCTGGCCCCAGCTCCGCCTTCTTAGGAACCAACGACACCAGCGCCACGGGGACCTCCTCGCTCCGTTTTAACAGATTGAGGTGGTATACCTGTTATGCCCCACCCCTGTCCATTCGCCTCACCTCATAGTTGACGTCCCCGACTCGCCGTGTGACCTCAAAGGGTCCTTGCCACCTGGTGATTAATTTAGAGCTCGATGTGGGCAACAGTACGAGTACTTTATCTCCCAGTGCGAACTCCCTGAGGCACGTACCCTTGTTGTACAGGCGGGTTTGTCGTTCTTGGGCCTGCCGCAAATTCTCCTGGGTTAGGTGGGCGAGTGTGTGGAGTTTTGTGCGCAGGTCAATAACGTATTGGATTTCATTTTTACTTTGTGAAGGTCCCTCCTCCCAATTTTCCCGCAGCACATCTAGAATGCCGCGCGGCTTATGCCCATATAACAATTCAAACGGGGAGAACCCCGTGGAGGCTTGTGGGACCTCTCGCACTGAAAACAACAAGCATTCGAGCCACTTATCCCAATTACGTGCGTCCTCACTTACGAATTTTTTTATTATATTTTTGAGGGTGCGATTGAACCGTTCAACTAAAGCGTCCATTTGTGGGTGATACACGCTGGTGCGGATCGGCTTAATACCCAACAACCTATACAGTTCCTTTAGTGTACGTGACATAAACGTGGTGCCTTGGTCAGTCAGAATCTCTTTCGGGATTCCAACTCGGGAGATAACGCAGAAGAGCGCTTCCACAATACTGCGTGCTGAGATATTGCAAAGAGGCACTGCTTCCGGGTATCGCGTTGCATAGTCCACCAGAACTAATATAAAGCGGTACCCTCGTGCTGACCGATCTAATGGCCTGACGAGATCCATCCCAATTCTTTCGAACGGGGTCTCGATTAATGGTAGAGGGCGCAAAGGCGCTTTTGGAATGGCCGCTGGATTTACTAACTGGCATTCGCGGCACACCGTACACCACCTACGGACATCGCTGCGAATCCCTGGCCAATAGAACCGGGCCATTATTCGGGCTAGTGTTTTATCCTGCCCTAAGTGTCCAGCCATGGGATTAAAGTGAGCTGCCTGGAATACCAATTCCCAGCGGCTCTTTGGGATCAAAAGTTGGGTTATTTGTTCCTTAGTTTGAGTGTCCTGCGTCACTCGGTATAATCTATCCTTAATAATGGAGAAATAGGGGAAGGGTGGGGTGGCGTTTGGCTGGAGCGTTTGACCATTGATTACTCTCACTTGGTCAAACTCATGCCGCAGAGACTCGTCTCGCGACTGCTTTAACGGGAAATCCGCGAGGGATTCCCCGAGAGAGGGAGGAGGAGCCTGCTGCTCCTCACTCTGACGCGGAGCTGACGTAGACGGCTCTGTGAAAGCTGCTCCCACCAATGCCATTCCGGGACCTCCCCGCGCTAAACTATGACAGGACCCACTCTTCACTAAGTGCGTCATTAAATCCCGAAATCCCGGCCAATCAGTCCCCAAAATTATAGAGTGGGTAAGGCGAGGATTAATCGCCACCTGAACTCTAAATTTCTCCCCTCAAAACAGAATGTGGACCCACACTAAAGGATAGTTGTGAACATCCCCGTGCACACACAACACCTTCACCACTTGTGCTCCCCCCAGTGCCTCGTTTTGCACCAGGCTTTGGTGGATTGAGGTCTGATTACAGCCGGAATCCACCAAAGCCTGATACATATTCCCTTGGATACTCATCGGTATGCGATACGCTCCAGCCCAATCAAGGGCGGTTCCTGGCGCGTCGGGGATCCGGACCACCGCGCCTACCTCCATCGCCGAGCACTGATGCTGGAGGTGCCCCGGCTCCCCGTAGCGCCAGCACACCAGCCCCAGCTCTCTCCCTGCACCGGTGTTCCAGATATCACTCACCTGAGGGGGGGAAGACACAGACATGGAAGTAGGAAACGGTAGGACACCGCGGGTGTGGCGGGCCGGCTGGGGTGGAGCCAGCCCCCGCCTCCGCGGTGGGGGAATGGGGCGAGGGAGAGGAACAGAAGGGGAGAGAGAGGGGAGGGGAGAAGGGGAGACATGCTGTCCTGCCGTTGGAACGGCTGCCATCTGGTCCTTCGCCAGCTCAATGGCCTGATCCAGTGACACCGGGCGATGGCACTGGACCCACTGTGCGGTTCCCTCTGGAAGTCAAGCGATGAACTGCTCCAGCGCCACCCGAGTGATGATCTCCTTGGCGTCACGGTTGTCGGCCCTCAGCCACCGGCGGCAGGTGTCCCGGAGTTGCTGGCCAAACGCGAACGGCCAGCCGACCTACTCCAGGTGCAGCGCGTGGAAGCGCTGCCGCTGCTGCTCCGGAGTGCGACCCACCCGCTGGAGGACGGCCCTGTGGAGGTCCGCGTAGACCAGCCGGCTGTCGGCGGGGAGCTGTAGCGCGGCCAGCTGCGCCTCGCCCGTGAGCAGGGGGAGGAGGCGCGCCACGCGCTGTTCCACTGGCCAACCCCACGCCTCTGCTGCCTGCTCAAAGAGTGTGAGGAAGGCCTCGGGGTCGTCGTGCAGGCCCATCTTCGTCAGGGTGAGGTGGGAAGGGCCCGCGGCGGTGGAGATGGTGGACCCCACTGACGTGAGTAGGTGCCGGAACGCCCGGCGATCTCCCTGCTGCGCCAGCACCAGGGCCTCGAACCTTCGCTCCTGTTCTTCCCGGAGGGCGACCAGCGCCTGGTGCTGGCTCTGTTGGGCTGTGGCGAGGGCATGGACCAGGTCCTTGAAGGGGGAGGACTCCATGGGGCTGTTCTCTCCTGCGCTCTGCTCCCGGGTTTCGGCACCACTGTAGCAAGCGTTCTATGTGGGTGGAGCACAGAAGCACAGCAGGCCAGTACTGAGTTCTCAACAACTCTTTTATTGTCAGCTTTTCAGCTTCTACACGTTTACTCATACATATACATATACGCCACACACACACACACACACACGTGTTCTGGTTGGGAGAGAGCCCGCTCTGCTCTCACTCTCTTCCTTAAATAGGGTGCGGCTCCTGGGAAGACACACAAACAGGTTAATTCACCTCAGGTGTAGTGATTCTGCCACTTACCTTCCCTGACTCCGCCCTCCGGTCACAGACCGACGCTTGATCACGCCCCCACTGCCACAATGGGGTTTTTTTTGGACTAATGCTGTCCTTTCTATGTTTACTCTTCCTGTTTCTGTCTATGTCACTCTGTTTGCCGATCGACCAACCCTTGATTGCCTTCTGACTATGATTTCTGCTTCACAATTTGGCTCTGTACTGTCTGCTTGCTGCTTCTTCCTGCAATTACATCTGTAAGTGCCTGCAGCCTGACAGGATACTTTGCCTAAGTATGGATGTAGTGGAGGAAGCAAAACAAACCGTACTGAACACTCGGAGAAGGTTGTTAAGAGAACATCAACAGGTGCTTGCTGATCTCAACACGCGGATGACACAACTAGCAACTGTGATGTCTCAGGCCCTCCTTCCACACCCTGAGACAGCTTCAAGTGCCGTGCTACAGCTTCCTGTTCCTGAGAATTATGCTGGAGATACAACCGCCTGTAAGGAGTTTCTGCTCCAGTGCTCACTGTATTTCTCCACTATGCCCCGTCTTTCGGATGAACACAAGATCGCCAAATTTTTGTCCTCCTTCACTGGCAAGGCACTACAATAGGCTAGTGCTGTATGGAGCAAAGGAGGTGAATGCACGACTTCATATGAGCATTTTCTCAAGTGTTTCAAATGAGTATTTAATCATGAACCTGAGGGCATTGAAGTTGGAGAGAGTCTCCTCAATATGAAGCAAGGCTCTAGAAAGGTTGCAGAATACACCCTGGACTTTCAGACTCTTGCTGCAGCCAGTGGATGGAATGAACCAGCATTGAAGGCAGTTTTCCATCAGGGCCTCTGCCCTGAGATACTCAGTGAAATGGCATGTAGGGATGTTAACCTGACACTGGACTCCCTTATTGACCTAGCCATCTGGCTGGATCATTTACTTACCAGCTGACCCTCCATCAAGGAAACCTATGAGTCTGCTCAATGTACTGAAGAAAGTGCACCTATGGAAGTGTCTCACACTCACCTGAAAAGATCAGAGCGAGAAAGGAGGAAAGAGGGTCTCTGTTTCTACTGCAGGAGTTCAGCGCATAAGATAAATCAATGTCCCATCCATCCTGCATGCTCCAAGCCCATGGAACCCACTATCCAGGTGGTGAGTCCAGATTGAAAATTTAATGCACAGTCATTTAAAGTGCCTGTCTTGTTAAAGTTGGTTTCCTCCACACACGTCTTGTCAGCCTTCATAGACTCGGGAGCAGAGGGGAATTTCATCAATGACATGACTGTCCAGAAGTACGACCTACCCACAATCCCTCTGCAAAGTCCACTCAGCATCCAAACTATTGATGGATGACCCATAGGTGACAGCCGGGTAACCACCAGAACCACTCCCATTCTCATTCATGTGGGAACACTCCATTCTGTGCAAATTTCTCTCTACATACACTACCATTCAAAAGTTTGGGGTCACCCAGACAATTTTGTTTTCCATGAAAAGTCACACTTTTATTTACCACCATAAGTTGTAAAATGGGGTGGCACGGTGGTGTAGTGGTTAGCGCTGTCGCCTCACAGCAAGAAGGTCCGGGTTCAAGCCCCGTGGCCGGCGAGGGCCTTTCTGTGCGGAGTTTGCATGTTCTACCCGTGTCCACGTGGGTTTCCTCCGGGTGCTCCGGTTTCCCCCACAGTCCAAAGACATGCAGGTTAGGTTAACTGGTGACTCTAAATTGACCGTAGGTGTGAATGGTTGTCTGTGTCTATGTGTCAGCCCTGTGATGACCTGGCGACTTGTCCAGGGTGTACCCCGCCTTTCGCCCATAGTCAGCTGGGATAGGCTCCAGCTTGCCTGCGACCCTGTAGAACAGGATAAAGCAGCTAGAGATAATGAGATGAATGAGTTGTAAAATGAATAGAAAATATAGTCAAGACATTTTTCTGGCCATTTTGAGCATTTAATCAACCCCACAAATGTGATGCTCCAGAAACTCAATCTGCTCAAAGGAAGGTCAGTTTTATAGCTTCTCTAAAGAGCTAAACTGTTTTCACCTGTGCTAACATGATTATACAAGGGTTTTCTAATCATCCATTAGCCTTCTGAGGCAATGAGCAAACACATTGTACCATTAGAACACTGGAGTGATAGTTGCTGGAAATGGGTCTCTATACACCTATGTAGATATTGCATCAAAAACCAGACATTTGCAGCTAGAATAGTCATTTACCACATTAGCAATGTATAGAGTGTATTTCTGATTAGTTTAAAGTGATCTTCATTGAAAAGAACAATGCTTTTCTTTCAAAAATAAGGAACTTTCAAAGTGACCCCAAACTTTTGAAAGGTAGTGTAACCTCTACTGAACATCACGATATCATTCTGGGGTATCCTTGGCTACAACTTCATGACCCTTTGATCTCCTGGCATAACAAGGAAATTTTGCTGTGGTCACCCACTTGCTTCCAACACTGTCTTGCATGCCCACAACTAGGGATCATTTCCACATTGGTGGAGAGTCCCCAGCCAGACTCCATCAAGAACGTCCCTGAGTGTTACACTACCTTTCGATCGGTCTCTCATTGGAAAGGTTAGCAGCCAGGTAGAGGAGGGTTTGGAACTCCAGGATGGTCAAGTCACCTTCCTCACAAACACTGCTCAACGACCTCTTCAACACACGTACAGCTGCCTTCGCTGCCCCATTCCAATGCGGTGAGTCTGCTGGACAAAACTCCCACACCCAGTCAGTCCCAGCCACAACTGCTCTCCTCTGGACTTCCCTTTTCTCGATATCCACCAGGAAGCTGTAGCGATCCTCCAGCGCAGGTCTGGCCCCTACGAAGTTGGTGCTCTGGTCAGACCAGAGCTTTTTGGGATGACCCCTGAGGGCGGTAAATCACTGGTAAGTTTTGAGAAAGCCCTCAGTCGACAGGTCCTCAACCAAATCTGCATGGATCGCTATCGAGGCCATACAACTAAAGACCACGCCCCAGACCTTCTTCTTTGTGCGCCACCTCACAACATCCCTGACTGTGTATGGACTGAATAGGTCCAGTGTTGTGTACTCGAAAGGAGCTGCTGGCCTGGTGCGAACAGAAGGGAGATCGCTCATTACTTGAGAGCATAACTTGGCTCTGCACTTCCAACAATGCATACACGAGTCCACGACTTTGCAAGTGACTCTAGGGCCTTGCATCACCCAGGCTCTTTTCCTCATCCGAAGGAGGGTGCCGGCGATGCCTTCATGGTTGACACGGTGGGCTTCTTCGGCAAGGAGGGTGCTGATCCGCTCCTTGTAGGGGATCAGTGGAACCCCAGGTCCTTCCTTATCAACGGACTGGATCCGGCCATGGCACAACAAGAGACCTGTTGCCCTGTTCTTGTTCACAACCAGATGGTTGAGTGTCATCGTGGGGAAGGTCACACCTGTCTGGGCAGTGAGACATAAGTTCTTGAACGCCTCCTCTCACTCCTGGACTGTGAGTACTGCCTCCCACTGTTCCCGCTCGCTGGTTCGATTTCTGCCGAGTAACCAGGAGTACATGGCTCTGCGGATGTATCCCACAGCCCCACATAGCTTGGTTAGTGTAGCAAACCTCGAAAGATTTACCTGTCCTACAAGAGCCAAACCCCAAAATCTCTTCATACTGCAGGCACTAGATGCTGTTGATGAAGACCCTGTGGCAGTATCTGGCGAGGATTCCCTATTATCAACCATAGGAGGCCACATGATTGCCCCATCCTCGACCATGGCATCCACACCAGTAGGACCACCTGAAGCAAACAACTTCTTTGCCTGTGCCCTTGTAATGATGGCAGAGAAAGCTTTCCTTTGAAGCTTACTCACTGCTTCCCTGGTACCGGAGGCCACCTCTGCAGCGGACTTCATGGGCCACTCCTCCACCGCTCTGGTCAGGAACTCAGGACCTCTCTGCCACAAGGAGTCACCATCAAGCTGCTCAGGGGAACACCCTCTTGTGACACGATCGACCACGTTGTACTGACCAGGGACCCACCACCAATCTGTCACAGGTCCAGCCTTCTGGATCTCACCAACACGGTTAGTGAAGAAAGTTTGGAACCCATAACTTTCCCGCTGGATGGCTCCCAACACAGTCTGGCTGTCGATGAAGTGGTACCACCTACCCACTTCCAAACATCCATGCTTCAGTATGTAGCCCTTCAGCCAGGTGGCAAAGACAGCTCCACAGATCTCCGCTTTAACAGCGTCACCCTTCTGGTCAAGGGGGGTCAATTTAGCTTTTGACTCCACAAGCCGGGACACAACACCCCCTGAAGTCTCCCAGCGCAGGTAGAGAACCGCCCCATAAGAGCTCCCATCGGAAAATGTGATCCCCCAGGGTTTACCCAGCCAGCCGGAAGGTGTAATACTCCTGGGGAAAGTGATGGTGCTCAGCTGGGCATACTCTTTGAAGAACTCAATCGCCCTCCCATGCAGCTCACCAGACAGTGACTTGTCCCACGTATCCTTAGTCAAAGACCCGGCCTCTTGAAAGGCTCTCCTGACAAGAATGCTGCCCTTCTGCTTCAGGGGCATCGCCAGGCCAAGGGGGTCATAAAGCACGGCCACCTGACTCAGCAACACACGACGGGTAAGGGGATCTGGTGTCTTCTCTATGTCCTCCATGGTGAGGTCAAGCTCGGTGCACATCTTTTTCTTTCTTGCGGAGAAATTAACGGCCACCATGAGGAAAAGTTTGTCCTCCCCCACGTGGTAACCCACTCCCAGGGCCTTCTTGTCCTCATCGCATAACTGGTTGGGCAACATGATAGTCTCAGTTTTGGTGGGAACACCGCCTTGCCTCCCACTTTGGCCAGACCGCACCCACGGCTTAAGGTAAAACCCCCCGGTTTCAAGAATGGCCTCAACCCCCTGAAGGATCTCACTCAGTCTCTGGGGTCATTGTGGGACACCAGAATGTCGTCCACGTAGGCGTTGTCTACGATGACATGTCTTTCTTCCACTTTGTCGGTGAACTGTGGCAGATGGGCGGTCTCCCTCATGGCCACCTGGGCGATACAACCAGCCAGCTTATCATCCATGTTCACCCATACCACGGCGTAGTCCTCAATGTCATCTGCCGGAGAGTCTCTCCACAGGAAGTGATGGACATGCACCTCCTCATCCTCTAACCACACCGAGTTGTACATCTTGGACACATCTCCAACTGCCACATGCTCCCCCTCCCGGAAACAGAGCAGGACCGCCCGGATGGGGTTCAAGATGTCTGGGCCCTTCAGAAGGATGCCATTCAGGCTAACACCCCTGAATTCCCAACTGCTGTCCCAAACTAGTCTTACTGGAGTGGAGACAGAGTGTGGGTTGGGTGCTGTTAGGTGATTCACCCACCACACAGCTCCGTTCCAACGGTCCATTGCAGCCCTGGAAAGTTTGATTGCAGCCCCCCTGGCTACCATGTCATGCACCTGCCTCACATAAGCCTCATTCCACCTTGGATCCCTCTCAAGGCACTTTTCCGATTTCAGAAACGCCACCTTGACAGCTTCGCGGTTGTTTGGCAGGGTAGCAGGGTTCTCTTTCCAGGGGTACCGGGCATCCCAGTGGGGTTTGTCACTGTGGTTGTCACTTAACTTGAAGCTCAAACCTCCCCTGATGATCTCTAACTCTCGCTCGTCAGCGAGTGACCTCTCCTTCCCCCCAGGGGCGCACTTTCCACAATGACACCCACCACACTTAGGGTCACAGGCGGCCCCAATGCTGTCCCACTGCAACCACTTGACGATCTCAGCACTGCACGCAGCTGTGGTTCCGACTTCAACGCTGCTCTTTAGCTCGGGGCAGTAGTTATGGAGAACCTCGACTCTCCTGGACTCCGCCCTCATGGAGCATGCAAAGTGGGTCGATGAGTGGTGCACAGTCACCTCAATGTCCTCAAAAAGGTCCGGGTGCATGCCACTGATGGTCTTTCCGAGTGGACCATCCCACAACACCAGATCGCCACACCTCATCATCCACTGGGGGGCAAGACGACCTTCTCGGGTACTGATAAGTAACTCGACTTTCTCTGGGCAGGTCAGCTCCCCCGGTTTGACAACACCTGGGAAGAATTTCTCCAGGCGCTCCGAGTCCACTGCATGGTCCACTCTGGCGATCTCCTCTAGTCCATAGCAGAGAATCTCATGGAGCCGCCGTGTCCCCTTTTTCGTGGCTGCCTTTATGCTCACATGGTACTTCTTTGTCTCAACCCTCGCCTCCATACCACCTACACCATATACAACCAGTGTGATTGGCTCACCTGCCAATCCAAGCCTCTCTGCTGCTTGGTGAGTGATATAGTTAGTATCGGAGGCTAGATCGATTAGGGCTCTGACCCAGTCTCCTCTCTTGGTTGTTACCTCCACCAACATCATGAGGACCAGGTGCTCTTTCGGTCCACTCTTGTCTACCAACTCTTTGCCAGCACATACTGTTGAAGACGCCTTATTTGTGCAGGCCTTACGAACAGCCTCCAGCTGCTCCAGGGTTAGACCTAAACTTGCAAACACAGCCTCTTGTTCTTCGGTCGGACCACGGGGTTCTCTCCTCTTTTCCCCCTTGGTCTCCCCCCTAGCACTGACCTTTTTGGCAGGAGATTTGAGGCACAGGAAAAAGTGGTGATCTGGAGGGGTGTCACCTCTTCTACATTCGTCATTGCAACACAAAGTTTTTATTGCACGGACTGTCCCTCCCATGTAGATCCAGGCATTTGGGGCAGGCTTTGGTCTTTTTCACTTGAGCCCTCCGCTCTGCCGGGTTAGCCTTCTTAAATACCTTACAGTGGTATAAACGTCCAGTATGCCCCTCTTTGCCACACATACTGCAGAGATCTCACGATGATTCTCCTCTCGCCTCGCTTGCCATGGCCTTGGTAAATGAATGCCTCTCCAGTCTTCGGTCCCCCGGTCTTTCCTTCGGCTTTTCACGAGGACTCGGTTCACCTGCTCTGGCAGAGTTTGGACGTCTGGTGATCTGTAACTGCTCCAGTTGCACCAGAACCGTCTTCTGATCTCTCAGGAACTGCCATAGTTTGTCGAACCAGTTATGTGGGTTTACGTTGCTGGCTGCGTCGCACCGGTACAAAAGCCACCTTTCCTTCATGCTGTCCGGCAGCTTACTTTCAAGTGACCAGATCACCAACTGGTTGTTTATTGCATCCTCACAACCCAAGTCTATAAGGTCCAACAGCACCCTTTCCACTGCTTGGATCAACTGCAAAGCCTCTCTTGGTTGGTTGTTGCGGACCGCAGGTAAATCCTGTAGCTCCAGTACAATGTCGTCCGCTATTTGCGACATGTCCCCATAACAGTCCTCCAAAACCCGGAAGACCTCCTCTGCAGTATGGCAATGAGACAGCCTGGGTTCGCGTTTTACTGCATCAGCGATACTGTCCAGCAGGTGAAAGAGCCTACAGTCTGGGGAGCCTGTGGGTTCAGCTAACGCCTGAAGGGTCCCCCAGTTACTCTTCCATTGCCAATAGCTTCTCCTGTCCCCAGAGAACTTTGGTAGGCTTAGGGGTGCGAGCGCAATCCTGGGCCCGATTAACCCCTGAGAGGTGGCAGACATGCTCTGTCCTGGCCTAACACTATCCGGTAGCACAGCATGCGCTCCTCGCTGCTGCCGAGGTGTGCTAGAGAAGCTGGGGTCAAATGTTGGGTTCATGGACCACTGTGGTGGATGTCTCTGTGGCGGCGCTTGGGTAGACTCTGACGGGGGGCCCGTGCCTTGTGCCCCATCAAGACGGTCCACATTACCATCCAGTGCACTGCCAATCATAGCAGCGGTTG
Source organism: Neoarius graeffei (assembly GCF_027579695.1). Classification (NCBI taxonomy): domain Eukaryota; kingdom Metazoa; phylum Chordata; class Actinopteri; order Siluriformes; family Ariidae; genus Neoarius; species Neoarius graeffei. The sequence goes on from NC_083580.1 coordinate 49,198,023, forward strand.
GGTTGGTGGTTGGGCCTGCACCTGCACCTTGCACCCCATCATCCTGTGCCGTGCCACTGTCTCCACCACCGGCCGAAGGCCCACTTGTTTTATCAGCGGAGGTCGTCCCTCTACCGCCTTGACCATCATCTCCGACGTCAATGCCCCCCTCGTCCTCTTCACTGCTTGCCAGGACACCAAGGTCGCCATGCGCTGACCTGTTGCTTCAGCACATGTAGTTAGTCAGTGCAACTATAGTCATTCTTCTCTTCTCCTTGTAGTCCTTGAGGCAAACCCGCATGTCATCTACCTCCTTGTCTGGGACGTAGCGGTCCCAGCCTCACACAAACTCCTCCAGTGCTTCTACTCTGCTCTCTAATTCTGTGTGCACCATATCATACTGCTCATGGGTCATGTGGCCCGACATGAGTGCTTCAGCTTGACCAAACGCTTCTTTGAGGTCCACCCTCAGACTGCCAAATTGACCCGATGCACAGCGGGACCACAATGTCCTTTTTACCTTCCTCTCTGTGTCTTGATACTTTGTGCGGCAATCATGTAGCCTTCTCCTCACATCAGCTACATCCATTTCATATCCACTTGCATCTCCCTCTTCCATAACAGCAATGTAATCAAAACTGCTATTACAGATCTCTTCATAACTGCCCTTGAGTGCCCTCAGTTCAAGTTTGAGGTCATGTTCATTTAAAAGGTCCATGTTAAAATCAATGGCATTTGCCCTCCTGTTAAAAGCCCCTTGTGCATAAGAACGCTTTTTCTTTAATTCTCCACAGTCCGCCATGCTTTTATTATCCTCTCTTTTTACTCTTTGTTTTGATGATGCACTTCCGGTCCCCGTACCGCTACCAAGATGGCGGCGACCCACTTCTGGTAGCTTAGCGGCTAGCTTAGCGGCTAGCTACCGTGCTAACAGCAAATTTGCGGCAATCGGCTTATCCTATGCCGTCACGCTAAACAGCCACAATAAAAGCCACTCAAGCACAGTCACAGACCAAGTGATACTCTTTGCTGAGGCTTGACTTGAGTCCGAGGCGTTGTCAATCGGCCGGGATGCTCCGCCAGGTCTCGTCTGCACGCTAGCCTCCTGTTGTTTGTTGTTGACATTGTCCGACCTCCGCTTCTCCGTCACGGGGCTGGCTTAGTGTTGATTACTGTATGGTTTTATTAAACTAACTACATTAATTTAATAACTCCCACCATAAAGGGTGTTCTTAACTGATGAAACAGTGTCACACTCAAGCTCGGACATCCGATTACTGTCTTCTACATGTTTATTTTTCCATAAGAATACACCTGAAGAGTAACCGTGCCTTTTGTCAGGTAATCAACTGAAATGACACAAAATGAAACAAAGCCACAATATTAATGACACGGACATATTATCTACTGTACAATCCGCATACATTAACATTACAATTTATGTTGAATACTATAGTTATCACATTGTATACATTTCTTAACTCACCAGCTCAGCTTCACCAGTCAAAACAATGGCATACTTTCAAAAGAAGATCTGGCAGGTTACTACATCCGCCCCAAATAACCTACAGGGGGGATTGCTACCACAAAAGGTCGCTATGAAATTAAACAAATGTGGGATAACTTCACAGTCAGTCTCACATCAGGTTATCATCCTCAATCAAATGGACAAGTGGAGAGGGCCAGCCAAGAAATCGGACGCTTCCTAAGAATCTTTTGCATGAGGAACCCAGGGGACTGGGCACGTTTCATTCCATGTGCCGAGTATGTACAAAACTCTTTGAAACACTCTGCTATGCAACTGACCCCTTTCCAGTGCATACTTGGCTACTAGCCCCCTTTGTTCCCTTGGGATAATACTCCAACACAAGTCCAAGCCATTGAGGACTGGTTTTCATGCAGCCAAGCCATCTGGGAAGAAGTATATCAATGCATTGAAACAGTCAATGCTAAATACAAAAAAATATGCTGACAAACACAGGGGTTACAACCCATACTTCGCTCCTGGTGACAGGGTATGGGTTGCCACTAAAAATCTCAGAACATCTAACACCTGCCTAAAACTTCAAGCCTAGTACATTGGCCCATTCAAGGTTCTGAGAAGAATTAACAAGGTTTCCTACAGGCTAGAGCTCCCCCCTCATAGTCAGATATCCCTAAAATTTCATGTTTCCTGTCTCAAGCCTGCCATTCCAGGCCCATTACCCGAGAACCCTCTCGTTCAAGCACCCCAACCACTGAGTCTGGAGGGTGAACCCATCTACCAGATATATCGACTACTCGACTCCAGATGCAGAAGAGGTCAAATTTAATATCTGGTAGATTGGGAAGGCTATGGGCCTGGAGAACAAAGCTGGGTATGTGCCAAGGATGTCCTAGGTCCCCTGATGAAACAGGAATTCCACACAAAAAATCCTGATAAACCCACACCTAGGGGTAGAGGGATCCCCAAAAAGAATATAGCCCTTCGGGGGGGGGGTTCTGTCACTTGGAGCACTGAAACCAACAGCACTAACCAGACTACAAACATGGCCGCCCAAGACTACAACAACCAAGATTCACAGCGCCCCCTGTCACCAGAGTATTGAACTCAGCTGTTGCTTATTTGGTTAATCACTACCACTACTTAAACCCCTCTCAGACACTGCTACATTGTAAACTATCATTCTGTATTCCCAGTCCATGCTGAGCTGTTATCTCTGCCTGGTTTCCCGGGGTTTTTTTTTTGGGTTGACTCTTCCTGTTTCTGTCTATGTCACTCTGTTTGCTGATTGACTGACCCTTGCCTGCCTTCTGACTATGATTTCTGCTTTATGATTTGGCTCTGTACTGTTTGCTCGCTGCTTCTTCCTGCAAGTTACGTCTGTAAGTGCCTGCAGCCTGACATTAACATGACCATGTGAAGGTTCTTATGTTTATATTTTCAGAAATGACAAATGTATTTGAATGTTTCATATATTTGAGTTATGTATGAACTATATTATATAAAATGATTTTCTTTCTTCTGTGGTTTATTTAATATACTTTTTTTTGAACTTGCTTGGGGTAAGATTTCAAATTACACACACACACACACACACACACAAAGTTTTAAATTAAGTCAAAGGTGAATCATCCTGGATTCCCAGGGAAAAGTAGGCATGGGTCAAACTCAGCATTTAGCTAACTGCAGTCATTAGTCATGCTCATCATTACACAGAAGAGAAAAGAGGAGCAGAGCATTTGATCTAGTAGTTAGCAGTTCATTATTCCTAACACATTTCTGCCAAAATGGCCTGAAACTCATTAAAGCAGCATTATGTGATAATTGGTACTTTTTGCTCCTGGGCTCCCCCTACAGTTGTGGCATGTAATTCACTTTTTTACTCCACTGTCTCATATGATGCTTTGAGCCCCCCTCATGGACAGCTGTGCACATGCATTTGTTGACTAGCTAAAGGATATGGAACCAGCAGAAACAAAGGAACCATGTCGACTGACAAGGTAGAGTAATATTACAGGATTTTATACAAATATGGCTGCATAGTTTTATTGTTAAATCAGAGGTGAACACTAACATAAAAAAGAGTGACAGTTTTAATTTTGCTGAAATACCATTCTTGCATGTTCAGGCCATATACATTGTTGTGGATATGTGTATAATGGAATAAAATGTAGTTGATGCCATGATATAAGCACATAATATACATTGGGCAGTGTAATTTATTACAAAGTAGTTGAAATAGCTTGCAACTTTGCAAACCTTTCAAGGCTTATTTGGCGTAAGATTGACAAAGATATGCCAAAACATTTGGTCAGAGATGAAGTTCTTTATTTGCTTACTAGCCTGAGACGGGACCATAGACTGTAAAAAATAATGGACAAGGCTTCTGTTACGTCACTCATAGGATTTCTGAAGAGCAGGCTTGAAGCTCAAACAAGGAGGCTATGGGTGTCGCCGTCTTGGCAGCACCTGACTCCGCCTAACTCCCAGCTAGTCCAGAAATGGAGAAAGAGGTGGGGATAGTGAAGCCTGGTCACTGGAATCATACAGCTGGAACACGCCTACTAACCTCGATGCTAACAAGCCATCTATGCAAGCTAGTCAACAAGCTACTGGCTAAACTAAAAGAAGCCACTCCATAAGATACAGACCATAACCTCACTGGCCGGTTTACAAAAAAAGATAGCAATAGCAGCTACTGTTAGATGGTCAGTCTATGATGGTCACATAGTACAGTGTATTTGATATGAAACAACTGACCAAACCTGCAATTTAGTTATGAGATGTCTCTTGGTGAACGATTGACTATTGTTACACAAACCTTCATGTTGAATGGATATTATTTCTATGGCAAACTCCAAAAAATATATATATATATATATATTTTTTTTAGTCGCTCATGCTGTCAAATTGTCAGTCTGAGCCTAATTTACTGAAGTGGAGAGCCCAATAAATTTCATCAGCAGCAACATCAAAAATCTTGAAAGGTAAGTGTAAGCTCAGCTCATCTCATTATCTCTAGCCGCTTTATCCTTCTACAGGGTCGCAGGCAAGCTGGAGCCTATCCCAGCTGACTACGGGCGAAAGGCGGGGTACACCCTGGACAAGTCGCCAGGTCATCACAGGGCTGACACAGAGACACAGACAACCATTCACACTCACATTCACACCTATGGTCAATTTAGAGTCACCAGTTAACCTAACCTGCATGTCTTTGGACTGTGGGGGAAACCGGAGCACCCGGAGGAAACCCACACGGGGAGAATATGCAAACTCCACACAGAAAGGCCCTCACCGGCCCCGGGGCTCGAACCCAGGACCCTCTTGCTGTGAGGCGACAGCGCTAACCACTACACCACTGTGCCGCCCCTAAGTGTAAGCTAATAAAGCAAATTAGTTAATTACAGTTGTAGTAGTGTGTAAAAGTTATGTTTGCATGGAAAAGCTCTTAGATGAAAATGGGCAAGGCTCCATAAATTATTTATATAAATCCACCACCTATGGTGAACTTAGCTTGAGTTCTGAAGTAATGCCAGCTAGCAGCTAACAAGATGACACACCGAGCTGTCACTCAAACTGGTCCCGCCCCAATTATGCATAAATGTATGGCTCAATATAATTTAAACTGTTGAATTATATAAAAATTAACCCCCCCCCCCATACAGCTATCATGAAGGGGGAAACTAGTGATAGAGACCGGAACCGTTCTTTTGTATCAGACTGTAAACAGGTTTGTTTTCACTGTAAAGTTGGACATTTTAACTTGGAGGTCTATGGGAATTGACTTGCTTTTAGAACCAGCTTCAAGTGTCCATTCAAGTAACTGCAGATTTTAGCATTTCCACACTGGCTTCACTTTTCAGGACCAGAAGTTGCCGCTTGGATGGGACTGAGGCTAGATGACTTTGGCCATCTGGAAAAAAAAAACTATAAATCTCCATGATACAGGGACAACAAGGATAAGGTTACAGCCTATGTCACTGTCTTTCATAAATAACACTGGGAGGGATGTACACTCTGCTGTCAAATTGTCATTGCTTTTCTGTTCGTGGTGAGCCAGATCATTACTTATGACTTTAAGTAAACATGCATGCTCAAACTTTTTTTCTTCTGTATGACAATGTTTGCACAAGTATTGCATGCAACTCGGAATAATAGCAATGCTAAGCTAATATAAAAACCATAGACAATATTGCTGCTAACACTAACATATCTAATACGGGGGATGCTAATGGACAAAGAACAGCTAGTCAACTAACTTAACCATAAATATCTTGGATACCCCGACACAAAGTCTAGGCTGAAGACATATATTTTTAGTTAAGCCTTTTGTTAATAGTTTTTTATTAGATAAAGGAGTAGATCTGGAGGGTCCTCAAGCATAGAGCATTTTGGTAAACAGGAATTTATGGATGCTGTCAACCCCCCACTCTCCCGCATTCTCTCAGGTTTGTTGATTGTGGAGTGGATGGCTGCTTTATATCCCAGGGCTTTTTCATGTCTGTATTACCTTCTGGCTCTCCCTTTTAGTTATGCTGTCATAGTTTGTCTTGCCGGAGTCCCTGCTCGCACTCGATGTATATTGTTCTTAAGCATTAGGTGACACTGGGCATACCCAACAGCCTGTCTCCCACCCTATCTCTGTCGAGTTACATGTCAATCCTGAGACACCAGTGATGCTGACCTCTTCTGCTACTTGGACCTGCTCGGTCCATCCCAGTATCCTACGTCTGGCTGGGGTCTCATCACATTGTTGATATGGAGCCATCCTCCACAGGAGCAATCAAAAGTTGCACTTGGAAGATGGCTCTTGACACTTACAGTTTTGCTATGATAGCTGAGGACTACAATTGCCATGATAGCTTTAGGACTGCAGTTGTCATGAACAGTTTTGCACTCAAGTCTCCATCAATGAACAGCTGGTACTGTAACTTCAACAAAATACACTTCATGCTAAAACTATAATGAATTTCCTGGTTACACAGTTGTACTTTGTGACTATATAGGACACAGAAGAGTTATTTATAGTCATGCTATCTGTTATCACCCAAATGAGGATGGGTTTCCTTTTGAGTCTGGTTCCTCTCAGTTTTTTCCTTATGTCATCTGGAGTTTTTCCTTGCCATTGTTGCCACAGGCTTGCTCATCAGTGATAAATTAGGGATAAAATTAGCTCATGGTTAAAGTCTTTAGTTTTCTGTAAAGCTGATTTGTGACAATGTCTGTTAAAAGCACTATACAAATAAACTTGACTTGATAAAGTGATGCAAACTTGGGTGGCAAACTAGTCAACAAAGCTAGACAGCAAACAATACAAGAGCAGTTATTACCAGTACAGATGTCTGAGTGTGCTGTAAAGCATAACACAGTTTTCACAGTGATGTAAAGCATTAATTACAGTTCTGGCGAGGGGTCTTCTGGGCATGGCACCAGGGTTATATAGTGCTAGAACTGCTGAACTGATAGTGGAGCGGCTAGCTGGTAAAATATTTCACTTGGTGAGCAAAGCACCAAATTTTGCATGAAACTTTGTCTGCATGTACCTGACCAAAAATCATCGTTGGCCACTCAAGTTTCCACCATCTTCAAGATGGCTGCCATGATTTTCAAAATGGTGTCATTTTTAGTTTTCACCTACTAGTTTTATTAGATGTACCATTTTTAATTTAAATTCTTTTCTTTTGCTAATATCTACCTCAATATGACTCCCCATAGCCATAGTTATTTTGTACAAAACTAACATGAATGGGCAAGACATTCCAGAAATACAGACTTTTTTTTTTTTTTTTTATAAATAGCCGTTTACACTAAGACTCAGCGGATCTAATCTTCCGAGCAGTTACAACTACAGAGAGCAGTGCAAGACAGTCCTGATTTAAAGCATTTACAGTTGCCAGAACAGTTTATTCTACATCCACACTTGACCAGTTCCTGACATGATGCTGCTATAGGTGCTACTGACGTCCAATACAGCACCCAAACCCCATCGTTTTTTGTCCAACCCCAACTTGATGGTGATGGTAAGTCCTGTGTTTTACAAAGTGACTGACCCCATGTGTGTCCAGCCTGTAGAATTGATCTTTTGATGTGTTTGACTAGGGCAGCTCTGGATGGTGGGATGTTATAAGGCCGTTGTTTGCAGGCAAAAAGATCAAGACGAGTCTCATTAACTTTCGTTGAAATGCTTGACCGATTGTACATGATGACGACAAATTCCTCAATGACATCAATGTCTTGCTCTGTCAAAGAGTCACATGGTTTGCTTAGACTACGGAACGTTTCTGTGGCGTTGTCACACGCATTCCAGGCCTGCCATGCTGTCTTTTTCCCTTTTCCAACAAACGCGGAAACGGTATCACAACCCGTGAATGCATGGAAAAAAGGCAATGCCTTTGATCTTGGACCCAGGTTGGCTACAATGGTATGAATTGGTAACCATCTCATATCTTTTCCGAATGTTATCCATAACTGTTCTAAACCCAAATCATCAAACACAGACACACCAATTACAACAACATCTGTGTTGGAGGAAACGATATTGACGGATTTACAACCACTAATCGCTGCATGCAGAAACATCCTAGTATCAGCCTCTTCGTGAGTACAGGGTGTTATGAAGTCAATATCGACATCTTTGTTGCTGACATGTTCTTCCTTAGTTACAACAATAACTGTGTTCATGTCGACGGATGATATTTTGTCTGCAAGGAAGCAGAACACTTCTTCTGTTTTCGTCACATCTAAGAAAAGTGTTCCATGACTTTGGTGGTCTAGTGTTCCCAGCAACTTTCCGTCTAGATCCTTTGCCACGCATTTTCCTTGTTTCTGCCTTTAAACTGTCGTCGTAGTAAACATCGAAGACATCTACCCTTGAATTGTTCTGTGCAAGATACTCAATGTGAGGTAGGATGATATCATTAGCCCCGTCCCTCTTGGCTCGGCTCTCCCGCGTTGGCACACTCCGTCAATTCGGATACGACATCACGACCTGTATATATGGGGCGGATCGTAATGTATTTGGGAGACTTTGTATCAGTAATGAACAAAGCTTACACTGAACCCCATGCTGAGTTTAATGGCAGTAAATTGCACCATTGTGCCCTGGTAGTGTTTGCAGTTTACTCTTTTGAGAATATAAAACAACAGTTTCTTAGTTGCCCTTTTGAATCAAACTTTTATCATGCTCCTGGACAGTTTTGATCCAGGTTGAATTATTTTGAAAGAATAGTCATTATAATTTCACTCACAATAACCAAAGCCTTCTACATTAAAATTGTGAAAATCTGGCCAAAAAAACGACCACGATAAAGATACATGTCCATATTTCGGAAATTTGGTTGTTGAAAATGACGCCATTTTGAAAATGGCGGTGGCCATCTTTAAAATGGCGGAAATCGCGATGGCCAACGATTGTTTTGGAAACAGTATGGTTTGATCTACATGTGTGCCAATTTTCATGCTTTGCTCACCAAGTGAAATATTCTGGTGAAAATTTCATGTTAGCTGCTACACTATGAGTGCAGAGACAAGATGGAAGGCAAGCCATTCTCCTTATTACACATCAATAGATCATTATTTTGAAACTGATATTTTAAGTTAAAATTCTGACAGAGGCTTTTATTTATAGGCACACTGCTCCATATAGCCTACAAAGAACAAGCTCTGTGCATGGGACAGCATACAGTATATCTACTGGGGTCTCCAAAAATCATCTAATTAAAAACATTTCTCATCTTTTATAGAGTTTAAATAACTGCAAAGACTAACATAAATTTAATAAAACATTTAGGTGGGGGCAGCACGGTGGTGTAGTGGTTAGCACTGTTGCCTCACAGCAAGAAGGTCCTGGGTTCAAGCCCAGTGGCTGACGGGGGTCTTTCTGTGTGGAGTTTGCATGTTCTCCCCATGTCTGCGTGGGTTTCCCCCACAGTCCAAAGATATGCAGTTAGGCTAATTGGTGGCTCTAAATTGACTGTAGGTGTGAATGATTGTTTGTCTCTGTGTCAGCCCTGCAATGACCTGGCAACTTGTCCAGAGTGTACCCTGCCTCTCACCCATAGTCAGCTGGGATAGGCTCCAGCTTGCCTGCGACCCTGTACAGGATAAGCAGCTACAGATGATGGATGGATAGATTATTAGGCAGCTATTGCTGTCACTTATAGGCAACAGTGCCTTGATTTGGACTGGTGGCTGAGTGGACAAAACAAATTTCACTATTTAATAGTATTTGAATATTTGTGTTTGAAGTTGAAAAAATATTCAAATGTTTAATATTTCATGCTTTACTTCAAGTTTACTTCTAGCTGCTTAACATAAATGTATGTAGATACAAGGTTTTCTCAAAATTTGACATAGGAAAACGAGGTCAGTCCCAGTCAAAAGGCAATTGGCAGAACATGGCAGGCCACGATTGTTTCAGATTGTTAGCACAGCCACCATTAAATTTACAGTAAGCTGGAAAGTTAAATATGATGACATAATTTTTGAAAAATTTAGATTTCATTGTATAAATGGCCAGTTTTCATGTTTTATACAATAGAAACGTGAATATTTGTTCATCTGATAACAATATAAAGTTTCATGCTAATTTTATACCTAATTAATATTCAAATTGATTTGAATACATGTTTTATATAGCAGAAATTTGAACACATTTTTAAGGTTTATTTTTAAGAGGTTAAGTATGAAGTGAAGGTATGAAGAAAATATTTGTAGTTCACATGATTACTTTTGACAGAAACAATTGTGAAAGCTAGTGTACTAATTAGCATAACCACTTCAGTAAATATGCTGAAAATTGGTATGAAGAATGAATTTTGCACGATGATGTTAATTTTGATAAAATGTTGCACATATTTTAGACTAAATATGGAACATTTCTTTCAATAAACAAAAACAAGTAGCTATGAAAATATTTTATTGAAAACTTGAGTAACTATATGCATTTCCATTAAATATACATAAGGCCAAAACTTTGTGGACATGCAACCATCACACCCATATGCAGGCTTTCGCCAAGCTGTTACCACAAAGTTGAGAGTATACAATTGTACAGGATGTCTTTGTTTGCAGTAACTTTAGAAATTTTTCCTTCACTGGAAATAAGGGGTCCAAACCTGTTCCAGGTATGTGTGGAAGAACTCAACTGGCCTGCACAGAGCCCTGACCTCAACCCCACTGGACATCTTTGAGAACTGGAATGCTGAATGTTTGCAAGGTCTTCTCACCCAACATCAGTGTCTGACCTCATTTAATGCTCTTGTAGCTGAATGGGAAATTCCTACAGCCACAATCCAAAATCTAGTGGAAAGTCTTCCTAGAAGAGTGGAGGTTACTTTTGGGCTAAAATATACTTGGGGCCATATAGTGTTGCATAAGGATTGTATATAATGACCTTTTCCCCAAAACACTCTTTATAATCATTAGGGACAAATTTTAACTGAGTAAAAAAAAAACACCTCAAACCAATTAAGAGATTTTCTAATTACTTTCAAACTCGTATGTAGAATTATGCAACTGCTAATTACACACAGACACAGGGATTTCACCTTACTGCAGGAAGTTTGGCAAAAGTGTAAGAAACATTACAGCAAAAAGAGATATGAGCCAATTTCTTTCACTTTTTAATTATCAGGCTGACTACAAAACCAATCACCAATTAAAAAAATGTAAGAGTATAAATGAGTTAGAGCCTCTAAATGAATTACATTTATCAACCAGTGGCTGAACTCAACTTTAAAAGTTAACCTTCAATAATTGAAAGTCTCACCTGATACCAGGGCATCTCCATTGAGAAACAGGGTGATGCCAATGAGCATCATAACCCCAAGTGTAAGTATGTAGGGTCTTCTGCGTCCCCACGGTGAGTGGCAGTAGTCACTGGTTGAGCCAATCACTGGCTGGAGGATAAAGCCCAAAACAGGGCTGATGAGCCACACCAGGCTGTACAGGCTTCGTGGTAATCCCACACTTAGCAAGACAGGTGTGACAAATGCAGCCTCCACAGCATAGCAGAATTCCCTCCCAAACATCACCATGGCATGCATGATGAGGCATCCACGCGACCTCCTCGGAGGCTCTACAGCCCTAAACACGGCCCCCTCCATGGCATCCACATAGTCCCTGTTAGGACTACAGTCTAGATGGTGCTTCACAGTGGTGGTGTAGGTTCCCAACTCCTTGTAGGGCTTCTCCTCTGACAGTAGAGTCATGATTTAGGCTTTCACAGAGGCTCACACTGCTAAACAACTTCCCGAAATCCCAAAATATAGACCTGCTGGTATCTACTGCATAACTGAGTGAGTGGTGTGCAAGAGTAATACTTGAGATGTGATCAAGTCTGAGCAGGAAATAAAAAGCTCCCTGGTTTGGATGAATGAAAGTCTGCTTTGTCTTGTGTTGTCAAAAGGCTCCAGCCAGTTGTATGTAAGCACATGACAGATTATGAGCTTAAAAGTCTCTCTCTCTCTTTCTCCCCCTCTCCTTGGAACCTTAAAGCTTTAGCCTCTTAAAATTTCAAATTTAATGAGCAAGTGTTGACATACTCAATTAGACATCACTTTGTAAATATACCGAGTTAAATCAGTTTGCTTCAAGCCTAGGTTTTTCCCTCAGACTCCTCACCATGGTTCTTTTTTTTTTTTTTGCACATTAAGTTTATCAAATGAGACGTCATGTCCAGAGGGATCAAACGACTGTTTTAGGGAATGTTTAAGAAGATGTTTTCAAGACACCATGACTTCTGCTCCAAAATTTAGTTTAGTTGTGGATATAGACATGCTCTACTAAGCATCATGAGACCCTCTGTCTGTGGAGGGATCATGTGAGATGCAGCACTCTGCTTTCTTGTGGTTCACTGCCTCTGAAAGTCAGATTCAATTTGCAGAGGTTGGGGCATGGAGAATAGGACAGATAGAGTAATTTTAATTAAAATGCCATGTTCCTTGCATTGCACTACATACTGAGTCAATACAGTTGTGCTTGAAAGTTTGTGAACAACCCTTTAGAATTTTCTATATTTCTGCATAAATGACCAAAAACATCATCAGATTTTCACACAAGTCTTAAAAGTAGATAAATAGAACCCAGATAAACAAATGAGACAAAAATATTATACTTGATTATTTATTGAGGAAAATGATCCAATATTACATATCTGTGAGTGGCAAAAGTATGTGAACCTCTAGGATTAGCAGTAGCAGTTAATCTCATCTCATTATCTCTAGTCACTTTATCCTATTCTACAGGGTCGCAGGCAAGCTGGAGCCTATCCCAGCTGACTACGGGTGAAAGGCGGGGTACACCCTGGACAAGTCACCAGGTTAGCAGTTAATTTGAAGGTGAAATTAGAGTCAGTTGTTTTCAATCAATGGGATGACAATCAGGTGTGAGTGGACATCCCGTTTTATTTAAAGAACAGGGATCTATCAAAGTCTGATCTTCACAACACATGCTTGTGGAAGTGCATCATGGCACAAACAAAGGAGACTTCTGAGGACCTCAGAAAAAGCATTGTTGATGCTCATTAGGCTGGAAAAGGTTACAAAACCATCTCTAAAGAGTTTGGACTCCACCAATCCACAGTTAAACAGATTGTGTACAAATGGAAGAAATTCAAGACCATTGTTACCCTCCCCAGGAGTGGTCGACCAACAAAGATCACTCCAAGAGCAAGGCGTGTAATAGTTGGCGAGGTCACAAAGGACCCCAGGGTAACTTCTAAGCAACTGAAGGCCTCTCTCACATTGGCTAATGTTAATGTTCATGAGTCCATCATCAGGAGAACACTGAACAACAATGGTGTGCATGGCAGGTTTGCAAGGAGAAAGCCACTGCTCTCCCAAAAGAACATTGCTGCTCGTCTGCAGTTTGCTAAAGATCACATGGACAAGCCAGAAGGCTATTGGAAAAATGTTTTGTGGACAGATGAGAACAAAATAGAACTTTTTGGTTTAAATGAGAAGCGTTATGTTTGAAGAAAGGAAAAAAAACCCACTGCATTCCAGCATAAGAACCTTATCCCATTTGTGAAACATGGTGGTGGTAGTATCATGGGTTAGGCCTGTTTTTCTGCATCTGGGCCAGGATGGCTTGCCTTCATTGATGGAACAATGAATTCTGAATTATACCCACGATTTCTAAAGGAAAATGTCAGTACATCTGTCCATGAACTGAATCTCAAGAGAAGGTGGGTCATGCAGCAAGACAACGACCCTAAGCACACAAGTTGTTCTACCAAAGAATGGTTAAAGAAGAATAAAGTTAATGTTTTGGAATGGCCAAGTCAAAGTCCTGACCTTAATCCAATCGAAATGTTGTGGAAGGACCTGAAGCGAGCAGTTCATGTGAGGAAGACCACCAACATCCCAGAGTTGAAGCTGTTCTGTACAGAGGAATGGGCTAAAATTCCTCCAAGCTGGTGTGCAGGACTGATCAACAGTCCACAAAGAACACTCCATGAAGAAGAATCCCGCCCCTGCTGGGGAGGAGGAAGGGCGGATAATCCCAGCTGCCAGAGACTCAGTGATGTATTTCTCCATGGCTTGTCTCTCGGTGGGGGAAAGAGAGTAGAGACGTCCGTTGGGTGGCGCCGTCCCTGGCAGGAGGTCGATACCACAGTCATAAGGCCCATGAGGGGGAAGGGACACTGCTCGGGTCTTACTGAAGACAGGCTTGAGGTCCAGATACTCCGCAGGCACAAGAGAAAGGTCGGGAAACTCGCTGGCTGAGGGCGGAGGTGGTTTGGCGGGAGGCAGAGCGGAGTTCAGGCAGGAGGCCAGGCAGGAAGGACTCCAGCCTAAGATGGTGTGGTCAGTCCAGTTTAAGTGGGGGTTATGCTGCATCAACCAGGGTAATCCAAGAATAACGGGAATGTCAGCATTGTTCATGACGTGAAGTTGTATAGTTTCAGAGTGATTACCTGAAATCCTTAGGGTGAGCGGGGTGGTGAGGTGAGTGATGGCAGTCAAGCCAGTGCCATTGAGTGTCAGGATGGTGAGAGGGACCTCGAGAGCGAGTAACAGGATTCTGAGATCCTTGGCGGTGGTGGAGTAGATCAGGTTCCTGTCTGCCCCTAAGTCGACGAGTGCCTGAAGATGGTTGTTGAGAGTGATGATAACAGGGAGCAACAGTCGGTTGGCAGGGGACTGGTTCTAAGCATTGCCCACCAGGGCCCCTCGATTCACTGGTGGGCTTGTCCTTTTAGCGGGCAGGCTCGGCAGATGTGTCCCTGCTGACTGCAGTAGAAGCAAGCCCCTGTGCTCTGTCGGCATGGTTGTTCCTCCGCTGACACCCATACCCGATCTACCTGCATGGGTTCGACGGACGAGGCAGGCAGTGGAGAGGGGTTGAAGTTGAGGCGGCTTCTCTCTTTCCTCTGTTGTTGAACCCATGCATCAATACAATCGGCAAGGTCCATCAGGCTGGAGAGGTCTGACGGCAGTTCCTGCGAGACAAGTTCATCCTTGATGGCATCGGATAAGCCATGTAGGAACGCATCGACCAGGGCACGCTCATTCCAACTGCATGACACTGCCAACATCCGGAACTCGATGGCATAATCCGAGGTAGATCGGGACCCCTGCCACAGCTTCATGAGCTTTCTTGCCGTCTCCTGGCTCAACAGAGACCAGTCAAATGTTTGCCTCATTTCCTCAGAGAATTCCTTGAAGCTGGAACAACAGGGCACGTCTGCGTCCCAGACCGCCGTCCCCCATTCCCTGGCCTTGCTGGTGAGGAGCATGATGGTATAGGCTACCCGGGAGCATTCTGTGGGGAAAGCCAGAGGTTGAAGCCCCAAGATCAGCAAGCACTGTGACAAAAAAAGATCTGCAGGTACCTGGTTCTCCACTGTAGGGCTGAGGTGAAGGGAGTCTTGGTTCATGGAGAGTGGTGGTGGTGGGAGGTGAAGAAAGAGACGGCTGGGCAGGGGTAGGTATGGCTTGGGAGTGCTGGAGTTGTGTGGCTAGGAGGTTGAGTGAGTCAGACAGGGTGGCCAAGTTCTGGGTGATCTGCCTGAGTTCCTGTTGGTGGGTCCCGAGGAGGGCACCTTGCTGCTGCATAGCCGTTCTCAGATGGTTCAGTTCCGCTGGATCCATGTTGGCCAGAATGTACTGTTATGGGTGACGAGATGTGGTGAGTAGGATCCAAAAGCAGAAACACAAACCAGAAAATCCAATGAATAAAGATTTAATTAAACTCCAAGAGAATAAACGAACAAAAATAGCAAAAATAGTCCAGACAAAAAAAAACTGTAAACAAAAAACGTAGCACAAAAACATGAAAAAAATGGCAAGATCTCATCTCATTATCTCTAGCCGCTTTATCCTTCTATAGGGTCGCAGGCAAGCTGGAGCCTATCCCAGCTGACTACGGGCGAAAGGCGGGGTACACCCTGGACAAGTCGCCAGGTCATCACAGGGCTGACACATAGACACAGACAATCATTCACATTCACACCTATGGTCAATTTAGAGTCACCAGTTAACCTAACCTGCATGTCTTTGGACTGTGGGGGAAACCGGAGCACCCGGAGGAAACCCACGCGGACACGGGGAGAACATGCAAACTCTGCACAGAAAGGCCCTTGCCGGCCACGGGGCTCAAACCCGGACCTTCTTGCTGTGGGGCGACAGCGCTAACCACTACACCACCGTGCCGCCCAAATGGCAAGATGAGAGTGCAAAAACTGTGGCAAGGAATAGGCAAAAACAGAGAGCAAAAATCCAGGAAGCAAAATGGCACAGAGACGACGTGAAAAACAGACAAGACATTCTGGCAAAGTCGCCCTCTGAGAATGGCCTATTTATACTAGGGCTGGGTATCACCAGATACCTCACGATACGATACTATGGCGATATTTTGCCCACGATAATGATATCACGGTACAGCGATTCTGCGATAATCGATATATTGCAAGAAATTTCAACCACATCACGATATCTGTGTCACTGAAGAAAATCAGAATTTATTGACCACTGTAAAATTAAATTTCACATACATAACTACACACTCTTGCCAGACATATATTTGTCTCTATTCCACTGCTGGCAAAACCAAGAGTTGCTTCACTACAACATACAGAAAATTCTCATTTCTGTGCTAGTATTATCAACATTTCTGTAAGCATGGACACATCAGTGCTGCTTAACAAGCAGAATCAAATTGTTTTATGAAAACTTAAAACTTGCACTGCAGACTGCACATACATTTCAGTGCTAACACTAATATCAATTTGTTCTTTGTAAACTTGAGAACATATACCTGAGAACATTTAACTTGTGCTTATTTTGCAGGAACAACACACTGTCTGAAACACATTGAAAAGTGCAGTGTGCATCTTTGTCTCCTACTGTGCATGCGCAGAACACATGGATTAGCAAGTTCTCATACAGACCGGTTTATTATTCAAAACAAGGCATTACAAATTATTTGACTCGGCCAACATAGAAACATAGAAAATCGGTGAGTATTTCACGCATTTGCCGATTTTTATCAGCCCAGCTGATCGGTAGGACAAAACTACTGTTGAATTTTCCTACCCTCCTGGATTTCGTGCATGCACAGTAGGCTTGGTAGGACAAATCCAAGAGGTAGGATAACTTTACAGAACACCGGCTCACTTTTTTTTTTTCTCCTTTCCTTTGGAATCCAAAGTGCCTCCAAACATCTGCCTTAAAGTGCGGCGGCGTCTCTAGGATTACGTTAACAGCCATGCTTGCTTGCTTGTTTTTTTTCCTCACTGCAACCACCGGGGAAAAAAGAGAAGACGAAGAGTGCCTTGCAGTGAGGGAGCGGCACAGCGACACCTCGCGGAGCGGAGGTGCGGAAGTCGTACAACCCGATTTACAACCCGTCTGAAACATGATTTATTATTTGAAAAAATATCGATATTCAAATTTTGAGTATCGATATTGAATCAGAAGACAAAGTATCGCGATATATCGCCGTATCGATATTTTTGCACACCCCTAATTTATACACAGCAAAGCAGACCAGGAAGTGAATGCCAGCAAGATGGAAGTCCCGTCCCGGATCCGGATTGCGCTGAGCTGGGAGATAATAAATCTCCGGAGTGGAAGTCCGGGGCGGATCATGATACAGGGTTTATGGTTTGCATGGGAGAAAACAGTTTTGGAGAGCGTGACATCCTCAATGCACTTGGCTGATTTTTTTTTTTTGTCTTAAGTCTTTTTATTGTATTTCCACATGGAACAAAGAAAAACATAACTCATATCCCACCCACCCACATCGCACCACTGTTATAAAATCAAATTACATAAAATGAAATAATTAAGATTCACAGCACATAAATTGGCACATTTACATTGTACAGATAATGGAAAATAGCTAGACAAGTAACTGAAGAAAAATTAGGACAACAATAAGACTTCCATCATTACAATGTCATTAGAGTCCATTTTTTCAACTAATGTAAGAACAGGTTGCCAGATATAGCAGAATTTAAGTTTATTTCCCTGTATATAATACTGAATTTCTTCAAGTGTTAGTGTGTAACATCATTAAGCCAATGTTTAAATGTAGGTGGAGACTTGTCTTTCCATTTCATTAGAATAATATGTCTGTCTAGGAGAAATGTAAATGCTATCACCATTTTATCCCTGTTGCCTATACAAAGTTCTGGTGGTATTACTCCAAAAATGGCAATAACTGGTGATTGCTCAACATGGATATCTAAAGCTTTAGAGGGAAAAGCAAAAACTAAACCCCAAAACTCAGACAACTTAGGGCAGGTCCAAAACATATGTGACAGAGTACCTGGATCTGTATTACATCAGTCACATACTGGGTCAATGTAATTATAGCCAACTTTGTTTTTGACCAATGTTACTGGTGAACAACTTTAAACCTGGTGATGGCATGTCACAGACAAATTTAAGGTGAATGTATGTTATTGAGAGCGGCCTGCCATAGTACATCTGATATTTCAGCATCCAAATCTTCCTCCCACTTGTGTTTTAATACTGTTAATGGTTTCAGATTATCCATACTGAGTAGAGAGTACACCGTACCAACAGCCTCCCTGAGATGAGGGGGGATTTTTAGGAATTTATCTTGGAGGGAGTCTGGCAGTAATGATGGAAAAAAGAGAGAGTGGGTAGAAACAAAACTGCGAAGCTGTAAATATCTTTTTTTTATTTAAAAAAGGCAAGTGAGGAATCTCAAAGTATTTTTTAAGTGTTCAAAAGACACAAAGGTGCCACCCACATATAAATCTTTGACTGTCTTTAGTCCCTTTTCAGTCCAGATTCTAAACGCATCATCAGTCATGGAGGGTACAAACATATTATTTCTCAGTAAAGGAGCATTTCTGGACATCTCAATTAGAGAAAAGGCTTGTCTAAACTGTGTCCATATCTTGAAGGATTGCCTCACAACTGGAATAATGCAGTATGTTGATATAGATTCTGAAAGAGGTATTTTAGAATAGGCTAGTGCATGCAAGGATACTTGTTTACAGGATGTTCTCTCAAGCTGTAGCCACTTGGGACTGTCTTCATCCCTAGGAGAATTAATCCAGTACATTGTGTTTTTAATGTTAGCGGACCAGTAAAAAAATTGAAAATTGGGTAGGGAAAGCCAACCATGTAGTTGGTGTCGCTGCAGAATTATTTATGTATACGTGGATTTTGGATTTTTCTTTCCAAATAAAACTAGACAAAAGTTTATCTACATTTATGAAAAAAGACTTTGTTAAGAAGCTGGGGATACATTGAAAAAGAACCAAGAACCAAGGTGTAACAGTCATTTTGACATGTTATTCTCCCCCCTAGCGACAGGGGAAGGAGATTTCAATGATCTAAATCTTTCTTTAAGCAATTTAAAAGTGGAGGGAAATTGGCTTCATAAAGATCTTTAAATCTATGGGTTATCCAAATACCTAAATTTTTATGCGTGCATATTTTAACTGGTAGGGGCTGGATTGTAATCAACTGACAAGCGAGATCAATAGGCATAAGCTCACTTTTCTGCATGCTAATTTTATATCCTGATATCTTGCCCAAAAAGTTTAACAGAGCAAGCATCTTTGGCAGACTTGTCCTGGATCAGTCATATATGTCAGCATATAACGAAACTTTGTGTTCAGCTCCTCCTCTGATTATGCCTTTAATATTAACACTGTTGCGCAATGCTATTGCTAGCGGCTCTATTGTTAGGGCAAATAGAAGGGGTGATGGGGACATCCCGGCCTGGTGCCATGCTGTAGAGTAAAAAAAAGTGGATAGGTTGTTGTTTGTCTGAACAGCTGCCATAGGTAGAGAATCAAGTATCTCAATCCAGTGTATACATTTCGGGTCAAAACCAAAACATCAAAGTATAAAAAAAAGATAATCCCACTCCACCCAATCAAAGGCTTTTTCTGAATCAAGTGATATTAATACCCCTGTGCCTTGGGGTGGAGTGGGATCATAAAGGACATTAAGTAGTCTATGCATATTAGAAGATAATTGTCTATTTTTAATAAACCCTGTCTGGTCATCTGATATCAATGACCGTAGTAGTTTTTTCCAGTCGTAGAGCCAGCATTTTGGCAAGTATTTTATTGTCAACGTTTAGTAGAGAAATGGGGTGATATGAGCCACACCCAGCATGGTGGTGTAGTGGTTAGCGCTGTTGCCTCACAGCAAGAAGGTCCTGGGTTCGAGCCCCGGGGCCGGCGAGGGCCTTTCTGTGTGGAGTTTGCATGTTCTCCCCGTGTCCACGTGGGTTTCCTCCGGGTGCTCCGGTTTCCCCCACAGTCCAAAGACATGCAGGTTAGGTTAACTGGTGACTCTAAATTGACCGTAGGTGTGAATGTGAGTGTGAATGGTTGTCTGTGTCTATGTGTCAGCCCTGTGATGACCTGGCGACTTGTCCAGGGTGTACCCCGCCTTTCGCCCGTAGTCAGCTGGGATAGGCTCCAGCTTGCCTGCAACCCTGTAGAAGGATAAAGCGGCTAGAGATGATGAGATGAGATGAGCCACACCCCAAAAGGTTTTTGTCTTTTTTGAGGATAAGGGATATAACCACCTGATACATAGTTGAAGGTAGTGAACCAGCCATGGATGACTCTTGAAATACACAAAGCAACAGAGGAGCTAGTTCTTTATTATTATTATTATTATTATTATTATTATTATTATTTTAATTCTCTAGGGAACCCATCTGGCCATGGGCATTTACAATTTTGCATAGATTTTAACTATAGAATAAAATTCTTCCTCTGTAAATGTTTTTTCTAGCTTAGACGTCATTTGTTTACCTACTGAGGGAATTTTTAATTTACAAAAAAAAACAGATTTGAACAGGTTGTCATCTTCATGCGGTTCTGAAGTATCTTCTTCTTCTTCTTTTGGCTGCTCCCGATTAGGGGTCGCCACAGTGGATCTTTCATCTCCATTGCTCCCTGTCTTCTGCATCCTTCTCTACCATGCCTGCCACTTTCATGTCCTCTCTCACCACATCCATGTATCTCCTCTTTGGCCTTCCTCGTTTTCGTGTGCCTGGCAGCTCCATCCTCAACATTCTCCTTCCAACATGCTCTGCATCTCTTCTCAGGATGCGCCCATACCATCTCAGTCTCATCTCTCTTAGCTTAATTCCCAAGCTCTCCACATGTGCTGTCCCTCTGATGTGCTCGTTCCTTATCCTGTCCAGCCTTGTCACTCCCATCGCAAACCTCAACATCTTCAACTCTGCCACCTCCAACTTTGCCTCCTGTCTCCTCATTAAGGGTACGGTCTCCAATCCATACATCATAGCTGGTCTCACTACTGTCTTATACATCTTACCTTTCACTTTTGCTGGGACTTTCCTATCACAAATGACTCTCGAAATCCTTCTCCAACTGCTCCACCCTGCCTGCACTCTCTTTCTCACCTCACTATCGCAGCCCCCATTTGCCTGCACAGTTGACCCCAGGTACTTGAATTCACCAACTTTCTTTATGTCTACTCCTTGCATCTTCACTACACTCTCATCCCCATTCTCATTGGGTGGTGGAAACTAAAAGATGTTGAACATCAGAAGGAGTTTAGGGAAGAAATGAGACAAGCATTGAGTGGTAATGGAAGTCTGCCAGAAGATTGGGATATTCCTGCTATACTAATAAGAGAGGCAGCAAGGAAGGTGGTAGGATGGTCATCGGGAAGGAGGAAGGAAGACGAGGAGACATGTATGGTGTTTCATTATCTTGCGATTCTGAAGTATTTAACTTAGAATAAAACTTATGAAAAACCTGGTTTATATGCTTGGTGCCAAACTCATCTGTTATTTCAGATATAAACTGAGCTGCAAATTTTTGGCGGAGCTGGTGCGCGAAGATTTTGCCTATCTTCTCTCCATATTCATAAGTTCTGTGGCATGTTTTATTGAGAAGGTTTGTTGTATGTTTAGTTGAGAGGAGGTTAAATTCCGTCTGAAATGTCAGTTTTCGTTAATATAGGTTGGGTGATGGGGTTTGAACAAGCATTGTGCCTACATGTAATCTATCATCCGTTAATTTCTTGAGGTGTGCTACTTCACTCTTTTTCTGTTGGGCACAATATGAGATAATCTGTCCCCTTCGATATGCTTTTATGGATTCTTATATAGTTGAGGATGACATGTATGGTGTTTTATTATTTTGCAGAAATGTTGATATTTCAGATTAAATAAATTAAACAAAGCATTCATCAGCAAGCCATAAACTATTTAAGCACCATGGGCGAAAAGTAGCTTGTGAAACAGGCATATGTGGTCTCATCAACAATGGAACATGGTCAGAGATCACTATTATGTGATATTCACATTTGCTGACAATAGGAAGAAAACGGTTATCAGTGAAAAAGTAGTCTATTTGCGAATATGTCTTGTGAACATGAGAAAAGAAAGAATAACACATGGAAGTGGGTGTGGCAGCGGGGGCGTGGTCAAGCTCCGGTCTGTGACAGGAGGGCGGAGTCAGGGAAGGTAAGTGGCAGAATCACTACACCTGTCATCAATTAACCTGTGTTTGTGTGTGTCTTCCCAGTGACCGTGCCCTACTTAAGGAGGGAGAGCGAGAGCAGAGGAGCTCATCCCTGAACTAGACGCTGGTTGTGTGTGTGTGTGTGTGTGTGTGTGTTCGATTGAAAGATTGTTCACTGAAAAGTGTGGCAATAAAGCCCTATTGCGAACCTGATCTCTGTCCTGCCGTCCTCTGTGCTCCACCCACGCATAGTGAACCGTTACAGTGGTGCTGAAACCCGGGATAATATTGGAGCGCAGCAGCCGATCAGCCCCATGGAGCCCTCCCCGTTCGCCGACCTGGTCCACGCCCTCGCCACGGCCCAGCAAAGCCAGCACCAGGCGCTAGTCACCCTCCGAAAGGAACAAGAACAGCGCTTCGAGGCCCTGGTGCTGGCCCAACAAGAAGATCGGGAGGCATTCCAGCACCTCCTCGCGTCGGCGGGGTCCACCAGCGCTCCCACCGCGGGCCCGTCCCCCCTCACCCTAACCAAGATGGGTCTGCAGGACGACCCCGAGGCATTTATCGCGCTCTTCAAGCAAGTCGCGGAGGCCTCAGGGTGGCTGATGGAGCAGCGCGCGGTGCGCCTCCTCCCCCTGCTAACAGGAGAGGCGCAGCTGGCCGTGCTACAGCTCCCCGCCGACCGCCAGCTGGCCTACGCAGACCTCCGCCGGGCTGTTCTCCAGCGTGTGGGGCGCACACCGGAGCAGCAGTGCCAGCGCTTCCGCGCTTTGCGCTTGGAGGAAGTCGGCCGGCCGTTCGCGTTTGGCCAGCAACTCCGGGACGCCTGCTGGTGGTGGTTGAGGGCCAACAACCGCGATGCAGAGGGGATCATCGACCAGGTGGTGCTGGAGCAATTCATTGCTCGCTTGCCAGCAGGAACCATGGAGTGGGTCCAGCGCCACCGCCTGGCGTCGCTGGATCAGGCAGTCGAGCTGGCGGAGGACCATTTGGCGGCTGTTGCGGCAGCAGGACAGCAGACAGCCTCTTCTCTTTCCTTTTCTCTCTCTCTCTCTCTCTCTCTCTCTCTCTCTCCCCCCTCCTGTGTCCCGTCCATGCCACATTCCCCCACCGCGGAGACGGGGGCCGGCACCACCCCAGCCGGCCCGCTGCACCCACGGTGCCCTTCCGTGTCTCCCTTCTGTGTCTGTCTCTCTCCCCCCCCCAGGTGAGTGAGCCCCAGAACATCGGTGCAGAGAGGAAGCCCGGGCCGGTTTGCTGGCGCTGCGGGGAGCCGGGCCACCTTCAACAGTAGTGCACGGCGATGGAGGTGGGCGCGGTAGTTCAGATCCCCGACGCGCCAGAGGCCGCCCTCGATCAGGCCGGAGCGTATCGCATACCGGTGAGTATTCAAGGGTATACATATCAGGCATTGGTGGATTCCAGTTGTAATCAAACCTCAATTCACCAAAGCCTGGTGCAAAACGAGGCGTTGGGGGGAGCACAGGGGGTGAAGGTGTTGTGTGTGCACGGGGATGTTCACAGCTACCCGTTGGTGTCGGTCCACATTTTTTTCCGAGGGGAAAAATGCATAGTAAAGGCGGCGGTTAATCCTTGCCTCACCCACTCAATAATTTTGGGGACTGATTGGCCGGGATTCGGGGAGTTGTTGAGCCGTTTAGTGGAAAGTGGGTCCTGCTATACTTCAGTAGGGGGAGGTCCCGGTGTCACCTTGGCTGGAGCAGCTGTCACAGAGCCGTCTACGTCATCTCCACGTCAGAGTGAGGAGCCACCGGCTCCTCCTCTCTCTCTCGGGGAATCCCTCGCGGATTTCCCGTTAGAACAGTCGCGAAACGAGACTCTGCAGCATGCGTTTAACCAAGTGAGAGTAATCGATGGTCAAACGCTCCCGCCGAACGCCACCCTGTCCTTCCCCTATTTTTCTATTATAAAAGATAGATTATACCGAGTGACGCAGGACACTCAGACAAAAGAGCAAGTCACGCAGCTTTTAATTCCCAAGAGCCGCCGGGAATTGGTATTCCAGGCGGCTCACTTTAATCCCATGGCTGGACACTTAGGGCAGGATAAGACACTAGCCCGAATAATGGCCCGATTCTATTGGCTGGGGATTCGCGGCGATGTTCGTAGGTGGTGCACGGCGTGCCGCAAATGCCAGTTAGTAAATCCAGCGGCCATTCCAAAAGCGCCTTTGCGCCCCCTACCATTAATCGAGACCCCATTCGAAAGAATTGGGATGGATCTCGTCGGGCCATTAGATCGGTCAGCACGAGGGTACTGCTTTATATTAGTCCTGGTGGACTATGCAACGCGATACCCGGAAGCAGTGCCCCTGCGCAATATCTCAGCACGCAGTATTGCGGAGGTGCTCTTCCGCGTTATCTCCCGAGTTGGAATCCCGAAAGAGATTCTGACTGATCAAGGCACCACGTTTATGTCACAGACACTGCGCGAACTGTATGAGTTCTTGGGGATTAAGCCGATCCACACCAGCGTGTATCGCACACAAACGGACGGTTTAGTGGAACAGTTCAATCGCACCCTCAAGAATATAATTAAAAAATTCGTAAGTGAGGACGCACGTAATTGGGATAAGTGGCTCGAGCCCTTGTTGTTTTCAGTGAGAGAGGTCCCCCAAGCCTCCATGGGGTTCTCCCCGTTCGAATTATTATATGGGCGTAAGCCGCGCGGCATTCTAGACGTGCTGCGGGAAAATTGGGAGGAGGGACCTTCACAAAGTAAAAACGAAATTCAATACGTTATGGACCTGCACGCAAAACTCCACACGCTCACCCACCTAACCCAGGAGAATTTGCGGCAGGCCCAAGAATGGCAAGCCCGCCTGTACAACAAGGGTATGCACCATAGGGAGTTTGCACCGGGAGATAAGGTACTCGTACTGTTGCCCACATCGAGCTCCAAATTGATCGCCAAGTGGCAAGGACCCTTTGAGGTCACACAGCGAGTCGGGGACGTCGACTACGAGGTGAGGCGAACGGACAGGGGTAGGGTGCTACAGATTTACCACCTCAATCTGCTTAAACTCTGGAATGAGGAGGTCCCCGTGGCGTTGGTGTCAGTGGTTCTGGAGAAGGCGGAGCTGGGGCCGGAGGTTCAAAAAGGGGCATTGGCATCACATACCTCTCCGGTCCCCTGTGGAGACCACCTCTCCCTGACCCAACTCACGGAGGTCGCCCAGTTGCAGACCGAGTTTTCGGACGTGTTCTTGCCCCTGCCCTGTCACACCGACCTCATAGAGCACCACATTGAGATGCCCCCAGGGGTGGTAGTGCGTAGCCGCCCTTACAGGCTACCCGAACACAAAAAAAAGGTGGTTCGGGAAGAACTCGAGGCCATGCTCGAAATGGGCATCGTCGAGGAGTCCCACAGTGACTGGAGCAGCCCGGTGGTCTTGGTACCCAAGGCCGATGGGTCGGTCCGGTTCTGTGTGGACTATAGAAAAGTCAACGCGGTGTCTAAATTCGACGCGTACCCAATGCCTTGTATTGATGAGTTGCTCGATCGACTCGGCACTGCTCGCTTTTATTCGACACTGGATTTGATGAAGGGATATTGGCAGATCCCCTTGACTCCACTATCCCGAGAAAAAACGGCCTTTTCCACAGCGTTTGGTTTACACCAATTCGTCACACTTCCGTTTGGGCTGTTTGGGGCGCCCGCTACATTTCAGCGGCTGATGGACAGGGTCCTCCGCCCACACGCCACCTACGCGGCCGCCTATCTCGACGACATCATCGTCTATAGTAATGACTGGCCGAGGCACCTCGAACATCTAAGGGCCGTCCTTAGGTCGCTGAGGCGAGCAGGTTTCACAGCCAACCCAAAGAAGTGTGCGATTGGGCGGGTGGAAGCACGGTATCTGGGCTTCCACTTGGGCAATGGGCAGGTGCGTCCCCAAATTAACAAGACTGCAGCAATTGCGGCCTGCCCGAGGCCCAAGACCAAAAAGGGGGTGAGGCAGTTCCTGGGGCTGGCTGGCTATTATCGTAGTTTTATACCTAATTATTCGGATGTCACCAGCCCGCTGACTGATCTCACTAAAATGTGGGCACCAGATCCGGTCCAGTGGACGGAGCAATGCCAGCGGGCTTTTTCTGAGGTAAAGGCTGCACTGTGTGGGGGGCCACTTTTACACTCCCCTGACTTTTCTCTCCCCTTTGTGTTACAGACTGATGCGTTGGACAGAGGGCTGGGGGCGGTTTTGTCCCAGGAGGTGGAGGACCGCCCTGTCCTGTACATCAGTAGGAAGCTGTCAGTGCGTGAGGGGCGCTACAGCACCATAGAAAAAGAGTGCCTGGCGATCAAGTGGGCGGTCCTCGCCCTCCGTTACTACCTGCTGGGGCGCCCTTTCACCCTCTGTTCGGACCATGTGCCCCTCCAGTGGCTCCACCGCATGAAAGATGCCAACGCGCGGATCACCCGTTGGTATCTGGCACTCCAACCCTTCAATTTCAAGGTGGTCCACAGGCCGGGGGCACAGATGGTCGTGGCGGACTTCCTCTCCCGTCGGGGGGGGGGGGGGGGGGAGTCGGCTGCAGGCCGGACAGCTGCCCGGCCTGAGTCGGGCGGTGGGGCTATGTGGCAGCGGGGGCATGGTCAAGCGCTGGTCTGTGACAGGAGGGCGGAGTCAGGGAAGGTAAGTGGCAGAATCACTACACCTGTCATCAATTAACCTGTGTTTGTGTGTGTCTTCCCAGTGACCGTGCCCTACTTAAGGAGGGAGAGCAAGAGCAGAGAAGCTCATCCCCAAACTAGACGCTGGTTGTGTGTGTCTGTTCGATTGAAAGATTGTTCACTGAAAAGTGTGGCAATAAAGCCCTATTGCGAACCTGATCTCTGTCCTGCCGTCCTCTGTGCTCCACCCACGCATAGTGAAACGTTACAGTGGGGTTTTGGAAATGGTAAACATCTGAAACACCATATGTGTGAAGAAATAGTGAGGACAGGCAGACTATATAGGTGATGATGAAATTGAGAGTAAGTCTGTGACTGGTCTTCTTGTATTTAGTGTATAGTTATAGGTATGTGTATATGTATGTACTGTATATATGTATTGTATGTGTGTCTATATGCATAACATAAGTATCTGTATATATGATTTGATTTGGTCGATATTATACCATGTCGGTATGTTTTGGTATGTTGGTATGTTTTCTTTTGTATATATAGTTTATTATGGTGGAAAGTGACATTTGATTAGCGGTGGTATAGAGGGTTAGGATTGGATAAGTTATTACTTCTTCCTAATCCTTTCTGAACATTGTTATTGCCTTGTGGCTACGCTATTCTGTTTGTTTATGATGTTTTGATTATTGTATTTTTTATTTAAATTTTTATTTTTATATCTTCTTTATTGTTCAGAATAAAGTAATCAATCAATCAATCAAAAATAACTCAATAGTCTGGGCTGCCCTAGTTGGAGGTGTGACTCTGAACTGCGGTCGGGATTGGAAAAAGTACAATTCAGATCTCCTGCTAAGATGAGGCAATGTGTGTCCACATCTGGTAGATGGGAGAAAAATTTTGAGAAGAAAGTATGATCATCCCAAGTGGGTGCATATATGTTAACTAGAATAACTGGAGTTTCATACCATCTGTCTGTAACTATAATATATTTGCCACCTCAATCTACTTCTACCTTTTACATTGTAAATGAAATATTCTTATGAATAAAGATGGCTGGGTGTACACCTTGATTTACTATGAAAATTGGAGTGATATAATTGGCCTATCCACGTGGATACCCTCCTCTCAATTTAGAATGGTCAGATGTATGCAAATGTGCTTCTTAAAGAAAAGCTATTCCTACATTAAATTGCTTGAGATATGACAGTACTTTTTTGTGTTTAACAGGGTGATTTAAAGATTTAACATTCCAACTCACAAAATTTACTGGATATCCTGTATCTTCTGTCAACTGTGTATTAACCATTTTACATTTTGTGCAAAATCATTCATGGACCCATACTTTAATAAGCAAAGCAGAAATGCATCCTCCAAAAAAAACAACAACAAAGCTCTAAGAGAAATGTCTGCTGCGATTACGTCCCACCCCATGTCATCTATTAGCAGAACAAGGTGAACCCTAAACCCCTTACAGTGTTTATAATGCATTCATAAGGCATTATACATATGGGTAAATTTCTTTATGCAACTGTATTACATGATATAGAGATGTTTATTATGAATTAATAACATTATTTTAGTATTATTCATAATGCATTATGACACCAATACCAAAGAAGCCAAGCACTTTTGTATAATGCATAACAAGACTGGTTTTGATTTTATTTCGTCATGAAAAACTGTAATGCTGTTTTGCATAAATAATAATTGCAATGTGTATAATGCCAAATGAATGCATTATAACATGTTATGATACATATGGCCTTCATATCTCTAATCTAGATATAAAGGAGACCAAGTGGGGACCTAAACTAGAACCTTCTGGAACATCATACTGCCCTCTTTGAGTCTCAGTATATATTGAGGCTGAGATTAAAGGGAGGACTTAATAAAGTGACCAGGTAGCTGTTATTTATAATAATCCTGAAAATATTAAACCTCAGTGGGAAGACAATGTGTGTCTGCATTCCCCATTATGTCTGAAGCTACCTAAATGTACCTATGTAAAGTGACCTTGAGTTTGAGAAAGGCGCTATATAAATGTAATTTATTATTATTAAATGAGTGGTTTATGAAATTGGTGTAAGCATAGTCAGGCAACTTAAACACATACTGTACAATATTGCAGTTTTGTAGATCGTCAAGCCACTTATTAGTTTTCTGTTTTATAACCATCTCTGGCTTTCTGGTTGAGTCAATTTCCCATTGACCTGACTTCTGTTGTTCCTTTGTTAGACTATGCCTGACCCTTGTTAATGTTATTTACTGTCAGCTCTTACTTTATTTATTAACACACAGACAGTATACAATGTACTCTTTTTTGTTTCTTTTCCCATTTTTTCCTCATGTTTCATCAGAACACTGCTTGCTGTGTGTATGTTAACTGTTTTTGTATGAAAATATAGAATTAGCTGTAACAATTAACGGGAGGTTATATAATAAATAAAATGCTCTTATCAGAAAATTATCATTTCAATAATGACAAGTTAGTTCTGGGTATCATTTATGTTATAGCAGCTATAAACAGGTGTTCCCTCATCAGCCCCTCTTTTTATCACTTTCTTGAAATTAATACGACAAAAAAAAAGAAAAACCTCCGTTGTCATGTTATTGTGACTCCACATCATTTAATCTCCTCCATCCTGAAGAGTCTTCTGTGGTGGAAAACTTACAGCTTTACTTCGAGCACTCTGATACAATGTTGAGAGTCCTTTCATACTGTAAATGAAAAATAAATAGAAATCTTACCAATGATTACACGCATTCTCTTAATTCATTTATGCGAAGCATCCACCTTTACAAGTCCCTGTGTGTATTGGTACTATAGATACAATAAAGTGTTCTAATAAATACATCAATATAAACAGCTTCTAACCAATCAGATTCAAGAATTTTGCATCATGGTGGTATAATTGTGTTAAGCAACCTATCAGGCTTATATTAGTAAAAGTTTCTCAAACACCAGCACTTTGGATACAGTCAGTTTACTGATCATGTTTAAAAATTATCTGAAATTTTTAAAAGGTTTTATTGCGCATGGCATTTTCCTATGTCCCGCAAGAACAATATAATGCAGGTACAATGTAATCATTTTGACATGCTGAGAGTTGCTTTCCTCCATTTTGGAACCGAATATCGTACCTCTTGGAGCCAAACAGTTTGGCCCCACAGAAACCGATGAAGGTGAAGAGCTTGAACTAATTAGCATAATTATGGAACTGGGTCACACCAAGATGGTGACCCGCGGAAAACATCATGACTCTGCATCAACCTCATAGAGTTTTGAGTCACAGGCATGTAATTTGTGGTTGACATTCGCAAATAGATCCGTGAAACAAAAGATGAATACATCTTTTCTCTGTTACCGCTTTTGTGCTAGCGTTTCTTTCTCTGTAAGATCAAAACATTAAGTGTATCACTCCATACTCATACTCACCAATCCAAGACAAGCACTGCAAATTCTTTGTCAGATTTCAAAGTGGTCAATCTGTCCCTTCATGAAAATTCTTGCAGACAACCTTTTGGTTTCCATGGCTTTTCTGGTGCGCTTTCTAGCTGATTTGCTTTCATATTTTCCTCTTCTTTTCCGCTGGCTTTTAGCTGGCGGGAGAGTGAAGTCTGCCATGTTTGCCCATGCTGACTTGTTTTGGTTAAAAGTAGGTCAAACACCCCATGGTGATCATGTGTTGTTGCTCACTTGCTTCGGCAATCTCCGGAATCTTAAAATGCAGGATGCATTTTATCTCGGTAAACCATTCATACATAGGATACATGGTATGTGCAGCAATGCAACTCCTCAATTTCAGCTCCAATCAATGCAAAACATTTCGAAACAGAAATAGAACACTTTTGCCCAGAATTCAACTTTGCAGTCAGAACCTTTAAGGTTAGCATAGTGAATAATAAATCTTTAGCTAACTGTTGAGGATTAGTCTCATATCCATGTTTCACTGGAAAAAAAAAAACTTTTAATACTACATATTAACGTGAATAAGCACACTGAACCACAATGTAGTGGTATAGTATTAAATGCAATGTAATGTTTTAAGAATCAGTATATAATTCAGTGTGTAATTTCAGTCATTACAGATACAGTATATTTAACAGTTATTCCACGAAATCGAGTCCTACATGAGTTGATAGCCGAGTTGGCTATAAGCCACGTATGACAAGATTGAGTGAAATAACTGTTTTATTCTATCCACATTCACTGGATTTTGAGAAACAAAGTATTTTTATTTTTAGCAAATTCAATAAATAAAAACTTTATACAAAACATCCGACAAAATAATTTCCACTTAGAATGTAAACAAACTGTCAAAATGACAGTAGCAAATTGTGAAAAATGCTATAATAATTCTTGAAAAATAAAAAAAGATAAGGTCATACCATCAAATACTTTTATTCCATTTTTTTGTATTTTTGGAGTTTTTTCTTCTTCTTTAGGGATTTTTGGCAGTTGGCAAGCCAACTTAAAGGTGCATTATTGCCACCGATTGGGCTGGAGTGTGGAACAGGACTTGGGTGAGGGAGGACTATATTGTAATAGGTATTTCTATTTCTTTTAAATATTTGATAATTTTTGAGCTTTTGTTTTCAAGTTGAGCTTTTATTTCATCCTCAGTTGGTTCAGCAACATGTTCCGCCATTATGTTTTTCTCTACTCACGGTATATGAGCTGATAGCCTAGTAGTCGAGTAGCCATTCAGAGCACGTGATTGCTCATATCCAGTGAGTGTGGATAGAATAATAGACAATATAAATGTTAGTCACTCATTCTACAAGTGAACTCCAATGAAAATAAAATTGTGAGCACAACAATAATCATAAATCATATTAAAATTGGCAACTTAAGTATATTAACTTGTTTTTTATTATGAGGAAATTTTATCATTCATTTATCAGAAATTATAAATAAATGCAGCATGTTTCATATTTCACGACTAATCTAGTTAAGTACTGCAATTTCAGTTTTAGAAAGAAAACTATTTATGCAGTGGTTCAGTCATGATCATTATTTCCATTACAGGCTCATAATTTCCTAAAACAGAAAATTAGCAAGCATAAATTTGCAACTTATAAATAATAAAAATATTGTGACTTGGTGAATAAGTGAGTATCAAAGAATCAATAACAGGACAGAATTTACTGTGTTTTTACATGGTCCTTAATAGTGCTCTCCACAATTATTGTCACCCTTTATGAAAAGTCATTGTATAAACAAAAATTATACTCAATAACGTGATGTCCTCCAGTCAAACAACATGATTTTTCTTTAACCTATGCTTTTAAAAAAAAAAAAAAAAAAAAAAAAAAAATTATTTTATTATTTTAGTTTTCCCTCTAAAAATTATGTGGCAAAAGGATTGGCATGGCCAAAGAAAGGTTAAAATACAGTACCAGTCAAAAGTTTGGACACACCTTCTAATTCAATGTTTTTTCTTTATTTTTATTAATTAAAAAAGACTCTTCATGTCTTAAAGTAATGATGGACTGTCGTTTCTCTTTACTTAGTTGTGCAGTTCTTGGCATTACTACAGTTGCTGAATAGGGCTATTTACTCTATTTTTATTATCTCCGCCAAGGAAGTTATGTTTTCGGTAGCGTTGGTTGGTTTGTTTGTTTGTTGGTTTGTCTGCTAGCAACATTACGGAAAAAGTTATGAACGGATTGCTTTGAAATTTTTTCCAGAGGTGTGACTGGACACAAGTAACAATCCATTAAATTTTGGCTGTGATCAGGATCACCTTCTGGATCCCAGAATTTTTTAAAGGATTCTCGGCGGAGGTCTGCGCTCTCCGAGTGCTTTTCTAGTTATTTACTATTTACTGTTTGATCTCAAACACATTAAGAAAGCAAGAAATTAACTTTTGATGTGGCACACCTGTTAACTGAAAAGCACTTAGATTAACAAGGGGCGGCCTTGGGGTGAAGTGCCCTTGAGTAAGGCACCTAACCCCCAACTGCTCCCCAGGCACTGTAACGTAGCTGTCCACTGCTTTGGGTATGTGTGCTCATTGCTCACTTGTATGTGTGCATATGTGTGTTCACTGCTTCAGATGGGTTAAATGCAGAGGACACATTTCACTGTGCTTGAGTGTGCATGTGACAAATAAAGGCTTCTTCTTACTGTAATTCTAGGTGACTATCTCATGAAGCTGGTTAAGACAATGCCAGTAGTGTGCAAAGCATCATCAAGGTAAGCACTGGTTACTTTGAATAATCTAAAGTATGAAACAATTTTTGTTTTTGAACAACTTTTTGTTTCTGTATGTGTTGCATATTTTATTTAAGATTTTTTTTATGTCTATATTATTGCTCTAGAATGTGGAAAACAGTCAAAATGCAGAAAAACCATTCAAAGAGTTGGTGTGTCCAAACTTTTGACCAGTACTAAAAATGCAAACAAATTGTCATCCATGGAAAAAAAAATATATCATTATAAATTTGCTATTAAATCTACAAGAACTTTTACTTTACCTTTGATCTTGTTCTGTTTTCCAAAGTTTAAAATGAGGATAAACACATGAAAAATCCCGTTTGTCATCCATCACCATCCAGAAAATCAAAAAGACGTCATCAAAAGCATACTTGCCAACTTTTCAAAATTCTCATGGGGGAGAAAAGTGCGTGAACGACATTTTCAATTGGACAAGGGTATGATGTGCGGTTGAAACGATAAAAACAGTGGATCCCAATTAATTGCAAACCATTTGAAATTTATACAATTAAAAAGTTTTTGAATTGTTGATATTGTTCTATCAGTTACTATAGGTTATGGGATTCATGTATCAGGCATGAGAGAGTTCAGAGTGAAAAATCTGAAATAATACTCATTTTGAATTTTAATATAATAATGAAAGGGAAGTCTTAAATCAGATTTTTAGCTGAAAAATCTCATGCCTGAATATTGTATACATACAGAGACCCACAGAAAATAATGAAAGTGATGCTTTAGAAGAATGTTTATAATTTCTTAAAATAGTCACAGTGAATGAAAGTATTATTGGATTGCATCAAATGTGTTTTCCTTCTGTAAGCTCATGTAAAAATACAGAGAACTATAATATCATATATAAATTAAATAAAATTTTAATAAGATTTAACCAAAATAGTAGCAACTCAAACAAATACTGCACTATCTCTCTCACTAAACACTTTCCAACAGAATTTTTAAAAAGCACTAGAAATCCTATCAAAATGCTATCGGAATGCATCAAAGGAATTTGCTCATTTGCAAACTTTGACTGAAGGTTTTCAAACAAAATTTAAAAATGGCACTATAAATACTACCATACTATCAGAATATACTCCGCAAAGAAATTCACTCGAATGCAAAATTTTAGTATGACCAAAATACACTCACTAGTAATCTCTCACTTAAAACCTCAAAACTCTATCAAAATCAATCACTTTCCAGATAATTCACTTAAAACTTTCAAACAAAAATTCAAAATAGCACTAAGACACTCCCACACTATTGAAATACACTCACCAAACAAATTCTCTGTCATGCAAAATTTCACTCAACACTTTAGAAGTTGTACAGTTTGTTTCTGAAATGGTATGGAAGACTAGTTTAATTTCACACTCAAATGTCCATTATATTCTGATTTAAGGTATATTTACCTTAAAATGTGTAACTGGCTGGTCAAACATTTGCTTATCCATGGAAATTCATCCTCCCATGCAACCTGGTATTTGCATTCATATTTTTGCCGTTTGGTATTGGTTTTAGTGGCTATGATGAACAGGGCCGTTGGCAGCATTTTAAAATCACCGCGCGCGCACCGAAAAATTTTCAACATGTTTAAATGAGAAGGGTGAATTACACATCACACAAGAGATCTATTCCTGAAATTACTTTTAATGGTGTTTGAACTGAATATCATCAATTTTGAAAAAAAAAATCACGTATGTAGCAAGAGTAAGAATAATTTAAGCTTGTTTAATGGTTTGATCTGGCCCAAGCAATGAGGACAAAACTGCGCTGCTTCGAAAATGTAAATTTAACAGCTTCATGAAAGTGCGCTGATGGTGACCATGAAAAAAAATGTGTCTCCTGCACTGCGTTCCTTCCCCAAGTCACACACTCATTCGTTTTTGTGTTCTTGGTCTCAAAGCCGCGCGCACAAAAAAGACACAGAAGGCAGAATCAACGTTTAACAATTAACAATGCACTTTTTACGGAGATGTTTTAATTTTATTCTTTATTTTTTAATCCAGTTGAATATTTAGCGTACAAATGTATTTTCAGCTCTTAAAAATGACCGAGGTCCGGCCCTCAGTGGCCTCATAGCTGGCTACGGTCATGGAGATGAATGACTGCTTGTGAAAAATGTCGGACAGCCTGGGTGAATCCTACATTACGGAAGTGACTGTCGTTCTGTTTGTTGATTTTTAACCAATCAGTTGACGTCAGCAGTGTTTCTCATACGATTCTGATTGGACATAATCGGGAA
The DNA here is from genome assembly GCF_027579695.1 of Neoarius graeffei. Taxonomy (NCBI): domain Eukaryota; kingdom Metazoa; phylum Chordata; class Actinopteri; order Siluriformes; family Ariidae; genus Neoarius; species Neoarius graeffei. Next base: position 49,233,541 of record NC_083580.1, read on the forward strand.
TATTTTTAACTTGGCGGTAGGGATTTCCCAAAACCGGGAGATTATCCAGTTTTTAACAAATACGATCGGGAGGCGGGAGACGGAGGCTAAAATCGGGAGCCTCCTGTCAAAATCGGGAGGGTTGGCAAGTATGCAAAAGACACTGATAGACATTGACCTTCAAGACAGATAAAAGAAATAAAAATACTATACCATGCTCATTTGCTCACACTACCAAAAAAAAAAATTAAATTAAAAAAAAAAATTCTTAGATACGAGCATCCTCAAGGCCATCAGTTTAGAGGTTTGTCCTTTTGCCAGTTTGGCAAGTTTACTCATGGCCTAGTTTGCAACACATGGTATTGTTGTCACAAATTGCAGTTATTTACCTCTCCCTCCACTCATTGATGTAATGCATTACCTAGCCCCTTACCCTAACAATCTTAACTAAATGCCCAACCCCAACCCAAACCTAAACCTAATTCTAACCTGAAATCAAACACCAAGTCTTAACCCTCAAGCAGCCCTTTGGAGAAGTGAGGACCAGCCAAAGTGTCCTCTCTTCTAAAAAATGTACTTACTCTGTTGGCTTAAAAAAAAAAGTATTCTGGTCCTCAGTACGGAGCAAATACAAGTACACACACACACAACTACGTGACACAGATTCATACAGAAATCACAGACTGTTTTACATAAGATTTCTTTTAAATCTAGGAAGATTATTATAATAGTCTGTCAGATTAAGTTGTTTTAACATTCAAAAAAAAAAATCATTCAAGAAAGTATATGAACAAAAGAAATGGCTAGAATGACCCACTGCCTCATCAGATTTTTATGCATCCACCTCTAAGTGGGTGATTTATCTGTCTGTCTGAGATTCTTCTTAATGCAATATCAAACTAATGAGGGGTTGATTTGTTCAATTTATACAGGATTATTTTTGTAACTTACAGATGAAATGATTAGATTTTGTATTTGATCCAAACAGGGTCAAAGTCACAGCAAAGTCAAATGTCTGAAATAGTTTTTCTTCAATATCTTCATTCCTGTTCATAATACAGAATTTTCACTTCCTGATCAGGACCTAAAAAAAGCCCATTTTCTGGCTATTTACAAATTTTTCCATTCATCTGTCTGTGCATACATCCATACATCTGTTGGTCTGTAAACCCATCCATCAATACATCTGTACAAGATTCTCATTCGTGTGATATTTCAAGAATGAGTGGTTTAATGTTTGAGATGCACTAGTAAATCTTACAATTAGAATAGCAAGAAAAAGTAATTTTTTGGGGTAACTTAATTCAAAAAGATAAACTTTCATATATTCTATATTCATTACACAAAAAGTGAAAAATTTTAAGTCTTTTTTGTATTAATTTTAATGATTATGGCTTATAGCTCATGAAAATCAGAAATCCAGTATTGCGCATTATTAGAATATTTCCTAATATCAATCAAAAAAGGGATTTACAATACAGAAATGTCCAACTTCTGAAAAGTATGTTCATTGATACACTCAATACTTGGTTGGGGCTCCTTTACCACAAATTACTGCATCAATGCAGCATGGCATGGAGGCAATCAGCCTTTGGCACTGCTGAGGTGTTACTGAAGCCCAGATTCCTTTGGTAGCGGCCTTCAGTTTGTCTGCATTTTTGGGTTGGGTGTTTCTCATCTTCTTCGACAATACCCCATAGATTCTCCATGGGTTCAGACAAGGCAAGTTGGCTGGCCCATCAAGCACAGTAATGTCATGGTCTGCAAACCATTTGGTAGTAGTTTTGGCATTGCAGGCAGGTGCCAAGTCCTGCTGGAAAAGGAAATTGGCATCTCCATAAAGCTTGTCAGCAGCTGGAAGTATGAAGTGCTCTGAAATCTCCTGGTAGATGGCTGCATTGACTTTGGTCTTGATAAAACACAGTGGACCAACATCAGCAGATGACATGGCACCCCAAATCATCACAGACTGCGGAAGCGTCACGCTGGACTTCAAACACCTTGTGCCTCTCCACTCTTCCTCCAGAATCTAGGACCTTGATTTCCAAATGAAATGCAAAATTTACTTTCATTTGAAAAGAGGACTTTGGACCACCGAGCAACAGTCCAGTTCTTTCTCTGATGTTGTCTCTGGTTCAAGAGTTGCTTGATATTAGGGACAATTATAGCCCTTTTCCAGAAGATGTCTGTATGCAGTGGCTCTTGAAACACTGACACCAGCCTCAGTCCACTCCTTGTGAAGCTCTCCCAAGTTCTTGAAGAAGAAGAAACCTTTATTCGTCACATGCACACTTCAAGCACAGTGAAATTCATCCTCTGCATTTAACCCATCTGAAGCAGTGAACACATGCACACACTCAGAGCAGTGGGCAGCCACACCAGAGCGCCCGGGGAGCAGTCAGGGGTTCGGTACCTTGCTCAAGGACACCTCAGCCCAAGACCACCCCACGTCAACCTAACTGCATGTCTTTGGATTGTGGGGGAAACCGGAGCACCCGGAGGAAACCCACGCAGACACGGGGAGAACATGCAAACTCCACACAGAAAGGCCCTCGCCGGCCACTGGGTTCGAACCCAGAACCTTCTTGCTGTGAGGTGACCGTGCTAACCACTACACCATCGACTTTTCTTGACAATCCTCTCAAACCTGCGGTCATCCCTGTTACTTGTGCACCTTTTCCAGCCAGCATTTTCAGCAATGACCTTCTGTGACTGACCCTCCTTGTGGAGGGTGTTGGACTGTGTTTTGGACAACTGTCAAGTCAACAGTCTTCCCCATGACTGTGGTTGCGTGTACTGAATTAGACTGAGAGATACATGGAATTTATACTGTTTTACTCAACTCAAAATGCAATATTCTAATGTTTTGAGGGGTTTTTTTGCACTGTAGGCCATAATTATCAAATTAAAATAGAGAAATGCTCGAAAATTTTAGATTATGTGTAATGACTCTAGAATATATTAAAATTCCGCTTTCTTAACTGATGGAAAATATTGAACTTTTTCATGATATTCTAATGTTTTCAGATGCACTAGTATATGGAATTATCACTGATTAAATTTTGAAACTGATCCAAACATTGTCAAGGTCACAGTACGGTCAAATGTGTCAAAGGTCAGTGAATGACTGGCAGAGGGAAAGCCACTGTGTGGCATCCATTTCAGAGAAGGTAAACTTTTTATTAAATTAGCTTGCTACACATCATGCAGAAACATTTACACTGGTTTCCAAATAACCTCACTCAATGCAGCTTCTAAAAGACAGCAACAACTGCTTTTTGTAAATAATGTTAACACCACAGTGTAACCCCAAGATTTTTTTTTTTTGGGGTTGTCATGAATCAGTATTGGAATCATTATCAAGGAGTACATTTTCTTTGGTACACACATTTGTAATGTCTGGGGGGAAACGGTATTGATGCATCCCTAAAAAAGGCGCAAAGGGTTGCTGATCTTCACAAATAAGACGAAAAATATTATGGAACACAAAGAAGCATTCAAAGGTAATCAGAACAATTGAACATCAATTTAAATAAGGGTGCCATTAATTCTGGAGGGTCCAATTAAAAGTCTTCGAGGGATATTTATCTTATGCTGTGGTTGGAGAGTTATTATTATATGGAGAATTAACACCCTGAAGCAATGTCTCAGCTATAAACTGAAGGCTTAATAACGATGATCACAAACACTTCAGATTTCAGGCAAGCTTCTTAAATTCAGTTCTGTCATGGGGATAATCACAGTAAAGAGCTTTGTATTTAAAAAGACAAGGCATTTCACCACAGAACAAAAATCAGCACTCTACAAACTCAGATAAAAGCCTGTGCTTCAACAGATGGTCATTTTGAGCTTAATCACTCTTCACACATCAGTTACCTGTTGAAGGTGGTTAGTATACAAGGCAATAGGTGTGTTTTGCTTTTTTGTGTGTGTGAGAAACTAGTGATTCGCTGGTGATGCTGCTCTTGTATCGTCTTAAAGATGTGCTTTAGCTTCATTGCACTCCACCACGCCAGTTGACAGCAGCTGCTTGATATAAGCTGGATCAAAGCCATACTCCTCAAGCACGGCGCGAGTATGTTCACCCACAAGAGGGTCACGAGAGAGACACGGCTGAGCCGGAGTGCGAGACAGGACAGGTGCCGGACGAGGACTGACTTCGCCCTGAGCATTCATCAGAAAGGAGCCCCTCTCTCGGTTATGGGTATGTGACCCGGCTTCATCAAGAGGTAGCACCGGGGTCACACAAGCATCTGTCCCGTCAAAGATCCTGCTCCACTCTGCCTGTGTCTTCTGTGCAAACACCTGGGCGAATGTCTGCCTAAGGTCTGGCCAATCAGAAAAGCTCATCTGCGGTGGGAGGGAGGCAGCATCCAATCCAAGGCCTGGATCAAGAACCAAATGTCGACAATAAGAATAAAATTTTTAAAATAAAATATAATGTAGGATTTTAAGGATAAATAAAATAAAATAAATAAGCATAAATAAAATAATGAGAAAAAAAACAATTAACCATCAGCTTTTGTGAATAAGTAACTGAAATGTTTATGTAATAATTATGGCAGGCCAACACGGCACAACAACATTCTTATGCTGATTTTAGAGAAGTTAGAAGGAAAAAACCCAAATCATTCCCACGTCCCGTCAACCAGCATCTAATCATTTCTATCATACAGCTTGTTTACAGACTTTAGGCCACACCCCCTACCTGAGTCTAAAGTTGGTGTCGAGTGACACCAAACTCTGTGCCATAAATCTGTGTCAATAGAACATAGACAACATATCAAATGTCAAAAGTGAGACATTTTGAAATTTCATGCCAAATATTGGCTCATTTGAAATTTCATGACAGCAACACATCTCAAAAAAGTTGGGACGGGGCAATAAGAGGCTGGAAAAGTTAAAGGTACAAAAAAGGAACAGCTGGAGGACCAAATTGCAACTCATTAGGTCAATTGGCAATAGGTCATTAACATGACTGGGTATAAAAAGAGCATCTTGGAGTGGCCGCGGCTCTCAGAAGTAAAGATGGGAAGAGGATCACCAATCGGGTCATTCCATGCCAAATCAACAAGAGGTTATGCTCGACCATCTCAGATTTCAATGAAATTTGGAGGGCTCAGAGATACTATTAAAAGAAGTTAATCCCCAAAACTTCAGCTTCCTATCACCAATAGTTTCAGAGATACAGGCATTTGAATTTTTCAATTTTTTTTGTTTTTTGCTCAAAGCATACATATTTCAAAGTGCAATATAATCTTTATTATGCAAGATAGAAACCTAAAATTTTGCACAGAGAGACACAATGTCTTGTACTACAAGCTTCAACTTAGAATTTCAATGGTCATTGTATATTAGATGGTGATTTTAACAAGGAAATTAAAAAGACAAATTTGCATTTTTTTGCATTTTTAGCTCATTCTGGAAGCTTGCCTGTGGCAGTAATGCTTAAACTAAGAATGCTATTCAAATCTACACAGAAATATCTACCAATTTCAGTTTTACCAAGTCTCCACTATTCCTAGTTTGTCTGTAATAGGGTTTTGAAATTCGCCGATTTCTAGAACATGCCATTTTCAGTAGCAAGAAATCCAATGTGGGATAGCAGTTAGGAACTTGTAAATTTTTTTCAGTAATCCCCAAGACCCATATTTTATATTTCCAAATTTTTGTTCTGTGTCTCTCAAGTATTTTTAAACTACAGGGGTTTAAAAAATCCATTTTCACCAAATTCGAATTTTTGATATATTTTCATATGACTGATATTTGAGGGTTAATAAATGCTTCAATAAGGCTCAAGTAGGTTAGGAGACATGTTTCTTCCTCAATTTTAAATAAAATTTCAATTAATGCTCAGTATTAATTATTTGTAAATTGATTTTAATCTAAGACTGTGTAACATTAGCAATCAATGACCAGCTATTGTGTACCAGTCAACAGCCAGCCTTATCAATATCAACACAGCACAATAGGTGACCTTTGATACCAGAACAGGTGGCTCATATCTTATAGTTTTAGAGTCTGTAAACTGCATACTTGTTCAGATAACATTATATTGCTTGGATTATATTAAATACATTGTAATACAGAGCACTGAGAAAATTTACCAATGTTATTAACTGAATGTGTTTCTTTGCAAGGATTGGATATTTTGAATAGTTGACTAGGGAATTTAATTGTAGTTGCTTTCAATTTGAGATCAGTATAAATGAGTTTGTTCTTAGACATCTAGAAATGGCTGAACTTCCTCCCTGTTCTATAAGAATTGGACTAAAGAAAGATTCTGACTGCCATAAACTAACATACAACAGAAATTGTAAGTTAAATACACTCTCTCAGTATAGTTTGGAGCAAATTTCATTAATTAAACAGAGAACTGAACTTGAGAACATTTCAAGCACAGACACAGTATGTCTGCATCATGAGAAACTGTTTCTGATGAAATATGAAGAGCTACAGAAAAGTTGTTGTGATCCATATGAAAGGCACAAGAAAAATGTTAAAAGAGAATTACGTTCAATTCTTCCTGAAACAGCAGATTCACTTTCAAAACTGATAAATAAAAATATTAAACCTGGACAAAAATTGTGTTCTAAATGTTCACAGAGAGTGAAAGAACATTTAAGCCAAGCAGATTCAGCAGGTTCTACAGAATCAGAACAAGAGAGCATGTGTGTAGATGTGGATCCAACATACACTGGTGAGGTAGCTGAATCACTTGAAAAAAGCCTTGTGTCAATTGGTTGCTCTCCACTGAAAATTGCCAAGTATAGCCACAAACAGAAAGCTGCATATGGCAAAGCATAGCTGCAACGAGTAGAAGAAATTTTACGTTCTAAAATGAAATTTTATTAATTAATGAAATTTGCTCCAAACTATACTGAGAGAGTGTATTTAACTTACAATTTCTGTTGTATGTTAGTTTATGGCAGTCAGAATCTTTCTTTAGTCCAATTCCTATAGAACAGGGAGGAAGTTCAGCCATTTCTAGATGTCTAAGAACAAACTCATTTATACTGATCTCAAATTGAAAGCAACTACAATTAAATTCCCTATTCAAAATATCCAATCCTTGCAAAGAAACACATTCAGTTAATAACATTGGTAAATTTTCTCAGTGCTCTGTATTACAATGTATTTAATATAATCCAAGCAATATAATGTTATCTGAACAAGTATGCAGTTTACAGACTCTAAAACTATAAGATATGAGCCACCTGTTCTGGTATCAAAGGTCACCTATTGTGCTGTGTTGATATTGATAAGGCTGGCTGTTGACTGGTACACAATAGCTGGTCATTGATTGCTAATGTTACACAGTCTTAGATTAAAATCAATTTACAAATAATTAATACTGAGCATTAATTGAAATTTTATTTAAAATTGAGGAAGAAACATGTCTCCTAACCTACTTGAGCCTTATTGAAGCATTTATTAACCCTCAAATATCAGTCATATGAAAATATATCAAAAATTCGAATTTGGTGAAAATGGATTTTTTAAACCCCTGTAGTTTAAAAATACTTGAGAGACACAGAACAAAAATTTGGAAATATAAAATATGGGTCTTGGGGATTACTGAAAAAAATTTACAAGTTCCTAACTGCTATCCCACATTGGATTTCTTCCTACTGAAAATGGCATGTTTTAGAAATCGGCGAATTTCAAAACCCTATTACAGACAAACTAGGAATAGTGGAGACTTGGTAAAACTGAAATTGGTAGATATTTCTGTGTAGATTTGAATAACATTCTTAGTTTAAGCATTACTGCCACAGGCAAGCTTCCAGAATGAGCTAAAAATGCAAAAAATGCAAATTTGTCTTTTTAATTTCCTTGTTAAAATCACCATCTAATATACAATGACCATTGAAATTCTAAGTTGAAGCTTGTAGTACAAGACATTGAGTCTCTCTGTGCAAAATTTTAGGTTTCTAAGTTGAAGCTTGTAGTACAAGACATTGAGTCTCTCTGTGCAAAATTTTAGGTTTCTATCTTGCATAATAAAGATTATATTACACTTTGAAATATGTATGTTTTGAGCAAAATGCAAAAAAATTGAAAAATTCAAATGCCTGCATCTCTGAAACTATTGGTGATAGGAAGCTCAAATTTTGGGGATTAACTTCTTTTAATAGTATCTCTGAGCCCTCCAAATATCATTGAAATCTGAGATGGTCGAGCATAAATTTGTCAGATATTTGTTGATTTGGCATGGAATGACTCAATCCCCCTAATTCTGCGCCAACAAATAGTGGAGCAATATCAGAAAGGAGTTCGACAGTGTAAAATTGCAGAGTTTGAACATATCATCTACAGTGCATAATATCATCAAAAGATTCAGAGAATCTGGAAGAATCTCTGTGCGTAAGGGTCAAGGCCGGAAAACCAAACTGGGTGCCCGTGATCTTCGGGCCCTTAGACGGCACTGCATCACATACAGGCATGCTTCTGTATTGGAAATCACAAAATGGGCTCAGGAATATTTCCTGAGAACATTATCTGTGAACACAATTCACCGTGCCATCCACCGTTGCCAGGTAAAACTCTATAGTTCAAAGAAGAAGCCGTATCTAAACATGATCCAGAAGCGCAGATGTCTTCTCTGGGCCAAGACTCATTTAATATGGACTGTGGCAAAATGGAAAACTGTTCTGTGGTCAGACGAATCAAAATTTGAAGTTCTTTATGGAAATCAGGGACGCCGTGTCATTCGGACTAAAGAGGAAAAGGACGACCCGAGTTGTCATCAGCGCTCAGTTCAGAAGCCTGCATCTCTGATGGTATGGGGTTGCATTAGTGTGTGTGACATGGGCAGCTTACACATCTGGAAAGACACCATCAATGCTGAAAAGGTATATACAGGTTCTAGAGCAACATATACTCCCATCCAGACGACGTCTCTTTCAGGGAAGACCTTGCATTTTCCAACATGACAATGCCAAACCACATACTGCATCAATTACAGCATCATGGCTGCGTAGAAGAAGGGTCCGGGTACTGCAGTCCAGATCTTTCACCCATAGAAAACATTTGGCGCATCATAAAATGGAAGATATGACAAAAAAGACCCAAGACAGTTGAGCATCTAGAATCCTACATTAGACAAGAATGGGTTAACATTCCTATCCCTAAACTTGAGCAACTTGTCTCCTCAGTCTCCAGACGTTTACAGACTGTTGTGAAGAGAAAAGGGGATGTCTCACATTGGTAAACATGGCCTTGTCCCAACTTTTTTGAGATGTGTTGTTGTCATGAAATTTAAAATCACCAAATTTTTCTCTTTAAATGATACATTTTCTCACTTTAAATATTTGATATGTCATCTATGTTCTATTCTGAATAAAATATGGAATTTTGAAACTTCCACATCATTGCATTCCGTTTTTATTTACAATTTGTACTTTGTCCCAACTTTTTTGGAATCGGGGTTGTAGACACAGACAACCATTCACACTCACATTCACACCTACGGTCAATTTAGAGTCACCAGTTAACCTAACCTGCATGTCTTTGGACTGTGGGGGAAACCAGAGCACCCAGAGGAAACCCACGCGGACACGGGGAGAACATGCAAACTCCGCACAGAAAGGCCCTCGTTGGCCACGGGGCTTGAACCCAGACCTTCTTGCTGTGAGGCGACAGCGCTAACCACTACACCACCGTGCCGCCCAAGTCAAAAACAGTCACATTTAAAAGTCTTTTGAGGCATTGAACAATTCCACAAAATAAAGTGAGCCAACAGTGCTAAGCTGGAGGCTATTAGCTTCCCTTTATTTGTTAGCTATATTAAACTTATAACTCTATTCAGCATCAAAGAAGGCACACCTCAGATTGTCTGCATTTAGGATAATGAGGAAATTGTGCACTTTTCACTTTCGGTTCTTTTTCAATTAAGGACAGCAATTTAAAAGGAGTTAAAGGAAATTGGGTTTAATTCCAAGACTTGGCATTAATTTAAGTTTTGGGGCTGAAAGAAGATTGTGGCTTACAGAAGAGGATTAAGAAAGCCATGCACGAACAGTGATCTAGACTCAGGTCACTTAGAGGAATGGATGAAGTCTGCATTCACACACTGATAAGCAACCTGTGTGTTTTCTACTGTACTTTATCAAAAATCAATTTGTTAGTTTTTATATTAATTTAGTTTAATATCAATTTGTGTCATTGTAAACAGGGACAGAAAACACAGAGTGACCTTAAGAACTTTTTGGCACTAGTCAATCGTGTCACTTGTAGTACGTCTCTGGCCATTACATGTCCACTAATGTCGTGACTTGTGGGCATGGATTTTTGTTTGTTTTAAATTACTGACAAGAAACAATTATAGCAATAGATCCAGTCAGCCACATAAATATTTGGACATTGACAAAGTTATTGTTATTTAAATTATCTAAAAACAGAACATTGGAGTCGAAATGAAATAATGAAAATGACCTCAGATGTTCAACTTTAATTTGAGGGTATTTACATCTCAATTGGGTGAATGGTATCGGAATTACTGCACTGTTTTTTTGAACGGCTCAAAAGTAATTGGACAAACTAACAATCATAGATTAAGCCAGCCTTTCTCAACTGGGGTGCCGTCTGGCTTCGTTAGGGGTGCCATCAAAAAATGATATATTCTAACACTGAAATAAATAAAATTAATTAAAATTCCAAAAAATGATAGTTACACTAATGCAGATCATCACCGCCTCATGCATCATCAAAATTTGTCTCACGGCCCCCTTTCCCATGTCACAACGTCATTGCTGGGGTCAGCGTATGGTCAGCGTGACTGCGTATATTTTATATGGGGTGCCTTGAGAATTTGCATACTTCTGAAGGGTGCCGTGACTGAAAAAAGGTTGAGAAACGCTGGATTAAGTGGTCATTTATAATACTTGGTTGCAAATCCTTTGCAGTGAATGCCTGAAGTCTGGAATCCATGGACATCACAGACACTGGGTTTTGTTACTACTGGTGATGCTCTGCCAGGCCTTTACTGGAGCTGTCTTCAGGTACTACTTGTGGTGTCTGGCCTTCAGTTTTGCCTTCAGCAAGTGAAATGCATGCAGAATTACAACTCCAAATCAGAAAAAGTTGGGACGGTATTTCAAAATTTAAATCAAAACTGAAAACAATAATTTGTAAATAATATATGACCTGCACTGCACTCAAAAATACAACAGAACATTATTTGATGTTTTACCACATTAATTTTCTTGTTTTGTTCGGGGTTTTTTGTTCCAAAATAAACACATCAATTTTGATTCTTGCAACACATTAAAAAAAGAAGCTGGGATGGTAAAGTATTTACCACTCTCTAATGTTGCCATTCCTTCTCACAGCACTTAAAATATGTTTAGGGACTGAAGACACCAAGTGATGAAGCACTTTAGGTGTTATTTTGTCCCACTCTTCCTGTAAACAGGTCTTAAAGGAGATATGCAGAACCTTTATTTTTAAATACATTTCTGAGTGGATAGTATCTCCATCCTTGACTCTTGTATGCTGCATAAATGGGAATAAAAAAATCTATTTTTGAGAGTTAAAATCGATCGCAAAGTTGGCATTCGAGTGGCCCCGCTGAGCCAGCCAGCCCTGAGTGCGTGACGTCACGGCGGAAACCGGTGCTATAGACCAAAGCCAGACTCGGCAGGCAAGAGTGGTTGCAATGACCTCTTTGTTCAGATTTCTTGGAGATTCTTCGGATTCCTCAGAAAGTAGTACATCTGACTGTGATAGTCCTGAAATTGGAGTGTGTGTACATGCTACTGCTATACATGTAGAACCGTATCAGTTCGAACCATCGGAAAGTGAATCTGATAGTCAGAGCCGGCCCGTGGCATAGGCAATATAGGCAAATGCTAAGGGCGCTGCGTCCATCCAGGGGCGCAGAAACGGGGGGAGAAAAATTATGACTTCCACTATTCTGAAAACGAGTCAGCATTATAATGTCTTAGCCTAATTTAATTGTACAGCAAAGCATGTAGTCAGGGTGCGATTTGTCAAAAAAAGCGGGGTGGGGTGGGGTGTGGTGGTGGTTGTTAATCATGAAACAATAAGCGCTCAACAGTGGTTCGCCCTGTCTATAGTGTGTCTTCGGGTGCGCAAGTGCGCATCCGCGGCTATTCTCTGTTTTGGCCATGTAATCATAGCCGGTGATTGCGATAGGCGACCTAAGCAATTGCCTAGAGCGCAAAGTGTGCCCGGGGCGCCAAGGGCAACCAAAACCCCACCAAAAAGGAGGGATGGAGTTATTGAATGGAGATGTTACCAAGTGCATCAGTGGTGTACAGTGTTTTCAACCACTGTGCTGCCGAACTCTAGTACCGCGGAACACTAGTGTGCCGTGAGAGATCACCAAGCGTACCGTGAAAAATTACAGAATGACTGTATATTGTAAATATTGGCAACAGCGTTTTAGTTTCAGTCAACATTTTCTATTGGTGATGTGCCTTGAGATTTTTTCATTGAAAAAAGTGCGCCCTGGCTCAAAAAGGTTGAAAAACAAGTGTAGCCTACGCAGTAGTGGTCGGTGATTTCCTTATGCCTACTAACAATGCACAATGATAGGTTATAAGGGGGGCGGGGGGAGCGGTGTTCATCGGGGAATGAGAATGGCTATCCACTGCAAAAAGTAGCCCAGACAACAAGTGCTTAAATGAAGAAATCCAAACTTTCGGGTGCGCAAGGGTGCAAACGAAGGCTACAGGAAGAAACAAATAGAGCCAAGTATAGAGGTAAGTCTGATCTAATCTCTCATATCAACCATTACAGTGGCAAATTAATATTTTAGACGCCTGAATCAATGTCTGCCTAGCTAACTAGATGCAAACAGCAATAGACTTAGTACCCATAATAACTTTGTTATTATGGGTACTAAGTTATTATTAACCCATAACTTTGTTATTGCAAACAGCAATAACAAAGTACCCATAATAGGCAAGGCAAGGCAAGTTTATTTATATAGCACATTTCATACACAATGGCAGTTCAATGTGCTTTACAGAAGTAAAAACAAAAACAGTATACAATGGAGAAATAAAATTACATAAAATAATTTTATTTTTATTCTAAAACAATTAATTAAAAGAATTAAAAGAATTAAAAGAAAATAAGAATTAAACAATAGTAGAAATAAAATAATAAAATAAAGTAGAAATAGGAGGAGGAGAAAAAAAAGGAAACCAGCAGAATAGAATAAAGAATAAAATAGAATAGAGTTAAAATTAAAGTAAATTTAAAACATGCAGAGAAAGTAAAAATTATTTTTTAAAAAAAAGACAATATTAATTATTTAACAGAAAGCATCTGAAAACAGCTTGGTCTTTAACCTAGATTTAAAACTGCCAACAGCAGGAGCATTTTTAATGTCCTCTGGCAGTTGGTTCCATAGCTGTACTGCATAGTAGCTAAAAGCTGCTTCACCATACTTTGTTTTAACAACTGGTTTTAATAGTAAATTTTTCTGTTTTGATCTGGTAGATCTGATTGGGTTAGGCCGCTGCAACATATCAGAGAGGTAATTGGGCCCTGTACCATTTAGAGATTTGTACACCAGCAGCAATACTTTAAAGTCAATTCTGTAGCTTACTGGAAGCCAGTGAAGGGACCTTAGAATTGGAGTAATGTGCTCTGTTCTTTTAGTTCGTGTGAGAACCCTAGCTGCTGCATTTTGAACCAGCTGAAGTCGTTTGATGGTCTTTTTTTGGCAAGCCTGTGAAAAGGCCATTGCAGTAATCAACCCTGCTAGAGATGAAGGCATGTATTAGTTTTTCCAGATAATTTTTTGACATAAGTCCTCTTAGTTTGGAAATGTTTTTTAGGTGATAAAATGCCGTTTTAGTGATTGCTTTCATGTGACTATCAAAGTTTATATAATAATAGCACTTTTGTTTGAAAATACAGCCCATTGATGTCCTAACAGGGTGCTTAAGTTTGCACAATTTAGAATTGTAGAATTTTTTATTCATTTAATTTGTTAATTCTTCAGAGATGACTTAACTTTTAATAGCAAAAAAGAAACTAAAAATAATTTCTTGTTTATTGTCCATGCACTACACTTTGAACAGGGTGCGGAAGAGTTTTTGCCCATTATATGGAGATATGTATTGAATTTGTGTGGTCATTTTACTTTGTGACACTTTATGTTAATAATGATAACAATAATAACAATAATGAAAAAGATAAAAATGACTTCTTGTTTATTGTCCATGCACCGTACATTGTTTAATAGTAATAGAATAGAGTGATTAGATTAAAGTGTTATAGTGTTATTTAGATGTTATTAGAGGGGTTTTTTTCTTGGGGGGGGGGGGGGGGGGGGGGGTGCCAAAACTCAATCTCGCCTAGGGCAGCCAAAGACCTAGAGCCGGCCCTGCTGATAGTAACACGTCAGCCACAAAGGCCCCCACCTTATGAAATAAAGCTAGAGAACAAAGCCATCTAGAGAACTGGATGGAATTGAACTGACAGTCTCATTTGATTCTCATTAAAACAGGATAGGCGTTATAACTTATGCAACATACATGTATATGCATGCATTTTCACTGATAAAACGTAAAAGGCTAATTAAATAATCAGATGAACTGAGACAATTGCATTCTGAAGCAAATTAAATAATCTTATACTGGTAACTTAAATACACAATACAAGTTACATGTATTAATCTAAATGCAGGTAAACAACGAGTGTTGTTGTTTTTGTTGTGATGTAACCAAATGGGAGTTGTATCTTACCCATCTGTGTTCTCGCTTCTTGAAGGCCGAGCTTGTGGCCGATTGTTTTGAAACAATCTGACTTTCAGTTCTTCATTCAGTTCTTTGTTCGTTCACTTCTTCCACGTAAGGGGGAGATTTTGCTGCTGAGGCAAGCATATATAGCGAAGAAAAAAAAAGCATTTCCAGCGGAGAAATCTGACGACTGGTCCACTCATTCTCCATTTTCTCCATACTGATTATTCCGCCATTACTGCTTGGCTCACACTCCGGGAAAACTGGTGCAACTGAACGTACTTTCCTTTTCTTGTAGTTTTCTTTTCCTTTAATTGTTGGTACTGCACCCTCTTTCAATACGGGATTATAGCCAACGCTCCTCAACAGGTCAGAGGTTTCGTATGAGTCCTCAGTAAAATGTGAAGAGCAGAGGAGAAACCACTTCGTAGGCGCCCAATCCGTGAACCTCTCGCAAAACGCGTCCAAATCTTTGCAGTTTGAACATTCTTGGGCCATGAATGCAACATAAATCCACCTTCTGTCATGTTGCTGCACCCGCCAGCAACACATCTACGTGGCATGGCAATAAATTAGCTCAAAATGGAGGATCGAAGTTGCGGTTAGCTCTGTGTTTTAGTATAGCAGAAATGGCGATGAGACCGATAGCCTTCCCACTGTGACGTCACAGATGTCAAGATTATTCACTCAGACCGCTACCTATATGAATCACTTTAATCATAAAAATTACTATATTAGGTTTATTGTTAACGCTTAAAACTATTCCTATGTCATTCTTGAGGCCTCAAGGCATTTATAAACAAAAAGTGAGGCCATGGTTCTGCATATCTCCTGTAACTATTAGTGTACAACAGTTCGGGGTCACTGCTGTCGCATTTTTCATTGCAAAATTTGCCACACATTTTCTGTTGGGGACAGCCACCCTCTTCTTTCTCAGCCATGCCTTTGTAATGTGTGCAGAATGTAGTTTTGCAGTGTCTTGTTGAAATATGCATGGACATCCCTGGAAAAGATGTCGTCTTGAAGACAGCATATGTTGCTCCAAAATCTCAATGTACTTTTCTGCATTAATGCTGCCATCACAGAAGTGTGAGTTACCTTTGCCAAGGGTACTGACACAACCCCATACCATAACAGACCCTGGCTTTTGGACTTGTTGCTGGTAACAGTCTGGATGGTCCTTTTCATCTTTGGTCCGGAGCACACAGCATCCATTTCTTCCACAAAAGACCTAGAATACTGATTCGTCTGACTACAATACGTGTTTCCACTATGTGATGGTCCATCCCAGATGCCTCTGAGCTCCGAGTTGACAGCGCTTCTGGATACGGTTAACATAAGGCTTCCTTTATGCACAGTAAAGTTTTAACTTGCATTTGTGAATGTAACTCCGTACTGTAGTGCCTGATAAAGGTTTGCCAAAATACTCCAGAGGCCACGTGGTAATATCGGCTATAGCTGAATGACGGCTCTTGATGCAGCACCGTCTGAGGGATCAGAAGTCACGAGTGTTCAGCTTAGGCTTGTGCCCTTGTCTTTTACATGCCAAAATTCCACCAGATTCCTTGAAACATTTAATGATCTTATGCACAGTCAAGGGTGAAATATCTAAATCTATTCCTGTCTTTCTTTGAGGAATATTGTTTTTAAACATTTCAATCATTTTCTCATGCATCTGTTGACAAACTGGAGATCTTTGGCACATCTTTGCTCCTCAAAAGCTAGGCTTTTCCTGGATCCTGATTTTGTATTAAATCATAATTACAATCACCTGTTGGCATCACATGTTTGAAATCATGTCATTATTTAATTGTTTTAACTCATTACTAGCTCTAAATTGTCGCCATCCCAACTTTGGAATGTGTTGCAGGCCTGAAATGCAGGAATGGATTTATTTTAACAAATGAAATGAATTTAATAACATAAAACATGAAATATCTTGGACTCATCCTGTCTGCAATGAAATACAAGTCAAAGTAAATTTAGAAATCACTGGGAACCAGTTCCATTAGAAGCCATAAATGCCCATGCAGTAAGGATGAGGTATGCTTTGGCTCAAGAGCAGTTTCTTCCCTTCTCCAAACTCTTCTGTTCTCATCATTCTAGTACATGTTGATCTTTGTCTAATTTGTCCACAGGATGTTGTTCCAGAACTGTATGTTTTTTGTTTGGTTTTTTTTGGCAAACTCTAATCTGGTCTTCCTGTTTTGGGGGTTACCAATGGCCTACAGCTTGTGGTACATCTCTGTATTTACTGTGACAAAGTTTTCTTTTGATCACTGATTTTGACGTAGATGCATCTACCTCCTAGACGATGTTCTTGATCTGGGCAACTGTTGTGATGGGTTTTTTTTTTCCTTGACCAAAGAATTCTTTTTATTTACCACAGTTGTTTTCCATGATCCTCCAGGGCTTTTGGTGTTTCTGGGCTCACCAATGCATTCTTTCTTTTTAAGAATGTACCAAATAGTTGATTTTGGGGGGTGGCACACACAAAGTACTGTAATTCCCACACTGTTCACTCAATTTGGATGTAAATACCCTCAAAGTAATAATAAATTTATCAGTGTTCAAATATTTATGGACCTGACTGCTTTAGCTAAATCTAACTAGGTAAACGGCAATTAAATAATGCCAATTAAATCAGTGTACACTGGTTGATTTACATTTTACGTCTAGGCAGCATACTAGCTTCACTGGTGTTGCATATTTACCTTACCTTTCTTTGTACAAGTGTAAAATAGTGGGTGGAATCAATGCAGATGGGTTCTATTATCACCTGAAGTGTGATTTATTGCCTGAAAATCATGTCAGGTGTAGAGTTATTGTGTGTAAATGAATATGATCAAAAAGCAATGGTGATAACTGACAGGTCATTGGGAATAATGGTAATTGGTGGTTGGTTTTTGAAACAACACTGATCAGTGACTGGTCATTGGGAACAATGGTGATCAGTGATGCCTGTAAAATTGTAATGCCTCTAAAACAAATCAAGCCAGCTTAAAATACATGGGACATGGAAGGTGTATGCATTAAAAAAAAAAAAAAACACTACTTATGGAAATTCTTACTTTACGTTTTCTAGAAAATATAACAGAATAAAGGATTGGTATATTATTTATTCTAGAAAATAACAGCAAGTATACATAACAGTAGGGGATGGAGGTCCCTGTGCAACTCATATTATTGGGTTTTTGTTGACAATCCGATTGTAAACTGTCTCCATTAGCACTGCCCCCTCCTCCTCCTATTCAGGTTAGAGGTTAATTGTACTTCCCGAAGGCATTTTCTTTGTCGTTTCAATAAACAGTCAGCTCTGTAATAAGCATAATAGCATTTGAATATATTCTGAAGTTTATAAGGGTTTTTATAGTCTTTATATCACCCTAAAGCATTACTGTGTTTTAGCACATTAAAAATCAGTCAGTTCCTTCTTAATGTTGTGTGTGACATTGGAGGTGCAAGGTTGTTTAATAGTGCATCAAAACTGCATGTATAAACGACCTTGCTTTTTTATTGCTGCATTTAAGTTTAAAAAAGTCCAGAATGAGAAAAAGATGTCTGTACTCACCCTGGATCAACTGATCATAGAACTGAGGTTCGATGGCCCCCACAGCCATATGCTTCCCATCAGAGGTCTGATACGTGTCGTAGAATGGAGCACCGCTGTCCAGCATGTTCTCCCCACGGGGCCGGTTCCACAAACCAAGGCTGCGAGACTTCCACATGAAGGAACCCACATATGCTGCTCCCTCCACCTGCACACACACACACACACACACAAACAAATACTTACAGAGAAATGGGTCTTCTTGAAGTTGTGACTATGCATTACCATGATTGAATCCTTATTTAAATGGATTGTTTCTTGAAACTATGTCTTTGTATTATTGTAATTTATGAGGTTTCTTAAAATTATTTGTTTTATCATAATTTTTTTTTTCCCCAAAAGTATGCCTTTGTATTTCCGTAATTTGTGGATTATTCATTAAGTATTCACAAATGTACTGATTTACATTTCCTATAACCCTTAGATAAAGTCAACACCACTTTCATTAATTCAGCGGTTAAACAACTTCATTTTTGCGCTTGGAAAAACCTCCAAAAGGGTATTAAAAATAGTGTAAAAATTGATCACCCTGAAAAGTCAAATTTTTTTTAGTACATTAATTATTTTTATTAAGATATATCATAGATAACAAAGTGTACAATAAAGTTTGCAAGACAAAGCATTCTGAGTGACCTTGCAACCACCCATTTCATCTACGCCACAGAGCGTTCATGAACTTACCAACAACGTTGGCAGGGCAGCCAAGAGCAAATGTAGACGCTCTCGCCGCATTTAGTGTGAACACAGGGTTAGATAGCTCAAAAATCTAATAAATGGTTTGCAAATAATGTCTCCTTAATTTGGTTAATTAATTAACACTTAAAAATATGCTTTAAAAATACACACAAAAAAGAAGCCATGAAATTGTTACATTTTATCCCAAAACTCTTATCTTGGTTCACTTGCAGCTGTGGATTACTAGTGAACTTTGTTGACAAAGTTTATGCATTAAATCATGTCTAAAGAAACTATGGACATAAATAAAATAAACAACCCAAAGCATGAACAAGCATTACAATTTTGTGACTTTCAGTTTGTATCATTTCTGTTTGTTTAAATACAACTGTGTGCAGGACTTTTGTGTCCTCTCCAAGCCTCTGTACTATCCTCATTAGTCAATTACTCAGTTTTTGCCTTGATATAGGGTGGCATGGTGGTGTAGCAGTTAGCACTGTCGCCTCACAGCAAGAAGCTCCTGGGTTCGAGCCCAGTGGCTGGCAAGGGCCTTTCTGTGTGGAGTGTGCATGCTTTCCCCGTGTCTGCGTGGGTTTCCTCCGGGTGCTCTGGTTTCCCCCACAGTCCAGGGTTAGCAGGTTAGGCTAATTGGTGGCTCTAAATTGACCGTAGGTGTGAGTGTGAATGGTTGTTTGTCTCTGTCAGTCAGCCCTGCGATAACCTGGTGATTTGTCCAGGGTGTACCCTGCCTCTCACCCATAGTCAGCTGGGGTAGGCTCCTGCAACCCGGTAGAACAGGATAAGCGACTACAGATCATGGATGGATGCCTTGATATACATCCCCAAATCAGAAAACGTTGGGATGATATGGAAAATGAAAATTTAAAAAAAGAAAGAAGTGATTCCTTAAATATACTTTGACTTGTATTTCATTGCAGACAGTATGGACAAGATATTTCATGTTTTGTCTGGTCAACTTCATTTCATTTGTTAATATACATCCATTCCTGCATTTCAGGCCTGCAACACATTCCAAAAGAAGTTGGGATGGGGCAATTGAGAGCTAGTAATAAGGTAAAACAAAAAAACAACATGATTTGAAACAGGTGATGTCAACAGGTGATTGTAATCATGATGTGGTACAAAATCAGGATCCAAGAAAGCCCTGTCTTTGAGGAGCAAAGATAGAATGAGGATCTCCAGTTTGTCAACAAATGAGTGAGAAAATGATTGAAATGTTAAAACAGTGTTCCTCAAAGAAAGATTGGAAAGGATTTGGATATTTAACCCTCTATGGTGCATAACATCATTAAACAATTCAAGGAATCTGGAAGAATTTCAGTGTGCAAAGGGCCAGGGCACAAGCCTAAGCTGAACACCCATGATTTCTGATCCCTCAGATGGCACTGCATCAAGAACTGTCATTCAGCTATAGCCAATATAACCATGTGGCCTTTGGAGTATGTTGGCAAACCTTTGTCAGGCACTACAATATGGAGTTACATTCACAAATGCCAGTTAAAATGTTATTGTGCAAAAAGGAAGCCTTACGTTAGCAGTGTTCAAAAGCGCCGTCAACTCAGAGCTCGGAGGCATCTGTGGTGGACCATCGCACAGTGGAAATGTGTATTGGAGTCAGACGAATCAGTATTCTAGATCTTTTTTGGAAGAATCCAGCGCAAGCAAGCAGCCGTCCGTTCCTGCAGCCATGAAGGCGCTGGTCACGCACCCGCTTGTCACACTGGGGGTAAAAATGGCGACCGCGGAGAGTTTGAGAGGAATGAGAGCGTCTCCCAGCAGCGACCTTCAGGGGGAAATGTTTCCTCAGCAACGGCCTAAACCAAGGTCGGTGCTGTCTCAGGGCGCCGAATGTCGATATGAATTGTTTGGTCTTTCCAGACGCAGTCTTTGCACGTCCACACCGCTCATCCATATCTGTCCATTCTATTCAAATTGATCTCCGAAAAACGTATTCCTTGCAAAGCTGAAAGCTGCTCCGAGATAACAACCATTTTGTGGTTAAAGTTCTAAATGTCCACAGTTTGAGTGCCAACAGCTTTGCCCACCACTCCAATCATATCGGGCAGCTTTGTGGGGCTTTGAACAGCTGTCACCGTTGTCTGATTTCCTCGATATACCAGGGCAATGCCTAATCCAATCGGCAAAAGTCCTGTAATCATGGTTCCGAATAGGTAGATATCTTCAATGTCCTCCACAGAAAGAATCGCCAGGCACACGACCCACCACCGCTCCCATGCGTCCATCGTGTAACCAGCCGCAAACGTTCCAGCAGGACAAACGGGTTCCCCCGAACCCAAATTACTCGTCGAGAAAACTGTGTCAATTTCGTTAGCAGACCAGTTTATCAATTCCATGCTTTTTTAGTTTAGAAAGTAATGCAGGAAGAGTCTCTTCAAAAAGTACAGCAGACGAGACAAGACACAGAAGCACAAGCAGGGAAAAAAGGAGGGAGAGCAGAAAAAATGCGACCGCCTTCCGTGGAAGCATGGAGAAGTAAAAAAAAAAAAAAAATCAATCTTGAGAACTGCAACACTGATGATAAGCGGGGCCCTTTTTTTTTTACTTCAACCTTATCCAGCCAAAGATCAGCTCAAGTGTAAATATTTCTTCTATTTATTATGAGCAAATTGGTTGATATGCGTGCGCTGTAGTGCATGCACAGGAAAATGACTGAGCAATATTTCCAGTTAAAAGTAGTTTCCTCAAAAATAGTTAATTTTGCTCTATTTTGAGTTTAGAGACTAAAACGTGGAGTTAGAGTGGGAGCAAAATTACAGAGAAATTGTATAACAGAGTTGGTTGTGGCTCTGAACTGAGTACAATAGTACAAGAGTTAATTTCAAGACACACTATTTTGGTATTTGACTCTATTCAAAGTCAAATACCAGATAAATGAAGCCGTTGTAAAAAGCAGTTTTAGAACTGTGTTGGAATGTGTGAAAAAAACAAACAAACATTGCCTTACCCATTGTGACTTGACCTGATGTGATTAAGAGTTGGCAGTGGGAGGGGTTTTCACTCTTCTCATTGAATGGAATGGAAATTTTTACCCTTCTCATTGAATACCCCTCCCACTGCCAACCTGTTATCCCAAAACAATAGGACATAATTTTTTTGATGGCCAGTTAATTGTCCAAATCAATGGAGCAGATTTAAGTTTTGTGCTTGATACATTCCTAAGACTGAACAGAATCACCTCAAGTAATCAAAACAGTTCGTCACAATGGATAAGGTAATGCTTTTTTACACATTCCAACACAGTTCTAAAACTGCTTTTTACATCTTCATTTATGTTTTTTAAAGTACAATCATGACATACATACTACATAGATATTATTGTAGCTGAACTTGTGTTGAATACAAAAAAAAGTCATATGAATTTGAAAATACTGCTTAGATTTGTTGAAATTGACAACAAAATCAGAGCATGCCAAAATCATTAGAGTGCCAGAAAATACTCTCAGACCCCAGAGGGTTAAGGCAGAAAAGTGCATTGAGATTTCAAAGCAACATGTGCTACCTTCAAAATTACATCTTTACCAAGGGTATTTCAACAAGACAATGCAAAACCACATTCTGCACATATTACAAAGACATGGCTGTGGAAGAAGACGGTGCCTGCCTATTCTGTCCCCAGTAGAGAATGTGTAGCAAATTTTGAAATGAAAAATAACAACAACCACCCCATACTGTTGCACACCTTAAGAGCTGTCTCCAGGAAGAATGGGACAAAATAACACATTTGATACTTCATCACTTGGTTGTATTGAGGTATTTCACCTGACATCACAGGGTCACGTGACGCCCCGGTGTCCGCCATTTTGGACGGCAAGCTAGCTAATGTCAACATCATAGTACCTAGTATGTTGCTGTAGCAACGTTTACGTTCAGTCATTTGGATGACTGTTAAAACCTTTCAGTCTCAAGTTTTTCCTTTACTGTATTTACTAGTTTACTGAGCCAGCCAGCCCCGGAGCGCTAGCTAGCGCCGGCCAGCCCCGGAGCGCTAGCCAGCCCCGGAGCGCTAGCCAGCCCCAGAGCGCTAGCCAGCCCCGGCCAGCCCCGGAGCGCCGGCCAGCCCCGGAGCGCTAGCCAGCGCCGGCCAGCCCCGGAGCGCTAGCCAGCGCCGGCCAGCCCCGGAGCGCTAGCCAGCGCCGGCCAGCCCCGGAGCGCTAGCCAGCGCCGGCCAGCCCCGGAGCGCTAGCCAGCGCCGGCCAGCCCCGGAGCGCTAGCCAGCGCCGGAGCGCTAGCCAGCCCCGGCCAGCCCCGGAGCGCTAGCCAGCCCCGGCCAGCCCCGGAGCGCTAGCCAGCCCCGGCCAGCCCCGGAGCGCTAGCCAGCGCCGGCCAGCCCCGGAGCGCTAGCCAGCGCCGGCCAGCCCCGGAGCGCTAGCCAGCGCCGGCCAGCCCCGGAGCGCTAGCCAGCCCCGGAGCGCTAGCCAGCCCCGGCCAGCCCCGGAGCGCTAGCCAGCCCCGGCCAGCCCCGGAGCGCTAGCCCGCCCCGGCCAGCCCCGGAGCGCGCTCAGTAAACTAGTAAATACAGTAAAGGAAAAACTTATAATGGGCCATGTCTCAACAGACTAAGAAGTTATTTCAATGACATTTAATAACATTTTGTTTATCCTGAGGACCGAAAGTAAATGAAAATGTGAACAAATCTTAGCTGTCAGTGAACAATCCTGGTGGAAGCAGGTAAACGTCGTTCTCTAAGCCTGCTAACCTCAATTTTTGCAAATACCTCTCCCTCTGCTCACCCTGTAAATGCCCTACGTTGCTGGATAGTGAAGGTGTTTTCTGCATCTCGCTCCTTTTTCTTTTATGTTTTTCATTTGTCGCCTTCCTCGCATTCAAACTGATTCGAGCCGTGCCGTCCAAAATGGCAGCATCACATGACTTGGTCACGTGAGTGAAATACCTCAATTCAGTCCCTAAATATCTTCAGTGTTGTGAGAAGGAATGGTAACAGTACAAAGTGTAAACACTTTACTGTCCCCACTTTTTTGAAATGTGTTGCAAGAATGAAAATTGAAGTATTTTTTTATTTTGAAAATAAAAGCTAATGAGGTAAAACATCAAATAATGTGCAGTTATATTGCTTTGAGTGCAATACAGGTCGAAGATTTACAAGCCATTGTTTACAAATAATTTTCTTCAGTTTTAATTTCAACATACTGTCCTCATTTTTTTTCTGATTAGGGTTGTATAACTATCCTTTCAATTCCCACAATATCTTAGTCATTATATTAACTAAATAATATCCAATATCTCAGATTATCTAACTTCTCAGATTATATCAGTTATTCCATATTATCCCATTTTCAGATGCCCCATATTATGAGTTATCCCATGTTACCTCGATTCTCTCAATTAACTCAGATTATCTCAGTTATTTCAAATCATCTGTTATGTTAGATTATCTCAGTTATTCAATATTATCTCAAATCTATCAGCTTATCTGTTATCTCAGACTATTTTTATTAGATCATCTCTCAGATTATATCCCTTATCCCATATTTTCTCCAATAACTCAATCCAGCTATTTAAGTTTGAAATAAATATGGCTGCAACATTCATACTTTTTTCCATAAGCATATAGAATGAAGATGGGATTTGTCCTAACTGCTACAGTGGCACTTTGATGAAAATTTCCACACTCAATCAATCAAATATTAATTAGCCACAGTGTGATATGGCTGTCTGACTGCTTTAATTTGGATAACAGTGATGAGGAGACATGTTAGCCACTGCCAAACCAGTGTTTAATCTCACAGGTGCAGGGAAGCTGTTAAGGGAATTATATGGCAGATATCATTACCGCTTGTCAGAGAAAGAGTTAATTATCATGACAACAGTCATGCTGCACTAAAGATTTTCACTGTGTACGATTATGTGATGTTTCTCACACTCACACACTACATAACATTCATTGTTAAGATGTGGTCAGTGGAAAATGGTAATCATCTACAAATCAAGTATCACATGTTGTTGACATACAATTACTTCCTGTATATCATTATCTACCTATGAATGTCAAATATGCAGAATGGCACAAAAATGACATGAATAGACAAACAGCATGTCTCCAATAAAAACAAACATACATGTAATTCTAAAATGTGTGAATGCACAGTTTCAGCCCTGGTTTGGGCATTGAGGTTCTGTTTTTTTTCATGTTACTGTTTCTGTATCTGTGGGTATGGACAAGAATTCACATATCTCCCTGCACTGGGGGCGGGGGAGACAACACTAACAATCAAAACTTACTTATAATGTGTACAGTACCAGTCAAAAGTTTGGACAAACCTACTCCTTCATAGGTTTTTCTGTAGTTAGACCATTTTCTACATTGTAAAACAATACTGAAGACATAAAAACTATGAAATAACATTTGGAACATACATGTAGTTATGCAGAGTGGCGGCTACAATTATCGACAATCCATAATTATCAACACCTTTTCAGATTTACCAATAAAAAACAATTTTACAAAAGTGAGTTTCAGTTACAACAGTTATTATTGATTAATTAATCAACCGGAAGGACACCCCCCCATCGCCCTTTGATCTTGTCATCTGATGACACAGCTCGTTACCCGAGATGGATTTTAACACGATCAGCAATTTGAGGAAAACCTGGACGTGATCATCGCAGATAAGCATGGTGGAAAGATCATGGACATGTTTTTACTTATCAAATTCACCGATATTTCATGATATCCTTGATGAAACCTACTTTGTTTCTTACTCTTTCATTTGACAGTCACCATTTTGTATCTAAACGCGTGTTTGAGAAATCACATGAGATATTGATAATAGTGATCACTTTCACCGGTGTCCACCATTATCGACACCCTGTAGAATTAAGTAACATTTCCAACTATTACAGTATGTATCAATCTTTGTGTAACATTGTTGAAGCAGATGAAGTACTTTAAAAAAAATAAAAGTGCTGTGATTTATAATAATTTTTTTTTTCTGATTCATAACAGAATGGAATGCTTATAGAGTATTTGAAAACCTACTGCAGTAAATAGAATTAGACCTGAATTAAATTCCTAGCATATAAAAATTACATGCTTGAAATATTCAGATTTTTCTATTCCATTCAGATTATTATTATTATTATTCTCATCTCATTATCTCTAGCCGCTTTATCCTGTTCTACAGGGTCGCAGGCAAGCTGGAGCCTATCCCAGCTGACTACGGGCGAAAGGCGGGGTACACCCTGGACAAGTCGCCAGGTCATCACAGGGCTGACACATAGACACAGACAGCCATTCACACCTACGGTCAATTTAGAGTCACCAGTTAGCCTAACCTGCATGTCTTTGGATTGTGGGGGAAACCGGAGCACCCAGAGGAAACCCACGTGGACACGGGGAGAACATGCAAACTCCGCACAGAAAGGCCCTCGCCGGCCACGGGGCTCGAACCCGGACCTTCTTGCTGTGAGGGTTGCAGGCAAGCTGGAGCCTATCGCGGCTGACTACGGGCGAAAGGCGGGGTACACCCTGGACAAGTCGCCAGGTCATCACAGGGCTGACACATAGACACAGACAACCATTCACACTCACATTCACACCTACGGTCAATTTAGAGTCACCAGTTAACCTAACCTGCATGTCTTTGGATTGTGGGGGAAAACGGAGCACCCAGAGGAAACCCACGTGGACACGGGGAGAACATGCAAACTCCGCACAGAAAGGCCCTCGCCGGCCACAGGGCTCGAACCCTGACCTTCTTGCTGTGAGGCGACAGCGCTAATCACTACACCACTGTGCCGCCCCATTATTATTATTATTGCAGTTTGTTGTAAATATCTACCACATATTACAATATCAGTAGACATTTTATATTTTGGTTCAAGGAACGACATGCGACCTTTGATCTGGATTTTCATGTGGTTACAATCTCAATTGCCTGTTGACATTTATTGGTAAACTACAAAACTAGAAATTAATACAAAGAACAACGAATGATTAACAAAATATGATCTACAAAAATACTTAGAAATTGGGTGGAAAGTGGAACAAAAAGATTTTCTGACACAGGTTAAACATTATCAGTTCATTTGTTTACAAACATTAGAATTACTTCCTCATTTACATAAGCACTGACATTGATATATTTATATAAAATATATTTTGTACTAAATATAAGTCTATGTAAAACAAATTTTAAATAAAAAATATGTTTTGCTAACTTAATACCACATACCAATTTTTTTTTTTAAATAAATAATCACCTGGATGTCTATAATTGTGGAACAGTGTCGATAACTGTGGACAAAGGTGTCGATAACTATGGAACGGTCTCACGTGATCTGATATGCTAAGTAATCGGGAATCAACTCGATTTTTTTCCAGTGGAAGTCTGAGACCCCGTCCACACGTAGCCGGGTATCTGCTAAATCGAAGATATTTTTCTACGTTTTGGCCTGTCATCCACATGAAAACACATCAAAAACGAATATTTAAAAAAACTCCGGGCAAAGTGAAGATTTTTGAAAACTCCGTGTATGCCTTTTCGTGTAGACAGAGATAACCGGAGTTTTGCGTTTTAGAACGTCACAATCTGCGCCAAAAAAATGACAACAAATCTGCCCTGACGTCAAACGTGCGACCTTTGTTTACTGCAGAAGCCAGATTAAGCATGGATTTAAGCTAGCCGCACACCACGGCGATCCACGCGGTACCGAACCGACCCATTTCAGAGCCGACTCCCGACTGTTGACGAGTGCAGTCGCGATTGAAGCGACATGTGACAACTTAATAGCTTTGTGATTGGCTATTGGATATAGTTACTGTTAAATCCAACACTTGAAGATGCTACAGGCTGAATTACAAATGACACAACACGGAATATGTAGCGCACTATCTAGGCTGCATGAGCTATTATTCCCAACCTTAAATAGTGCACTTATATAGGGGAGTTAAAGCGATTTGGAATTCAGCCACACAACTTGAGCAGAGTGGCTTTCCAGCCCACTGTGTCTATGGATAAAGCTTCAGTCTATGGAATTACAGTATATACCTGCATTAGGTGCTACCGACACGTATTTCTCACGCTAGAAATTGTGTTTAATGATGTCACGTGTTATATGCGAAAGATATGATTGGCTATTGCTAGCGACTCTCGCCGATCAGTCTGGCTCCCGATTAGTTTTTCGAATCGGCTGTGAGATGAGTCGGTACCATCGAAAACTAGTCTTTACGCCTGACTCGCGACTTCAGTTGGCTCGGTACGCTGAAAATCGGCGTAGTGTGCGGCTAGCTAAAGAGTAATGGATCGGAGTAGTGCCTTGAAAGCGTTAATTATTGTGCAGGTGCTATTTACATGTTTAATTTTAGAAGCCCAACTACTGCTCCAAGAGCGCAGGCGATGTGATTAGGGGGTAGGATTTGGGGAAATAATGCCATCTACAGGTTTGGAATACTTATGAATGTGATTGAAAACGCAGATGTTCGGTTATGTGTGGAAGGGATTTTTTTCGAAGACGAGGTGGTGTGGATAAAACATTTTTATAAACGGAGGGGGGGAAAATGTTCGGTTTTAAAAATACCCGGCTACGTGTGTACATGGCATGAGTAACTATTCATGCATAATTTATGTATTGAAAGTCTTTTCTACTTTTGCAATGGCCAAAAGATCATTAAGGTAATCAATAACTGTAGCCACCGCTCTAGTAAACAAAACAAAAAAAGTGTTTAAAAATGTGTTACATATTTTAGATTCTTCACCGTTTAATGTTTATGACTTGATGACTTGCTTTGCACACTATTGGCATTATCTTAACCAGCTTCATGAGGAAGTTAGAATACTTTTCAGTACTGGAATACTTCTCAATTAACAGGTGTATCTCGTCAAAGGTTAATTAGTGGAATTTCTTGCCTTCTTAAAGGTAGACCTGCCTTTCAGATTTTTCAAGTGTAGGTCATAAAAAGAATTTTTTACGACCAACACTTGAAAAACGCATTTTTTTTATGACCTACACTTGAACCAAAATTTAAAATGCCTGCTGATATTGTAATATGTGGTAGATATTTACAACAAACTGCAAAAAAAGTAAAAAAAAAAAAAAATAATAATAATCTGAATGAAATAGAAAAATCTGAATATTCCATTCTGTATGCTTGTGGAAAAACGCATTTTTTATGACCTACACTTGAAAAACACAACAAATTCCACTAATTAACCTTTGACAAGGCACACCTGTTAATTGAGAAGTATTCCAGTATTGAAAAGTATTCTAACCCTGACACCCAACTATTTTTGTTTAGTGAACTGAAAGCTACTGAATTCAAATCACAGACTGTAGCGAAGTGAGAGAACAGTCACCTTGTCCTGCCTTGAACCCAGGCCTACAGGGTGCTAAACCTACACCCTAACCACAACACCAGAGAGAACGGCGCTTCGAGAGGCGCACCCATGCACTTCACACACAGGTGTCCCTCACACATCCCTCAGCCGTACTTCTCCAATACCAGGGTACCCCACACACTCGTGCTTCATCCATCTCTGGGGTCCCTCACACAGCTCACATGCAGGGTACACTTCCAATGGCCTCCCAGCAAGCCATCTCACTTCTAACACCATCTGTAGCGAAGCAAGAGAACAGTCACCTTGTCCTGCCTTGAACCCAGGTCTATAGGGTACCAAACCTGCAGCCTGACCACAACACCAAAGAGCCAGGCTCCATCTGTGGACACTCCGTCACACAAACTTTAAATTTTATTATTATTTTTTTTATAGAACAATTGAGGAATTTAGGGCCATGTGGCCCTAAATTTTCCGCTATTTTTTTCTTGATTCACTATGACCCAATTCAAGACACTACATCATGCATCATTACGGTGGGCTTTCCCCATTCACTCAAGGCATTGTGGGATACAAATTTGAAACAGGAGAGGAAAATGGAGGACGCGAATGAAACATGAAAGACTAACTACCTTAACAGAAAGTGAGAAGAAAAGACGTTATGTTGCGAAGGAAAGGAAATGCAGGACCAAACCAATAAATATCGGCAGTCAGCGAGCACCTCGGTGTGATCAGTTGTTCATTTAGCGACACAATGATGTAACTGTCAGTGCACGCTCAAAGGTAAACCTGTAGATGGCAGTAATTCAACACTGGATGGCAGCTGCTGTGAAACTCAAAAGAAGAAGGAAATGAAGAAGAAGCAGGTAAACCTGCGCATGTGCACACCGGACTTGCTGTCTGCTTGACTGCGCGAAACAAGCAATTTCATACACATTATTTGCTAAGGAATCCCCTCAAATTAAATAACTTCCCAGCCACAGAATGGCCTGTTGTTGGTGTTTTTTTTTAAGATATTGCAGAAATAAACATACATCACAATGACCAAATTTCAGAGGGAACTAAATTTCACCGATTTTATGAAATTGAAAAGCTGTATAGCTTTAATGCTTTTTAGACCAACAAACAGTATATAGTAAATAATAAAAATGCAGTAAATAGCCCTGTTAGACAACTGTCGTAATCCATATTATGTCAAGACCCACTCAAGTAAGTAAAGAGAAACGACAGTCCATCATTTAGACACGAAGTGTCTTTAAATTAATAAAAATAAAATTAAAAAAAACAACATTGGATTAAAAGTTGTGTCCAAACTTTAACTGTTAATATATAATGCGGGTCTAAGTACAGATGTTGAACTTGGAAGATGATAGACATAAATCTCATCTCATCTCATTATCTCTAGCCGCTTTATCCTTCTACAGGGTCGCAGGCAAGCTGGAGCCTATCCCAGCTGACTACGGGCGAGAGGCGGGGTACACCCTGGACAAGTCGCCAGGTCATCACAGGGCTGACACATAGACACAGACAACCATTCACACTCACATTCACACCTACGGTCAATTTAGAGTCACCAGTTAACCTAACCTGCATGTCTTTGGACTGTGGGGGAAACCGGAGCACCCGGAGGAAACCCACGCGGACACGGGGAGAACATGCAAACTCCGCACAGAAAGGCCCTCGCCGGCCCCGGGGCTCGAACCCAGGACCTTCTTGCTGTGAGGCGACAGCGCTAACCACTACACCACCGTGCCGCCCATAGACATAAATGTGGTATTTAATTCGTATTCTGTGCGATAACACAACAATGACAAATATAGTCCCCTAAATGTCTCATACTCAGCAACTGTCTAAAGTTAAAAATCAGTCATGTCCCTCATCACCTTAATCCAAAAATAACAGATGATTTCTCATCTCTTTAATTGCACCTCCTAGTTTCCTTTCCTCACTTCTTTTTTTCTATTCTTTCTTCTGAAGATGTGAAAAAAGGAAACAAGGACAACTGTAATGAGACATCCTCACTCACTGAAGTGCAGGCTGTAATAAATCAGCATTTACCTACACACATTGGTGGATGATTACACTCTTAATGGAAACCTTATTGCACATGCTATGCCGATGTTTTAATTGACAGGCACATGTATAATGTACTTTTATCCGTTTTAATTTGTACTAACCGTTTCTTATTGAAACAACGTTTTACATTAACATTCCTGTCATTGACATTATGTAACAAAGTTGGCACAAACCATCAACAGTAGCATTAATATTCCAGAAAATAACCATGACAAAATAACTAACACACTATTAAATGATGTGTGGGGTTTTTTTTTGTCCCATTATACCACAGTGCTGTTGAATTCTGATTGGTCGTTGGTCTGACTGTTGTTGATTCATTTTCTAGAACTGCAGTCAGTAGTTCAGTTGCAAATCACAGGCTTATATTAGTGAGCTCTTTCTATTGTTATTTCTATAGCAATAGTTTATTCACAGAGATTTTTATAGCAAATGCTCTGTGATAATGATAAATGGATTGTAAAAATGTGTTGTTCCTTAACAAAGAAAAAACAATTATTGATATGGTGAAGTTTTCTGTAAAGAGACATTTGTTTAACCCTTTCACTACTGCAGACCGCTATTCTGGTCTCCTGTAGTAGGGAAACCCCTTTTAGAAAACGTTACGCAGATGTGAAAGGGTTAATATTTTAATGGAAAGACTCTCCATTGCCAGAACACTGTAACAGTCAGATGTAAAGTTCCAATATGGGAGCATCTTCAAGACAAAGGAGATTATATTTTGTCATTTATTTATTAACATGACAAGCTGAACATTTGTCTTATTACTGACTAAAGAGAGATAGAGAAAAAGACGTTGGTGAGGGAACCACTGTAAGTGACAAGAATAACTAATTTCTCTCACAGACATTCCACAAAATTAAATGTGACTATAAATGGACAAAAAATACAAAGTGTCATTCATTAATAAATTAAAAATGATAATCATTGACAAATAGCTGTGGTATAAGAGGAGGAAAAAACACTTCCAGATGTGCTGTTATATGAAAATTATCATGCTTTGAGTGGTAAAAGTAACTTCATCTCACATGCATAATAAACCAAATATTAAACACCTACATTAGCTAATAGCTAAATGAGCATTAGTGAGTAGAATTAAGTCCACAGTGAACGATACTGAACATCTTAATTACCTTGTTTGCTAACTGACAAAATTCAGAACTGTGGAAGTAAGTTCCAAACAAGAGTTTATTACCTAATCAACATTTATTAAAAATGCTGTAATTTAAAAGTGGAAAACCTACAACCCCGATTCCAAAAAAGTTGGGACAAAGTACAAATTGTAAATAAAAATGGAATGCAATAATTTACAAATCTCAAAAACTGATATTGTATTCACAATAGAACATAGACAACATATCAAATGTCGAAAGTGAGACATTTTGAAATGTCATGCCAAATATTGGCTCATTTGAAATTTCATGACAGCAACACATCTCAAAAAAGTTGGGACAGGGGCAATAAGAGGCTGGAAAAGTTAAAGGTACAAAAAAGGAACAGCTGGTGGACCAAATTGCAACTCATTAGGTCAGTTGGCAATAGGTCATTAACATGACTGGGTATAAAAAGAGCATCTTGGAGTGGCAGCGGCTCTCAGAAGTAAAGATGGAAGAGGATCACCGATCCCCCTAATTCTGCGCTGACAAATAGTGGAGCAATATCAGAAAGGAGTTCGACAGTGTAAAATTGCAAAGAGTTTGAACATATCATCATCTACAGTGCATAATATCATCAAAAGATTCAGAGAATCTGGAAGAATCTCTGTGCGTAAGGGTCAAGGCCGGAAAA
The DNA here is from genome assembly GCF_027579695.1 of Neoarius graeffei. NCBI lineage: Eukaryota > Metazoa > Chordata > Actinopteri > Siluriformes > Ariidae > Neoarius > Neoarius graeffei. Next base: position 49,266,723 of record NC_083580.1, read on the forward strand.
CCATACTGGGTGCCCGTGATCTTTGGGCCCTTAGACGGCACTGCATCACATACAGGCATGCTTCTGTATTGGAAATTACAAAATGGGCTCAGGAATATTTCCAGAGAACATTATCTGTGAACACAATTCACCGTGCCATTCGCCGTTGCCAGCTAAAACTCTATAGTTCAAAGAAGAAGCCATATCTAAACATGATCCAAAAGCGCAGACGTCTTCTCTGGGCCAAGGCTCATTTAAAATGGACTGTGGTAAAGTGGAAAACTGTTTTGTGGTCAGACAAATCAAAATTTGAAGTTCTTTATGGAAAATCAGGGACGCCGTGTCATTCGGACTAAAGAGGAGAAGGACGACCCAAGTTATTATCGGCGCTCAGTTCAGAAGCCTGCATCTCTGATGGTATGGGATTGCATTAGTGCGTGTGGCATGGGCAGCTTACACATCTGGAAAGACACCATCAATGCTGAAAGGTATATCCAGGTTCTAGAGCAACATATGCTCCCATCCAGACGAAGTCTCTTTCAGGGAAGACCTTGCATTTTCCAACATGACAATGCCAAACCACATACTGCATCAATTACAGTATCATGGCTGTGTAGAAGAAGGGTCCGGGTACTGCAGTCCAGATCTTTCACCCATAGAAAACATTTGGCACATCATAAAACGGAAGATACGACAAAAAAGACCTAAGACGGTTGAGCAACTAGAATCCTACATTAGACAAGAATGGGTTAACATTCCTATCCCTAAACTTGAGCAACTTGTCTCCTCAGTCCCCAGATGTTTACAGACTGTTGTAAAGAGAAAAGGGGATGTCTCACAGTGGTAAACATGGCCTTGTCCCAACTTTTTTGAGATGTGTTGCTGTCATGAAATTTAAAATCACCTAATTTTTCTCTTTAAATGATACATTTTCTCAGTTTAAACATTTGATATGTCATCTATGTTCTATTCTGAATAAAATATGGAATTTTGAAACTTCCACATCATTGCATTCCGTTTTTATTTACAATTTGTACTTTGTCCCAACTTTTTTGGAATCGGGGTTGTACTTTAGAGGAAGAAATCACAGATGGAGGAAATGGAAAAGAAACCCAGCCACTGACACAGATACACACAAACACACACCCCCTGAACATACGGAAGTAAATAGTTTGAGAGTTCTGAAATATCCAAACTTATTTTACAAATACAGCCGCAAGTGCTCAACAGAAGGAAGCACTACATTGCCTAAAATTAAAGCCATTTAATTCATTTTAAATCATTAAATAATGTTTAATTCTGTCTGTCATATTACTGTTTTTCACATTATGCAAATTTTCCCAAAAAAAATCCATCAGGGTGGTGTTTCAAGAGACTGTTTTGTTGAAGTTACTGCGTCAAAGTTTTTACTTTTTTTTTTACTATTAATTATAAAGCCAACATCAGGCTGATTGGAGTCATATTTCTTGCGAAGCATTTCACACCTCATTTCTATTAACCCCATTCCCAGAAATGTTGGGATATTTTCCAAAATGCAATAAAAACAAAAATCTGTGATTTGTTAATTCATGTTTACTTATTTAACTGACAAAAGTACAAAAAAAATTTTCAATAGTTTTACTGACCAGCTTAATTGAATTTTGTAAATATAAACAGAATTTGATGCCTGCACTCAAAAAAAAAGTTGGGACATAAGCATCATTACCATTGTGTTATACAGTGGGGCAAAAAAGTATTTAGTCAGTCACCAATTGTGTAAGTTCTCCCACTTAAAAAGATGAGAGGCCTGTAATTTTCATCATAGGTACACTTCAACCATGAGAGACAGAATGGGGGGAAAGAATCCAGGAAATCACATTGTAGGATTTTTAATGAATTAATTGGTAAATTCCTCGGTAAAATAAGTATTTGGTCACCTACAAACAAGCAAGATTTCTGGCTCTCACAGACCTGTAACAACTTCTTTAAGAGGCTCCTCTGTCCTCCACTCGTTACCTGTATTAATGGCACCTGTTTGAACTCGTTAACAGTATAAAAGACACCTGTCCACAACCTCCAACAGTCACACTCCAAACTCCACTATGGCCAAGACCAAAGAGCTGTCAAAGGACACCAGAAACAAAATTGTAGACCTGGACCAGGCTGGGAAGACTGAATCTGCAATAGGTAAGCAGCTTGGTGTGAAGAAATCAACTGTGGGAGCAATTATTAGAAAATGGAAGACATACAAGACCACTGATAATCTCCCTCGATCTGGGGCTCCACGCAAGATCTCACCCCGTGGGGTCAAAATGATCACAAGAACGGTGAGCAAAAATCCCAGAACCACACGGGGGGGCCTAGTGAATGACCTGCAGAGAGCTGGGACCAAAGTAACAAAGGCTACCATCAGTAACACACTACGCCGCCAGGGACTCAAATCCTGCAGTGCCAGACGTGTCCCCCTGCTTAAGCCAGTACATGTCCAGGCCCATCTGAAGTTTGCTAGAGAGCATTTGGATGATCCAGAAGAGGATTGGGAGAATGTCATATGGTCAGATGAAACCAAAATAGAACTTTTTGGTCAAAACTCAACTTGTCGTGTTTGGAGGAGAAAGAATGCTGAGTTGCATCCAAAGAACACCATACCTACTGTGAAGCATGGGGGTGGAAACATCATGCTTTGGGGCTGTTTTTCTGCAAAGGGACCAGGACGACTGATCCGTGTAAAGGAAAGAATGAATGAGGCCATGTATCATGAGATTTTGAGTGAAAACCTCCTTCCATCAGCAAGGGCATTGAAGATGAAACGTGGCTGGGTCTTTCAGCATGACAATGATCCCAAACACACTGCCCGGGCAACGAAGGAGTGGCTTCGTAAGAAGCATTTCAAAGTCCTGGAGTGGCCTAGCCAGTCTCCAGATCTCAACCCCATAGAAAATCTTTGGAGGGAGTTGAAAGTCCGTGTTGCCCAGCGACAGCCCCAAAACATCACTGCTCTAGAGGTGATCTGCATGGAGGAATGGGCCAAAATACCAGCAACAGTGTGTGAAAACCTTGTGAAGACTTACAGAAAACGTTTGACCTCTGTCATTGCCAACAAAGGGTATATAACAAAGTATTGAGATGAACTTTTGTTCTTGACCAAATACTTATTTTCCACCATAATTTGCAGATAAATTGAGACAATGTGATTTTCTGGATTTTTTTTCTCATTCTGTCTCTCATAGTTGAAGTGTACCTATGATGAAAATTACAGGCCTCTCTCATCTTTTTAAGTGGGAGAACTTGCACAATTGGTGACTGACTAAATACTTTTTTGCCCCACTGTATCACCGTTCCTTTAATAATACATTTTAATCATATGGGAACTGAGGATCCTAATTGTTTGTCCTAATTTTTGTCCATTCTTGCTTGATACAAGAATTCAGCTGCTCAACAGTTCATGGTCACCATTGTCCGATTCTCCTCTTCATGATACCACATACATTCTCAATAGGAGACAGATCTGGACTGGCAGCAGGCCAGTCAAGCACTTGCACTCTGTGTCTATGGAGCCATGCGGTTGTAGTCCATGCAGACTGAGGCCTGGCATTGTCCTGTTCAAATAAGCATGGACCTCCCAGGAAAAGACATTGCCTTGATGAATTTGTCTCTAAAATCCCAATATATCAATGGTACCTTCATACACGCAACTCACCCATGTCATGGGCACTGATGCACCCCCATACCATCACAGTGTTTTTTCCATCTTTCTCCGATAAACTGAATGGCACTGAGAACTCGACGTCTGGTTTTCCCGAAAACCAGCTGAAATGTAGACTCATCTGACCACATCACACATTTTCACTGTCTTTCAGTCAATCCGAGAGGAGTTCAGGCCCAGAGAAATTGACGGCATTTCTGCATACAATTGATGAATACCTTCCTCCTTGCATAATACACTTTCAGGCTGCATTTCTTGACGCAGCGGCAGAATGTGTTAAGTGACAACTGTTTCCAGAAGTACTCCTGAGCTTATGTTCCTATATTTGTCACATTAGCATGACGGTTTCTCAGGCAGTGCCACCTGAGGGCTCGAAGGTCATGCACGTTCAGCAGTGGTTGCCAATCTTGTCCTTTATGCACCAAGATGTCTCCAAATTCCCTGAATCTTTTCACAAATATTATGTACTCTAGATTTTGAAAGGCCTAAAATCTTTCATTGAGAAATGTTCTTTTTGAATTGAATAACAACTCTCTCATGAATTTTGGCACAAAGGCGTGAGCCATGATCCATCCTTGCTTACAAATACGATATACCTTTGGTGTATGCTCATTTTATACCCAATCATGTTACCAATTAACCCTCTGGGGTCTGAGGGTATTTTCTGGCACTAATGATTTTGGCATGCTCTGATAATGATGTCAATTTCAACAAATTTGACCAGTATTTTCAAAGTCATATGACTTTTTTGTATTCAGCACAAGTTCAGCTACAATAATATCTATGTAACATGTATGTCATGATTGCAGTTAAAAAAAAACCACATAAATGAAGATGTTGTAAAAAGCAGTTTTAGAACTGTGTTAGAATTTGTGAAAAAACATTGCCTTACCCATTGTGATGAACCATTTTGGTCACTTGAAGTGATTCTGTTCAGTCTTAGGAATGTATCAAGCACAAAAACTTACATCTGCCCCATTGATTTGGACAACTAAATGGCTATCAAAAATGTATGTCCTATTGTTTTGGGATAAAGACTTGGCAGTGGGAGGGGTATTCAATGAGGAGTAAAAAATTCCATTTCATTCAATAAGAAGAGTGAATACCCCTCCCACTGCCAACTTTTAATCCCAAAAGAATCCTTGACTTGCAAGTGACGTCAAAGCAAAATAGAAACCCGGATATCGGCCATGTCGGTGGATATACAAATGCGGGGGTCATGCGACATTCCACACAAAACAGTCACACGTGCGCAACTCTGTTTTTCCACTGCTTTAAGCATTCTTTCGGCGATGCTATATCTTTGGTCTATGGTTGTGGTCACAACAGTATTCATGACCGTGGCACGTTCCGATTTTTTAGAATTCTGTCCGTGGTTCGGAAAGAGGACTTGGAAACTCTGAGGCTTAGGACAGAGAGGAGATGAGGGGATCAGGACACTTCGTCCAATGACCATTTCATCCAATATTTAAGACATTTTGTCCAAAAACTTTCATACAGACTATCAATTTTTTTATATTTCAGGTATTCCAGTGTTCCCAAATGAAAGCCCCGTGAGAGCACTGCTTGGTGCCTAAAGATTTAACATGATCCAGCTGCCTTTAAAAATGAATAACTCGGCCAACAGAGCTTGCAGCGAAGCCAAATTTTACAGGCACCTCTCTCTAAGCCATCCCCTTTGAAAGAACATGGTCTGGGGTCAGTAGGACCGCGCCTCAGCCCGGGATTCGTGAACAAAGCCCCCGCGAGAGCGCTGCTCCGCACCTAAAGATTTAATATGATCCAGGCAGAAACACTTACATGCAAACAAGCAGTCTGCAATGACAAAGGAGTTAACTCATCCCAGGGTCAGCAAGTGGCACGGGCCTATGTGGTTACCCCCCTTAGTATGCTCTTTAGTGTCGAATGTACTCATGCACTCATTTGCTTTACAAAAATGCGTTTTGTTTCGGTCAAATTCCATTGAGAATTCCTCCTTTTTTTGAACAAATACCAGAACTATAAAATAATCGATAGTGTGTATGAAAAAGGTTTGGATGAAATGTCTTAACTATTAGACAAAAAGGCATTGGACGAAACGATCTGTATTCGTACTCGATGGTTGGTAGAAGCATCTTATCTTCAGAAAAGTCTGACTTTTTTTTAAAATATGGGTCAAAACCACATATATCTATCTTCTCTTTGTATCGAATCTTCGCTCAACCATTCAAATCCTGGTAATACTGAGAAAATTCAGCATTGCTTAATTCAGTATTGCTTACAGACAGACACACTTTCAGTGGCTGCCATCCTAGTTGCTTTGTATATCCAACATCATGGCAGACGCTCATGACCTAGCACATTTTGATCACGTGGTTGCAAGTCATCTATAGCAGGGGTTCCCAAACTTTTCCATGCCAAGGCCCCCCAAACAGCATTAGCTTCTGGCCGGGGACCCCCTTTGCAAACCCACAGACAATGCTACAAAATATGTAAAGAAACATCAACTTTTAGAATGTTTTCTCTTACTTTTATTCAATAGTCAATAATTGTTACATTTGTTTAGCATAAGAATATTATTAATTAACATGTTTTCAACACAAATATTTTCGCACTGAACAATAAACTGTATAACCTCCTGTAGTACCTGATTCAACTCGTTATCCATCCTTTTTGCGACCAGTGCCTCGCGATGGAGCATACAGTGTGTGGCCACTACATGCGGGGCCTTCTGCTTAATGAGAGCGGTCACTCAACTGATCTTCCCGTCATTGCCGCGACTCCGTCCGAACACACCCCCACACAACGGGTCCAGTCCAATCCGTTAGACTCGATGTAATCGTCCAAAACTTGAAAAATGTCTTTCCCAGTAGTTCTTCTTTCAAGTGCTTTACAAAATAGTATTTCCTCCACAAACCTTTCCTGTGAAATAAATCTGATGTACACAAGCAGTTGGGCCTCATTGGATAAATCTGTGCTCTCATCCAGCTAAAGTGCGAAGTATTCGCTGGCTCTCACCTGCTCCAACAGCTGAGCAGATACGTCTTGAGCCATGTCACCAATCCGTCGGCTCACGGTGTTATCAGAGAGTGGGACAGCATCGATTTTTTTGGCAGCATCCTCACCAAGCAATTCTCGGACAATGTCTTTGGCGGCTGGTAAAATCAAATCTTCTCCAATTGAGTGAGGTTTTTTAGCACAAGCAATGTGGTACGAGGCTAAAAATGATGCCTTCAGGGCCCACTCAGGGACAGTAGCTTGCTGGGTGAATGCAGCAGATTGCCTGACCAAATGCTCTTCTTTGCGTCTGAAGAAATCTACTGTTTTTTCGGCATCTGTCGGATGTTTTTGTACCAAGTGACGCTGAAGTTTCGAAGGTTTTAAGCACTCGTTTGACAGGGTCTCCAGACAGAGGATGCATTTCGGGCAATCATGGCCATTTTTCTGTATGGCTGTAAAGCCATACTTAATGTATGCTGCCTCGTATTTTCGGATTTTAGTTGGCCAGGACTTCTTAGTTTTTTCGCAGCAGTGTCCTCCACAGCAGGGCTGTTGGTTTGTTCCTTCAGTCTCTTCTTCAAAAACCTGTCCATTTTGCGCTAGCAATACACTAGCTTGAGGAGCAAAGCAGCTTGATAAATGGCGCAAACCGCAGCGTCACAGGCAATCGGAGAGATGAGCATGGCAAACAACGTTACGATATGATGTATTATTATTAATAATTATATTTTATAATAATGATTAAAAAACTAATTACAATATATTTAATAATAATTATTTTAAAAAAGGAAATTTTTAATCGCAATTTTTTTATCGTCCCTCCAACTTTCTGAGGCCCCCCTAGCGCCCCCTGGCGGACCCCACTTTGAAAACCACTGATCTATAGGACATACATTTCAGGTAAGATAATTTTTATTTTTTTTTAACATTCCAGCACAGTTCTAAAACTGCTTTTTACAACATCTTCATGCATCTGTTATTTAAAAAAAAAGTACAATTATGACATACATACTACATTATTGTAGCTGAACTTGTGCTGAATACAAAAGGTCATGCGACTTTGAAAATACTGCTCAGATTTGTTGAATGTGACAACGTAAGAGCATGCCAAAATCATTAGACTACCAGAAAAAACGAAGAAGAAAAGAAAGCAAACAAGTGACTGTGTGTGTTTTATTTACTCAGTGGCAGTGCAGGTTTTATTTACTCAGTGGCGGTGTCCTGCTTATTGTGGAATCTTCCAAAATGGAGTTCCTTGAATATCCTATAAACATTTCAGTCTTATTTTTCCTCTGTTCCAGCTTTTTTTTTTTGAGTGTGTTGCAGGCATCAACTTCAACCTTCATTTATATTTACAAAATACAATTACAAAAAGTTAGTCAGGAAAACTACTGAAAAATCTTTTCTTTGTATGATCTGGGGTTAAGTATTAGCCAAAATCTGAAGTGCCATATTGACTGCTGCATGTGGGCATGGTAGAGACATTTAACTGACAAGTGTGTGTGTGTGAGAAATACATTTTAATTAAAAGTGCCTGATACCCAAGGTCACTTCACAAATTGAAACATGCAAATGCAATTAATACAGCATTAAATAAACAATAATCTCAATTTTATAAGGTAGTAAAACCAAGTCACAGTAAATACGGCAGCTTAAAGAGATGAGATTTTAGGTGGCGTTTGAAGTCCGCAAAGGATTCACAGTGTCTGATGTAAAGGGAAAGTGAATTCCAGAGCTTACGGGCAATGTGACTGAATGCTCTTTCTCCCACGGTGTTGAGGTTCATGTTTGGTATTTTCAGTAAACCTGCAGAGGAGGATCACAATGAACAGGCAGGGGTGTAATTCTCAAGGAGGTCACTGAGATAAGTGGGAGCATGGTTATGTAAAGCCTTATAAGCTAGGAGCAGGACTTTAAATTGGACTCGATATGGAACTGGGAGTCAGTGAAGCTGCAGGAGTAAAGGTGTTACATGACTTGTGGATTTTGAGCATGTTATGATCCTAGCTGCAGAGTTTTGGATTAACTGGAGCCAGTGGAGTAGCTTATTCGGGATGCCGGACAAGATAGAGTTGCAGTAGTCAACACGAGATGTAACATTAGCATTGACCAGAACTTCTGCACTCTGTAAAGTGAGGGCTGGGCGTAGTCTTGTGATGTTCCATAAATGAAAAAAGGCACTGCGAGACACATTGTTAATGTGCGCATTGAAGGACAGCATACCATCTAATATTACACCGAGACTCTTGGCCTGAGTGGAGCAAGGTATGGTGCAGCCATCTATGGAGAGGGTGAATGTGTCCATTTTTGCAAGAGTGGAGTTTGAGCCAAGAACTAATAGGTCAATCTTTTTGCTATTTAGCTTTAATTAGTTCACTGTCATCCACAAATTGAGGTCATGGAGACAGGCGATGATTGCAGGAGGAGGAAAAGAGGTTATGGGTTTGCTGGACATGTAAAGCTGGGTATCATCAGCATAGAAGTGAAACTGAACACCATGTTGTCTAAGGATACTGCCAAGTGGGAGGAAGTAGATGATAAATAGCAGAGACCCCAGAACAGAGCCCTGAGGAACCCCCTTTGTAACAGGAGAGCTCTCTGACTTACAGCTCATTATTTGTATGAACTGTGTCCTACCAGAGAGGCAGGAAGTGAACCACTGATGAACACTGCCTTGGACTCCAATGCTGGCTAGATGCTCCAGAAGAAGCTGATAAGAGATGGTGTCAAAAGCTGCACTGAGGTCCAGAAGGATGAGAATGGAAAGAAATCCAGTATTGGCCGCACAGAGGAGGTCATTGGTTATCTTAACCAAGTCAGTTTCTGTGCTGTATTTCGGACAAAAAACAGATTGAAATGGCTCAAATAGGTCATTGTCCTTCAAGTGGTCCTGGAGTTGAGATGCCACCATCCTCTCAAGAACTTTAGATATAAATGGCAGACTTGAGATAGGGCGATAGTTGTTGAAGTCCTCAGTATTCAGCTCAGGTTTCTTCACAGTTGTTCTGACAATAGCAGTTTTTAATGAAGGGGGAACGATACCAGTGATAAGAGAAGTGTTGATTACTGAGGTTATCATTGGGGCAACAGACGGCAGGCACATCTTAACCAAGCTTGCTGGAACAGGGTCCAGCTGACAGGTAGAAGAATTGCACTTTGTGATGAGACCAGAGATACAACTTTCAGTTGGAAGACTGAATTCACAAAATTTCTGTACTGAAGAATGTGCTCAGAATTCATCACTTTATGTACAGCAAGACCAGTCTTTTCTGATAGCTGCTCCAGGTGCTGACCCATGGACTTCATTTGACAGAGTTCAGGTGTAAACCAAATTACAGTGTGTACAAATGAAACAGTCTGTGCCTTCAAGGGAGCAAGACTGTTAAGCACTGTAGGCATGCCGTTGTTGTAACAGACAACTAGATTCACCAATGAAGCGTGAGGAGCAGGGCAAGGATAGGAGGCAATTATAGAAGTGAAGTCCTCTGGTTTCACCTTTTTGATATGGACATTACACACTGAACTTTTGACTTTATGTTGGGCAAGTAGGTGTCAAATAGCACAATTCTGTGATCTGAGATGGGTAGTTCGGCAGTACTGAAATTCCCCGGTGTAATACCAGAGCAACAGACCAGATCTAAAATATGCCCTTTGTTGTGGGTGGAAAAGTCAACATATTGGGTGATATCAAAGCAATCAAGCATGTCCATAAAGTTTTTTTGTATATACATTGGAAGAATTGTCCGAATGTATATTAAAATCACCTATCAAGATGACATTAGGAAACACTGCACTCAAAGTAGAAACAACAGTTGAAAGTTCAGAAATAAACACTACTGATGGTTTAGGTAGTCTGTACATTACCGCAAAAATGGTAGGTGCAGATCCACAGAGTTTGACAGCCAGCAGTTCAAAAGAGGATTGAATAGGTACAGCAAGTGGCGTCAGTTTGATGTTCTCGCGATAGAGCAGTGTGAGACCGCCTCCTCTCCTGGAAGCACGGGATTTACATATACAGTATGGAATCAGTGTGTTTTACTGGGAAATACACCACTCGTAATTTTCATACGAGCTACATCCGGGACATGGAGATCCAAAACCGTGCCATAAATCTCAACATGTCACTCATGAGGAAATCGATGAATTGTTTAGATAAATTTGGGTACTTTTTGCTTGTGAATGTGTCTACATAATAAAAAGAACATCACACGTTGGCTTGAAGATATGAAGTTTATCTTCTTGTGTTGAAAAACTCAAATTTTTCATATGAAATACATTGTGGATCTGAGCGACGTATTTAAATAATCTTGGCTGGCATCGAGTGGTACGTTAGAAATATTCCATTCAGCTAGCATGACAATGAATGAGTCAAAGACAAGTTCAAGATCATGATAGTGGAATGGAATACATCTGATATACCACGAAAGAAAGCCAGCCAATATTATAATTATTATTATTATTATTATTCAGACACACTCTCTTCATATCAGCATTCTCAAAGGCCAATGCTAGCTTACCCGCAAGTTAGCGCTGTCAGCATGGCAGTGAAGTCACCTACAGCCAATGTAGCGATCATCAATAGTGTTAGCAAAGGCCAATGCTAGCTTACCCAGGAGTTGGTGCTGTCAGCACGGCAGTGACATCATCTTCCAGCCGGTGTAGCATTCATTAGCGCGACAGTGAAGTCACCTTCCAGGCACTGTGGCGTTCATGAGCGCGGCAGTGAAGTCACCTTCCAGCCACTGTAGCGTTCATCAGTAGTGTTAGCGACTGCTAATAAAGCAGTGCTATCGAGAGCAAGTAGCACAGGCTAATGACTGAGAAACTAAGATTTCTGTTTCCAGACTCTTCTTACACACACGCTCACCACAGTATTTTTCACTCATACTTAAGTATTAATTTCCCTCTGTAATTTACTTAGTTACTTTTAAAATCAACACTGACAACTACAGACAACGGAGCTACCTGGCAGCCAAAATTCTCTCAAAATCTTCTGTTTGTAATGAAGCAAACCTGGCAGCCATGTTTGTTTACAAATTGTCACAATCGCTTGCTAGCGCGGAAGTTTTATGTCTCCGACGTGTCTTTTTTCCAGTTTTTTTATGTCCACTGGTATGTTTTTCTTTTGTAAATATGCATGAAGAATATCTAATGAGGTTTTGGTAGCCTTTCGGGTGGTCAATGCATCTTTCTCTTTTCCGACAAGCACAGAAACGATTGTGCGCATGCGCAGCAGAAAAATTTCTCATTGGATATTTACACTCCAACGTGTAACATCATGTTGTCTTGACAACGTGCAACATCGTAACAATATTGCACGCTCACTCTCCATTGGGTAGAGTAACATACAGTGTCTTGCAAAAGTATTCATCCCTCTTGGTCAGGGTGTCTACAGGTTTTTCCAAGTTAAATTTAAGACTTTTTAAGACTTTTTCATATCATGTTCCAAAAAAAATTAAGACCAAATCTAAAGTCACGCAAAAACGTACTCTTTTGAAAAAAAAAAAAAAACTATATAATTTAATGTAACTTATTGTTCTTGTAAACATTCACTAGAAAACACTATTCTAGTAGAAGTACTTCAGGCCATCCTTAAAAAAAAAATCCGTTTCCTGTCCACCGGGTGAGCAAAAAAATTATTTTTAAGTTCATTTCTTAGACAAGGATTTTAAGCTAGTTACCTTGTTGACAGTTTCGGCGTGAAACTTCCGCCTTACTCAGAATTGTCACCAGATGTCAGGTGGTGACGTGCCTTATCAGCTGATGTTACGTTACGGAGGCATGAACGTCCTGTCCGATTTGACAGGTAGTCCACGCCTCCTGCTGTCAGGTCGCTCCCCCAGGACGGCGCTCCAGGTGTGTGACAGCGTGTACGCTCCCTCATCCAGGTTTATCGTCCTTTCTGCCCGCTTGCGTATCTCCACTGCCTCTAAAATCCAACGCTGGTATCTATTTTCTTCAGCGCGAATGACTCTGGCCTCTTCCCAATTCATTATGTGATTTTGTCGTTTGCAGTGGTCTGAAATGGCTGATTTTAGGTTTTCTTGGTATGCTTTTTCAGATCTTGTGTGTCTTTTTGTTGTTTCTTTCTCACATTCTATTTGGTGTTCTTTCCTTCGTGTATGGAAGCATCTACCCGTTTCACCAATATAGACTTTGTTACATGAACGGCAAGGGATTTCATAGATGACATTGCATTTGTTGTCCGGTTGTATTTTGTCTTTGGGGTGAACTAGCAGCTGTCGGAGGTTCTTGTATGGTTTGACCGGGGTGTTGATATGATATTTCCTCATGGATCGTTGAATGCATTCTGTGACTCCTTTTATGTATGGTAGTGTGACAAAGCCCCGGTTTGTTTTTTCATTGTTTTTTCTTGTTTGTTTGTTTTTTTCCTTTGTTTGTGTCTGTAGTTTCCCTTTTCGGATTGCCCACGGTGGATATTGGCAGTTTTTTAATGCCTGTTGAATGTGTTGGTCCTCCTCCTGTCTGTTTTTCTCCTCCGTGATGTTCTGTGTTCAGTCGTATAGTGTTCTGATTACTGACATTTTATGTGCGATGGGATGTTCAGATGTCCAGAGAAGATATTGGTCGGTGTGTGTAGGTTTTCTGTATGTTGTAATTCTAATGTTCCCTTCTTCTGTATGGTGTATTTTTAGGTCCAAAAAAGCTATTGTCTTGTCCATTTCCTCTTCGTGTGTGAATTTTATGTTGCCTGTCTTGTCTATGGAGTTTAGGTGATCGGTGAGTTGTTGTGTGTGGCCTGTTTTGATTATTTCAAGGATGTCATCAACGTATCGTTTCCAGAAAATGGGTTTGCAGTCGTCCGGTGCTGTTTCTATGGCTCGGGTTTCCAGATCCTCCATGAAAAAGTTGCATAGACTGGCAGATAGCGGGTCCCCCATTGCAAATCCCTCTTTTTGTCTGTAAATTGTACCTCTGAATTGGAAATATGTGGAAGTCGAAATGAAATGCAACAGTTTTGTTATGTCCTGTGCTGTAAGTTTTGTGCGTTTTTTCAGAGTTCTGTCTGCTTTTAACCGGTTTTCTACTATGTTTAGTGTGTTTGTGACCGGTGTTTTTGTAAAGAGGGATATGACGTCATGTGATACGAAGATTTCATCCTTTTCTATCTTGATTTCCTTTAATTCTTTCGCCAGTTGTTTTGAGTTTTTGCAGTGGTATTCCGTAAGTCCGAGGAGTGGTTTGATTATGTCTGCAAGTGTCTTGGAAAGGTTGTAGGTAACTGATCCTATGCTGTCCACAATGGGTCTTAGTGGTGCTCCGGGTTTATGAATTTTCGGTGTGCCGTATATCCGGGGGGTGATGTTTGCTGTGGGGATGAGGTGGTTGTATGTTTGTTAATCAATTTTATTGTCATCCAGTAACGGTTTAAGTAATAACTTAAGTCTTTTTTTCTTTTCCTCCGTCGGGTCTTTTTTGAGTACTTCATATGTGTTTGGGTCCGTGAGCATTTCATTCATTTGTTTTCCGAAAAGGGAAACTACAGACACAAACAAAGGAAAAAAACAAACAAACAAGAAAAAAACAACGAAAAAACAAACCGGGGCTTTGTCACACTACCATACATAAAAGGAGTCACAGAATGCATTCAACGATCCATGAGGAAATATCATATCAACACCCCGGTCAAACCATACAAGAACCTCCGACAGTTGCTAGTTCACCCCAAAGACAAAATACAACCGGACAACAAATGCAATGTCATCTATGAAATCCCTTGCCGTTCATGTAACAAAGTCTATATTGGTGAAACGGGCAGATGCTTCCATACACGAAGGAAAGAACACCAAACAGAATGTGAGAAAGAAACAACAAAAAGACACACAAGATCTGAAAAAGAAAAAGCATACCAAGAAAACCTAAAATCAGCCATTTCAGACCACTGCAAACGACAAAATCACATAATGAATTGGGAAGAGGCCAGAGTCATTCGCGCTGAAGAAAATAGATACCAGCGTTGGATTTTAGAGGCAGTGGAGATACGCAAGCGGGCAGAAAGGACGATAAACCGGGATGAGGGAGCGTACACTCTGTCACACACCTGGAGCGCCGTCCTGGGGGAGCGACCTGACAGCAGGAGGCGTGGACTACCTGTCAAATCAGACAGGACGTTCACGCCTCCGTAACGTAACATCAGCTGATAAGGCACGTCACCACCTGACATCTGGTGACAATTCTGAGGAAGGCGGAAGTTTCACGCCGAAACTGTCAACAAGGTAACAGGCTTAAAATCCTTGTCTAAGAAACGAACTTAAAAATACTTAAATAGTCAGACATAATGAACTTCCACTACATATTAAAAATAAGTTATGGAGAAGATAGTGCCAAAGAGGTACGCTACCTGGAAAAACTACGGAAAAAACTGGCTCGACAAAGAAACCATCTCCGCTTCAATCTCCGCTGCCGGGACGAGGGCATCATCCCAGCAAGCCTCTACATCAAAAATCCAATTCCAACAAGAAACGTGGAAAGAACCATCGAAAAAGCGCGAATGACTCTGGTAAGAGAAAGGATCAGATGCACGACAAACAAAATCAACAATTTAAACACAGAAATAGCACAACGAACACAAGATTTCAAACGCCGGTTCAAACTCAGCAGTGACATGGAAAAAAATATGGAAGAGCATCTGAATACAATACAAGAACAAGAGTTCTCAAAAACAAAAATACGTCACATTAATAAACTGAATAGGCTTATCAGGAAAAAGAAACAAAATAAATGCAAGGAAAAGCAAACAAACAAAAAATGGATTTGCAACCTGTCTAAACACACACTAACAACAGCAGAACGCACTATACTCTCACGGGGCCTTAACTATACCATTACACCAAATAGAATCCCACACGAAGAATTCATACTGGCTACGGAACTAGCATGTAACATGATACAGGACCAAGGACAGAAGGCCGCATTAAGCCCATGTTTACATTAGACCGTATCAGCGGATCATCAGATTAACGTTTTTAAAACGATTAGTGTGCACACAGCAACACCAATACACGATTTGCGTGCACACAGCAACACCAATACACGGATACGCTCAGCTCCGCAGGCATCCTGCGCTCCAAATCACTCCGCCCTGAACAGCGAGTGCCCTCTGGAGGGTGCGCACTCCGGCCTTGCGCAGCTCACAGAGCACGCGAGTGAAGTGCACAAGCTGTGATTCGGGACTGAGCCGCTGTGTGTGTGATCCCAGTGCATATCACTTACCACTTGCAAGTGGAAGGATGGCAAGCCTAAAGACAATCATAACTACACAATGGGCAGTATTTGCATCAGTATTTGCAGTATTTTCATACTTTTATACTCTTTAATGAAAGGTGATACAAGGCGGAAGTCCGCGCCGTTTTTCAGCAGTCGCGTCACATGACCAACGCCAGCAAATCAGGAAGGTGGCTGTCACAGTGACGTTGTCCAATGACGACGCCAGCTAGAGCTCAGCACAGCGTATCCACGTATTCTCAATGTTTACACAGCACCGGAGCTGACACGATCTGGATTGAATACGTGGACCCTGGCGGATTCCCGTTTCCTGGCGTTTCCAGGCAGTTTAATGTAAACAGACAGTGCATCCGCGAAGAAAATGAGACAGATACAGTCTAATGTAAACTTGGCCTAAGAAACGAAGTGGCAGGTATCCTCACCTCAGCTAAACTGCCACCCAAAAACACAACTAAACAGGAAATGGAAGCCATCAGGACACTTGCAAAGAACAACAAAATAACAATATTACCGGCTGACAAAGGGAGGACTACGGTTATTCTGGACACTACTCAATATGAAAAACAAATGAATGAAATGCTCATGGACCCAAACACACATGAAGTACTCAAAAAAGACCCGATGGAAGAAAAGAAAAAAAGACTTAAGTTATTACTTAAACCGTTACTGGATGACAATAAAATTGATTAACAAACATACAACCACCTCATCCCCACAGCAAACATCACCCCCCGGATATACGGCACACCGAAAATTCATAAACCCGGAGCACCACTAAGACCCATTGTGGACAGCATAGGATCAGTTACCTACAACCTTTCCAAGACACTTGCAGACATAATCAAACCACTCCTCGGACTTACGGAATACCACTGCAAAAACTCAAAACAACTGGCGAAAGAATTAAAGGAAATCAAGATAGAAAAGGATGAAATCTTCGTATCACATGACGTCATATCCCTCTTTACAAAAACACCGGTCACAAACACACTAAACATAGTAGAAAACCGGTTAAAAGCAGACAGAACTCTGAAAAAACGCACAAAACTTACAGCACAGGACATAACAAAACTGTTGCATTTCATTTCGACTTCCACATATTTCCAATTCAGAGGTACAATTTACAGACAAAAAGAGGGATTTGCAATGGGGGACCCGCTATCTGCCAGTCTATGCAACTTTTTCATGGAGGATCTGGAAACCCGAGCCATACAAACAGCACCGGACGACTGCAAACCCATTTTCTGGAAACGATACGTTGATGACATCCTTGAAATAATCAAAACAGGCCACACACAACAACTCACCGATCACCTAAACTCCATAGACAAGACAGGCAACATAAAATTCACACACGAAGAGGAAATGGACAAGACAATAGCTTTTTTGGACCTAAAAATACACCATACAGAAGAAGGGAACATTAGAATTACAACATACAGAAAACCTACATACACCGACCAATATCTTCTCTGGACATCTGAACATCCCATCGCACATAAAATGTCAGTAATCAGAACACTATACGACCGAACACAGAACATCACGGAGGAGAAAGACAGACAGGAGGAGGACCAACACATTCAACAGGCATTAAAAAACTGCCAATATCCACCGTGGGCAATCCGAAAAGGGAAACTACGGACACAAACAAAGGAAAAAAACAAACAAACAAGAAAAAACAACGAAAAAACAAACCGGGGCTTTGTCACACTACCATACATAAAAGGAGTCACAGAATGCATTCAACGATCCATGAGGAAATATATCACATCAACACCCCGGTCAAACCATACAAGAACCTCCGACAGTTGCTAGTTCACCCCAAAGACAAAATACAACCGGACAACAAATGCAATGTCATCTATGAAATCCCTTGCCGTTCATGTAACAAAGTCTATATTGGTGAAACGGGCAGATGCTTCCATACACGAAGGAAAGAACACCAAATAGAATGTGAGAAAGAAACAACAAAAAGACACACAAGATCTGAAAAAGAAAAAGCATACCAAGAAAACCTAAAATCAGCCATTTCAGACCACTGCAAACGACAAAATCACATAATGAATTGGGAAGAGGCCAGAGTCATTCGCGCTGAAGAAAATAGATACCAGCGTTGGATTTTAGAGGCAGTGGAGATACGCAAGCGGGCAGAAAGGACGATAAACCTGGATGAGGGAGCGTACACGCTGTCACACACCTGGAGCGCCGTCCTGGGGGAGCGACCTGACAGCAGGAGGCGTGGACTACCTGTCAAATCGGACAGGACGTTCACGCCTCCGTAACGTAACATCAGCTGATAAGGCACGTCACCACCTGACATCTGGTGACAATTCTGAGGAAGGCGGAAGTTTCACGCCCAAACTGTCAACAAGGTAACGAGCTTAAAATCCTTGTCTAAGAAACGAACTTAAAAATACTTAAATAGTCAGACATAATGAACTTCCACTACATAGAGCAAAAAAATTTTCAGTCGGGAGGGAGGGATTTTTTTTTTTTAAATATATGGATGGATAAGAAATCGCAATGCTGTGTTTGCTTTTTCTTTCAGTACTTTTTTATTACAAAAGCAGACACATTTAATAAAATGACAGTTTAATCAACTGAAACTTGTACAAAAACTTTAAGTTAGCATTTTAAATGCTGACTGCAACATTTGCAAAACTTTTACAAAGGTACTTAAAATGTCCGACACACTGACTTTTTGTAGTTCTAAATCGACCGTCAGGCCTAGTTCGGATGAAATTACACTATTAAACTGATCACTGAATGATTTGTTTTTCTGAATCTTTACTATTTTGTTGTTCGCTAGAATACCATTTTGCGATTTCACACTTAAGCAAATGTTTGAAAACTCCAGATCTCCTTCCTTCATGGTGGCTGCCATTTTTTTGTGCCGCACAGCGCATGCACAGAGCTGATTCAGTTCAGAGTGCGCGCGCACTCGGCGGAGGCAGTAGTGTGTCGGGGAGGGAACAGAAGCAGAGATAACGCTTATTTTGTCTCCGGTAAACCAGTCTTCTCTCGTTCAATTGCGTGCTGGCATCAAAAGACACCGTTGGTTGTAAATGAAACCAAACTGAATCATTGGAGTGTATTTTCATACACAAATGGAGAAATGTTCACTGAGTGTGTAATTGTGTAGCCCCACTGCAGACCGTTGTCGTTGTTAATTCATAGCATGCTCAGTTGCGTGAATGTGTCATGCACCGAAAATAAGAGATTTACAAGCCAGGAACGCCTCATGATGCAATACACAAGAAAAGAAAGAAGATTTACTGCCATTTTACTTTGTATTTGAGTAAAGTGAATAAATAAATGGTCTGTGGAAAATACATTTAATCCTGGGAACTGCATGCACAGGAGTTTATTTTGTGTTTACTCCCGCCCGGCTGGCTACTTATTTGTCATGGCTGGCTAGTATGAGCCTTAGTGGAAAGCCCTGGGAACGCGTAAATGTCAAGTTCGATTTTAGATTTACGAACCCGAAAAAAATGTCGAAAAACCGGCGTTAAAAAAAAAAATTTCAACCGCACAAACGGCACTCGCCCGGCCGGTGGACTGGAAACAGAACATTTTTTAATAATGGCCTCATTTCTTTTCCTTGACAGGCATTCACACACTCAGAACACAATATAAGGATAGGATAAACTTGTAACTATGTGACAATCAGAATGCAGTCACAGCGTTAGAATCCAATGTAACAATGTAAAAATGTGAATGAAGTCACACAGAATCCAATGCAACAGTTTTTTTTTATTATTATTTTCTCTGCTTGGGGAGTCACACTGTAAGCAGAATTGTTCAATTCCATCTTTGGTCAAACAACAATGCAGAAAACAACAGTTAAACAATGTGAATGCACATACACCTGAAACTTCGGCTCACTCACTTTAAAGGTATGCTCACTTGCACTTCTTAAAACACTTGGAACGATACCCACACACAAACAATACTATTCTCTCACATGCACGCAATAGAATATATTCTCTCTCTCTCACACACACACACACAATATTCTCTTACATCACGCAGATCTATCCTCTTCTCCACGACCGTTAGTGGTGGCAGCGCTGAAGTCAGATATTTGAGGCTGATGCTCGCGGCCTTTAGCAAAAGCAACGTGCTTGGCGCTCTTCATATGAGAGTCCACCGCTCTTATCCCCGTTGTGCCCAACTTAAAAGTCTTACAGCATGCTACACAGTATGCCTCGTTGGCATCTTTGGGGACAGCTTTCAGCCACCACGAGTATTTTGCATCTTGCAGCCAGTTATCATTAAACTTACATTTACCCATTGTGGCTCGGACTACCCTCCATCAACAGATCAGGCACTGAGTGGTTGTCAAGCACGCGTGTGTCTAGCAACCGGTGGATTCGGAGCCTGCGCAGTATAATTGTAAGCATCAAGAACAATTAAACTTTTTCCCATCCAAAGTGTACCACATTTTAACGATATGACTGAGTAAAATCTCCATAAATTTAAGATTGAAAATTTAAGACCACAGGGTTTGAAATTTAAGACAATTTAAGACTTTTTAATGGCCTTATTTTAGGAAAATTAAATTTAAGACTTTTTAAGGACCCGCAGCCACTCTGTTGGTGTTTGTCCTGTTTTGTCACATTACAAGCTGGAATTAAAATGGATTTTTTTGGGGGGGGTTACCACCATTTGATTTACACAGCATGCCTACTATTTTAAAGGTGCAAATTGTTTGTTTTTTTTATTGTGACACAAAAAATAATTAAGATGAAAAAACAGAAATCTGGAGTGTGCATAGGTATTCACCCCCTTTCGTATGAAACCCCTAAATAAGAGCTGCTCCAACCAATTCACTTCATAAGTCACAGAATTAGTTGATTAACAGCCACCTGTGTGCAATCAAAGTGTCACATGATGTCTGTATAAATCAACCTGTTCTGGAAGGACCCTGACTCTGCAACATGACTAAGGAAGCAAGGAGCATCCAAACAGGTCAGAGACAAAGTTGTGGAGAAGTATACATCAGGGTTGGGTGATAAAAACATATCCCAAACTTTGAATATCCCATGGAGAATTATGAAATCCATTATAGCAAAATGGAAAGAACATAGCATCTCTACAAACCTAACAAGAGAAAGCCACCCACCAAAACTCACTGACCAGACAAGGAGGGCATTAATCAGAGATGCAACAAAGACACCAAAGATAACACTAAAGGAGCTGCAAAGATCCACAGCATCACTTTAAGCCATGCACTCCACAGAGTGGGGCTTTATGAAAGAGTGGTCAGAAAAAAGCCATTGCTTAAAGCAAAAAATTAAGAAAACACGTTTGGAGTTTTCCCAATAGCATGGGGCAGACTCCCCAAATACATGGAAGATGATTCTCTGGTCAGATGAGACTAAAATTTAACTTTTTGTCCATCATGGGAAATGCCATGTGTGGAGCAAACCCAACACTTCCCATCACCCTTGCCTCTTTTCCACCAAAGCAGTTCCAGGGCTGGTTCGGGGCCAGTGCTTAGTTTGGAACCGGGTTTTCTGTTTCCACTGACAAAGAACTGGCTCTGGGGCCAGAAAAACCGGTTCCAGGCTAGCGCCAACTCTCTGCTGGGCCAGAGGAAAGAACCGCTTACGTCAGCGGGGGGGAGAGTTGTTAAGACCAACAACAATAACAAGACCGCGAATGATCGCCATTTTTAAGCGACGAGAAGCAGCAGCTGTACAAACGCGAAGTCATCCATTATTATTATTGTTGTTGTTGTTGCTGCTGCTGCTTCCGTGTTGTTTTTGCTTCGATATTCGCACCAAGGTTTATGCAAACGTAGCGACGTAACTGATGTATACAATGACGTAATGACGTGGCTTCCCTTAGCACCGTGAGCTATGGAAAAGCAAACTGGTTGTCAGCTGGCTCGCAAGTTGAACGAGTTGTGAACCAGCACCAGCCCCGAACCAGCCCTGGAACTGATTTGGTGGAAAAGGGGTACCTGAGAACACCATTCTTACAGTGAAGCATGGTGGTGGCATCATCATGTCATGGGGATGTTTTTCATCTGCAGGGACAGCAAAGCTGGTCAGGAGTGAAGGAAAGATGGATGGCATGAAATACAGGGCAATTCTGGAGGAAAACCTGTTTGAGTCAGCCAGAGGTTTGAGACTGGGATGAATGTTCACGTTCCAGCAGGACAATGACCCGAAACATACTGCTAACGCTATAGTGAAGTGGTTTAAAGGGGCACCCATCTGGTCTTTTTTCCAGTCTTCAGCTGTCCAGGTTTTGGTGAGTTTGTGCCCATGAGTGCTTATTTGAATTACTACAGACTTCCTGTCAGCTCAAACCAGTCTGGTCATTCTCTTCTATGCTCTCTCAACAAGGTGTTTTAGCCTGCAGACCCTCTGCACATAGGATGTGTTTTGTTTTTTTTGCACCATTCTGTGTAAAATCTAGAGAATGTTGTGTGTGAAAATCCCAGGAGATCAGCAGTTTCTGAGATACTCAAACCAGTCCTTCTGGTGCCAACAACCATGTCACAGTTAAAAGCCACAGAGATCATGCGTTTTGCCCCATTCTAATGTTTGACGTGAACCTTAACTGAAGCTCTTGACCTGTATCTGCATGATTTTATGCACTGTGCTGCTGCCGCGTGTTTGGTTGATTAGATAATTGCACCAGCCCCTAGCACACTTGCACAGTGACCTGCATGCCTGCCCTTTCATGCAATTATCCAGTCAACCAATCATGTGACAGCAGCACAACGCATACAGTCATTCAGGTACAGGTCAAAAGCTTCAGTTAATGTTTACATCAAAGGCCAGAATGTGACATTTTGAACTCCATGACTTTAACTGTGATAAATAAGTGGTCAGTGAGTGCAGAATCAGGCATCTCTCTATCAGGTAGCATTTGCTTATTCATTACTGTGACTGAATATTGACTGGTGTGTATATAGTGCAATAGTGTCAGAGGACGCACCATGCTGGCATCGATGATTTGGCCCTGGCCTGATTTGCTCCTCTCTAGCAAAGCCAGAATGATTCCTAAGGCACACATCAGGCCTCCTCCTGCAAAGTCAGCCACCAAGTTCAGTGGGGCATAGGGTTTCTCTGAGCTGCGGCCCAACATGGACAGCAATCCTGTTCCAGAAGGATACAAGAGGGGAAATTCAAAAACACCATGAAGTACAAACATAAAAGCTGCAGACACACTGATTCTCAAACAGATGAGCAGAAATACAGTGGGGCAAAAAAGTATTTAGTCAGTCACCAATTGTGCAAGTTCTCCCACTTAAAAAGATGAGAGAGGCCTGTAATTTTCATCATAGGTATACCTTAACTACAGTATGAGACAAAATGAGAAAAAAAATCCAGAAAATCACATTGTCTGATTTTTAAATAATTTATTTGCAAATTATGGTGGAAAATAAGTATTTGGTCAATAACAAAAGTTCATCTCAATACTTTGTTATACACCCTTTGTTAGCAATGACAGAGGTCAAACGTTTTCTGTAAGTCTTCACAAGGTTTTCACACACTGTTGCTGGTATTTTGGCCCATTCCTCCATGCAGATCTCCTCTAGAGCAGTGATGTTTTGGGGCTGTCGCTGGGCAACACGGACTTTCAACTCCCTCCAAAGATTTTCTATGGGGTTGAGATCTGGAGACTGGCTAGGCCACTCTAGGACCTTGAAATGCGTCTTACGAAGCCACTCCTTCGTTGCCCGGGCGGTGTGTTTGGGATCACTGTCATGCTGAAAGACCCAACCACGTTTCATCTTCAATGCCCTTGCTGATGGAAGGAGGTTTTCACTCAAAATATCACGATACATGGCCCCATTCATTCTTTCCTTTACACGGATCAGTCGTCCTGGTCCCTTTGCAGAAAAACAGCCCCAAAGCATGTTTCCACCCCCATGCTTCACAGTAGGTATGGTGTTCTTTGGCTGCAACTCAGCATTCTTTCTCCTCCAAACATGACAAGTTGAGTTTTTACCAAAAACAGTGTTTCCCACACATTGACGAGACTATGGTGGCCCGACATAGTCTAATTTGGGCCGCCATAGTCTCAGTCCGTGCCTGCCCGCATGCACGGCGACACTGACGCACCCGGCCTGACATTGCATGCGTTGCCTATCTGAGACAGCGTGAGAAGACAACTCTGATAAGCTACATCCTGCCTGCATCTACATGTTAAGGTAAGTTTATACAACTTTATGTAGCCTTTGACACGATTGAGAAAGTGACATTTAGGCTACGCTATTGTGCTTTATAGGCGTATGGAGAGCGCATTGATCAGACCCTCCAGGATTTCGCGATGCTGCGATTTGCAACTTCAACGCAAATTCAACCAATCCCCGCGAATTCAGGGCGGTGTTGCAATTATATCCAATCACCGCAACTTTCCCGCAAATTTGACCAATCGTTGGCATCGTCTTGAGGTGACGTCGACAAACTACCTTCCGCCTTACTTCAGTGTATACGTTCAAGAGAAGCAGCATGTAGTTAGTTTTTTTTCTTTTTTATCAGACATCTAGTTTTTAGGTTTGTTTACCTGACATGTTTCGACGTACGACTGTCGTCTTCCTCAGAGTGTCACCGGATGTTATTGGTGATGCATCTTTTATCAGCTGATGTTTCCGAAGGCGTGGCCTTCCTGTCTGGTTTGACAGGTCGGTCACGCCTTCTACTGTCTGTTCGTCCCCTGCAAGGAGACAGCTACAAGACAAACCCGAACAATAAAAGAAAAGGCACAACAGGAAAATTATAAGTCAGCCATAACAGATCATTGCAAAAGGGAAAATCATATTATGGACTGGGGGAATGCCAGAGTCATCCGCACAGAAGATAACAAACATCAGCACTGGATCAGGGAGGCCATGGAGATCCGTAAGCGAAGCCCGAGGACCATCAACCGGGATGAGGGAGCATACATGCTCTCCCATACCTGGAGTGCCATCTTGCAGGGGACGAACAGACAGTAGAAGGCATGACCGACCTGTCAAACCAGACAGGAAGGCCACGCCTTCGGAAACATCAGCTGATAAAAGATGCGTCACCAATAACATCCGGTGACACTCTGAGGAAGACGACAGTCGCACGTCGAAACATGTCAGGTAAACAAACCTAAAAACTAGATGTCTGATAAAAAAGAAAAAAACTAACTATATTTAATATAAGACATAATGAACGTAATTGAATGAAGCAGCATGTGCGCAGTGTTGCCAGATTGGGCGGTTTCCCGCCCAATTGGGCAGTTTTAAGTGCATTTTGGCGGGTTTTGAACATATTTTGGGCTGGAAAACGTCAGCAGTATCTGGCAACACTGCATGTGCGAGTCAGTGTTTATGTAGGCTTAAATTCTGTTACTGAAAGTGTGTTATGTTAACAGTGAAGGACTGTGTGAACTTTACATTATTTTTTTACTTAATACAAGAAATTAATGGATGCCAACGTTTTTGCCAAAATGGTATTTTATTTTCCATTGTTTAGGCAGCTGCAGCATTATACTGTGAGATTCTGTTCAAATTGTTTTTTTTTCTTCTATGAAGCCTGAGCCATTTATTTTATTAGTTTATAATTATTGTTTAATTTAGTCTTCAGGAGAGACTGCCTGCACATAGTACTAGTATTAATAGTTTTTTTTTTTCTTACATGAAAGCTGAGACATTTATATTATATTTTAAGGTAACTTCATGTTGTGCTGTGAGGTTCTATGCACTTTAACTTTTGAACCAACAAGTGCATTTGGATAAGTAAAGCCTATTTTTCTGCATTTTTGTAGTCCTGGTAATCTTTTATATTGGTAAAGTTGTTTATAGGACCATTTCTCAGTGTCCTTGTTTTTTTAATCAATAGTTTTTCAGTAATAACTTAATATTTAACATATCACTCAATTTTAATCACACAAAGAGAAAATCGCAACAATTTCTCGCAACTTTCACTTCCTCCCGCAATGTAATCGCAACAAAAACCTAAAAAACACCGCAACTTTCATCGCAATTTTTTGGAAAACCCCCCACGACATCAAACATTTTAGCCCGCAACAATCACAAAAAAGGCCCGCAAAATCCTGGGGGGACTGATTGATGGATGACGTTAAGTGTATTGTTTCAGTAAAATTACTTTGTCCATTTCGTACTGGCAAACCTACCTTTTCCGTAAGGCAACAGTAGGCTATTTTGAGGCAATATTAGTTAGCCCTACGTGGTT
The DNA here is from genome assembly GCF_027579695.1 of Neoarius graeffei. NCBI lineage: Eukaryota > Metazoa > Chordata > Actinopteri > Siluriformes > Ariidae > Neoarius > Neoarius graeffei. Next base: position 49,292,802 of record NC_083580.1, read on the forward strand.
ATCTAATTCATCAAATTAACTTTATCATCCTACCAGGATCAGGTCGTTTCCAAATTCACCGGCGAAGTGCTTCCCGCTTGACGTTGTACGTGCGCAGTCTATCCAAGTGATGGAGACGTGAAGTGACAGCAGTGATAAACTAATCTAGGTCTGCATGTACATGTTAAAAGGGAAAAGTAGTCTATTCTTACAGAGAGCGAACTTCGATGCCACTTTTGAGAATTAGTGCTAGTAGCCTTAACGCAATTTGTTACTGGTGAGACGGAAGACGTTAAATTATTTTTAGCCTTTTCTAATAGGCTACCTTCTAAAGGTGAAGCTATTAGGCCACATAATTAAGGGAATGTAATGTTAGTTACTTACTTAATTAAATTAACTTCTTGACTCGAATTTGATCGTTTTCAAATTTACTGATGAAGAGTGTTTCTCCACTAACGTAGGCCTTAATGCAACGTGTTGAATGTCAGGTGACGATGTCAGCCTTATTGTAGACGCTACAGCTGTAACAGAAAATCTCCGATCCTTATTAAACTGATGCTAAATTTGTTTTGTTGTTAATTCAGATCATGAGCATTTTGAATTATTTCAAAAAGAGGGATCGAAATTCACCTCAGGATGAAGAGGTAGTGACTGAGGTAGGCCTAACATCAACTGCTTGCTGTCTTTGTCAGGATGTCAAATTGGTATAACACTCCTAGCAAGTGAGTGCGATGAATGGGGGCAGATATACCCATTACTCAGCCACTTATGGCCCTTTTCCACTACCCTTTCTCAGCTCACTTCAGCCCGACACGGCTCGCGTTTCGACTACCTCAGAGCAGCACGACTCAGCTTGCTTCAGCCCTGCTTAGCACCCAAAACTCGCACGGTTATGGAGTAGGGCTGAAGCAAGCCAAACCGAGCCGAGTGGGGCTAGGGGCATGAGGAGACACTCCCCTGTGCACTGATTGGTGAGGAGGAGTGTCCTCACATGCCCACACATGCCCCGCGAGCACGCTGGGATCTGTAAACACCGTAAACCCGGAAGAAGAAGAATTATGAGAATTTCTGAAGCCTTATGCGCCTCGCCTCATCTATACGCTCTTGCCAGTATCTGTTGGCGTTGTCGGTGACAACCAGCCACAGCACCAAGACCAGCAACACTAACGACTCCATGTCCTCCATGTTTATTGTTTACTATCCGGGTCGTGAGACTACCACTTAAAAGATCACTGATGTCACTGTTTGCGCCGCCTAACGACATCACGTGACGTCCACCCACTTTCGCTAACTCCACCCAATGTGTCCACCCACTTCCAGCCAGCACGGTTCAGCGCGGTTGTAGTCGAAATGCAACTCCAACAGCCCCACTCAGCTCGACTCAGCCCAACTCAGCACGGCACGGCTCAGCCTAACTCAGCAGCGTTGGTAGTGGAAAAGTGGCATTAGCAGCGATTGCCCTTGTTGTGCCGGTGTCGAGCGTGAATTGTGAAAGACATTTTTCCACAATGAACAGGGTAAGGACATCTGCAGGCAAACCAGTGATGTGAATTTCAATTTACCCAGTGTTTTTATGCTCAAATCCCACCCAAGTTCAATCTCACTTTCACTTAATTAAATATTTCAGAGTGAGCTCTACAATCACATGACTCATTGTAGTAATGAGTTATTTGCCATTTTAGGTCAAAACAGACCTTCGTAACAGACTGCAAGGAGAGCACCTGGCCGCCTGCTTGAGGATTTCCATTAACGGGCCACAACCAGAAGATATAAATTATGAAAAGGGCACTCGAACTCTTTCTCAAAGCCAAGAAAAATCAAACGCACAAGTGCAGGGTGTGGTCTTTGTAAATAGGGCAGGCATTTGTCAGGGTCACTTTTGACATACAGCAGAGCTAGAAGTCCTTGTTTTGTAGGACTTTTGTAGGAGTTCAGGGTGTGAAGTACTGTAGTATTTTTGGTTTGGTTGCTATCTGTAATATGTTCTTCTTGTAGGACTGCCCTCTGTAGCAACATGCTAAAATAAAATACAAGGTGCATAACCAATACCAACGAATTTGTTCTTTGTTAGTCTTAGTTTAGTAGTATTAGTAGGCTAAACAACCCCCCGCACACCCCTGCAATTCAACCGGACACGTGCGCCACGCACTAAACAACCCCCCGCACACCCCTGCAATTCAACCGGACACGCGCGCCACGCACTAAACAACCCCCCGCGCACCCCTGCAATTCAACTGGACATGCATGCCACACCCGCCGACCCCCGGCCCCCCCATGGGCTGCCCCCATAGTCTCCAAAATTTCTGTGGGAAACACTGCAAAAAGTTCTATTTTGGTTTCATCTGACCATATGACATTCTCCCAATCCTCTTCTGGATCATCCAAATGCTCTCTAGCAAACTTCAGACGGGCCTGGACATGTACTGGCTTAAGCAGGGGGACACATCTGGCACTGCAGGATTTGAGTCCCTGGCGGCGTAGTGTGTTACTGATGGTAGCCTTTGTTACTTTGGTCCCAGCTCTCTGCAGGTCATTCACTAGGTCCCCCCGTGTGGTTCTGGGATTTTTGCTCACCGTTCTTGTGATCATTTTGACCCCACGGGGGTGAGATCTTGCGTGGAGCCCCAGATCGAGGGGGATTATCAGTGGTCTTGTATGTCTTCCATTTTCTAATAATTGCTCCCACAGTTGATTTCTTCACACCAAGCTGCTTACCTATTGCAGATTCAGTCTTCCCAGCCTGGTGCAGGTCTACAATTTTGTTTCTGGTGTCCTTTGACAGCTCTTGGGTCTTGGCCATAGTGGAGTTTGGAGTGTGACTGTTTGAGGTTGTGGACAGGTGTCTTTTATACTGATAATGAGTTCAAACAGGTGTCATTAATACAGGTAACAAGTGGAGGACAGAGGAGCCTCTTAAAGAAGTTGTTGCAGGTCTGTGAGAGCCAGAAATCTTGCTTGTTTGTAGGTGACCAAATACTTATTTTACCGAGGAATTTACCAATTAATTCATTAAAAATCCTACAATGCGATTTCCTGGATTCTTTCCCCCCATTCTGTCTCTCATAGTTGAAGTGTACCTATGATGAAAATTACAGGCCTCATCTTTTTATGTGGGAGAACTTGCGCAATTGGTGGCTGACTAAATACTTTTTTGCCCCACTGTAAGCACTTATAAACACTTTTGTCCTGTTATGTTTTCCTGTGTTGGAAAACTTAGGCCCTGTCCACACGGCAGCGGATTCGGGTGACTCCGATACAATTGCTTATCGTTTAGGCCTGCCGTCCACACGGCACCGGCGTTTTGGGTGCCCAAAACGCAATCTTTTTGAGAACGGGTTCCAGAGTGGAAAGATCTGGCAACGTTGCCGTTGTGAAGTCGTCTGGATGAGTAAAACGGATTTGTTTACGATGACGTCACAACCACATGACTGTGAGTGCTTCACGCCAGGTAGAAGTGTAACGAATATCACCAGGAAAAAGCCTTACAGAGCACTAGTGAGAGTGAAACACGAGCTTGGATATTATTATTATTATTATTATGTTCAGTGTTAGTTCACAGTAGTAAGGCAAGAAGCAGAATAGTGACAGTAATAGTGAAGCAAAAACATGCAATTGTACAAACACTGCAGCTCTACAGCAAAATATTCATTTATAAAATGGTCTGATTCTTAACACCAGTAGTGCCAATGATCTCATTGCGATGCGATGCGAGTTGTCAAGAAATCCTATAACTTGGTTCATGAAACGCGCTTACAAAATATTTTCACTGTGAATATTTATTGTGTAATGCCTGGTGCAAAGTGAGAGAGAGAGAATAGCCCTTAGGGCAGAGTCAATCCCGCCAGCAAAAATAAGGGGAAAAAAGGAGCGAGCTCACCTCTTCAGATGATGGTTTAAGTCCTACAATACATTCCTCAAAAAAGGGCGTAGAAAAGCAAATTAATCCATCAACGTGTATCATTCAATTTATTCCGGACAATTAAAGACGCCGCCTTCCGCGTACGTCATCCTCGTCGCCATTTTGGAAAGGTCAAAGCGGAGAATAAAGATTAGCTGCGTTTAACTGTACCAACAGGTTTACCGTCCAAAGGAGATCACATGGGATTACCTTTCACAGGTGAGAAACAGCAAATTAATCCATCAACATGTAGTATTCAATTTATTCCGGACCATTAAAGACGCCGCCTTCCGCGTAGAATCATACGTCATCCTCGCCGCCATATTGGAAAGGTCAAAGCGGAGAATAAAGATTAGCTGCGTTTAACTGTACCAACAGGTTTACCGTCCAAATGAGATCACATGGGATTACCTTTCACAGGTGAGACTGGAAAAATACTTTTCATTGTATTTGGTCATTATAATGTAATTTTACGAACAGATTTTCCTGACTTTGTGGCTAATATGAAGTCTCGCGCATAATAGTTTATGCGCATGCGTCCTTACTTCTATTCCCATACGAAAAAGAACAGTAAAGAACTTATAAGAGTTTACCACTGTCTTAGTAGTAAATCCTTATAAATATAAGGATAAATCCTTATAATGATTTATAAATAAATATATATGCCATGTATGATTTACTCCTGAAAGTGGCCCATTTTGCATTTTCCTCATACAAATTTTTTATGAAAATCTAGTATGTATGAAGTGAACATTGTGCATGGTTTTTACAGATAATGTGTATGATGAATTACACTGTCTTTGTATGCTTCATGTAATGTTTGTAGTTTTAAATTATATTTTACAGTTTAAAATGTATATGCCTTAGGCATGTACATTTTAAACTGTAAAATATAATTTAAAACTACAAACATTACATGAAGCATACAAAGACAGTGTAATTCATCATACACATTATCTGTAAAAACCATGCACAATGTTCACTTCATACATACTAGATTTTCATAAAAAATTTGTATGAGGAAAATGCAAAATGGGCCACTTTCAGGAGTAAATCATACATGGCATATATATTTATTTATATTTATAAGGATTTACTACTAAGACAGTGGTAAACTCTCTTATAAGTTCTTTACTGTTCTTTTTCGTATGGGTTGTTCTGGTGTGTCCGAAGGGACCGTCTTACAGCGCCCCTAGAGGTGTGGCATGTGTATTGCATCGTTTTCAGCAAGCGTTGCGTTGCCATATGGACCTGATTTCTACTGATCGTTGCCCATTTGGAGGCGATATTTTTTTTAAATAACATCACGTTGCCGTTGTCGTGTGGATGTGGCCTTAGAATTACAGTTTTACCACTGACTGTTACAATTCCGACACTGGAGACTCCTTCCAGAAATGTGAAATAAACATCTCCTTAAAGAAAACATCACTACATCAATGATTATACTGATTTAAAAATAAATATATATTTCTTTTAGTGCAGTGTCCTCTATTCAAGTCTATGTGAATGAGCTGTTGTTATAGAAATGATACCATATTAAAAAGTGCATTAATATAAACCAGTGATGTGTAGCTGGATTATCCTCAGAGCTGTTAGTATAAAAAAGTAATCAACAGCTTCTCACCAATCAGAATCCAACATGGTATAAATAATTAAACTGCACTTAAAGGTGCATTTTATTCAAGATTAGGTCTCTAATGGTCAGGGGTGGGTTTCCCAAAAGCCTCTTAACGCTAAGAGTGTCTTAACTAGGAGAGAGAGCATTCATTGTGCTGCTCTCTCTACCATTTAACAATGATCTTTGTGCTGCAATGTTTTTGGGAAACTCAGGCCAGGTTGGTTCAACATTTGAATGATTACCGTCCATGTTTACAAAGCTCCACCCTCAAGGTCTATGGTGTACCATAAAGTTGAGTGTCTATAAAATTACTGACAGGAGGTGCATTCAAATGGGGTTTCTCGGCAACTTAATACACTTTTGCGAAGGCCACAGATTAACCCATTGTGGGGTTTTTTAATCATGTTCTACAGATCTTCCAGGTTATTTGTACAAATAAGGAATAATTGCACCTTTCAATCTGCAAGATTTTTGATGATGTTGTGAACACTGGGAGCATGAAAATGAAAAGTAGATGAATTTCAACTTGGTCTTTATTACAGCAGTATTAGAAATGCCATAAATGAGTTCCTGTTCCATGCTCCCACCAAACAACAGATGCAAGACAAACAGTGTGTGGCAAAAAGCAAAGTGAGGCCAAGACTGAAGTTGGATTGTTCACTGTTAAAGCAACTGCAAACAAAGAACACAATTTCACGCTTCAAGACTATTTTATGCTAAATGGCATGCAAGTAAAAACAAGCACACTTCTCTTTCTCTCTCTCTCTCTCTCACATACATACATACAGAGAGAGAGCGAGACCTTGCTTCTGTAAAACCAAAAAGCATGCTGATTTCTTTCTTATAAACTCTTGGAGCAAGAAGACGAATGAAAAATTAATGAAAGGAAAATTATGAACTTCAGCCTCACACTACACACTCAGACCCTCCACAGCAAGTTTTATTAACGGGTTATTATTATTATTATTATTATTATCATCATCATCATTATCATCACTACTACTATTACTACTACATTCCAGTATAATAAACAAACTGCATTCTAAAATCTGATTGGTCTGAATGTGTTGGATTAATTTTCTATAACAGCAGCTCTGACAATAGTATAGCTGCAAATCACGGGTGTATTTTAATGTGTTTGTTTACTCTCAGGAATTTTTCCAGCACTGGAAAGTCTTCAGGACAGCTTTGTGGATTATTTACTTATTAACTTCAATCGAGAGAAAAAGAGAGGCTGGTGAGGGAGCAGCTATTTATGGAGCACTTGCATGTGACGTCACAGCCGATCCAGATTGTGACAGACGCCATCTTGTCGGTCAAACGCCATATTTCCGCCTTCTACTTCTACTTCTGCTTCTACCTTTTCTTCTGGAAAACCCTACTATATACAATTCTACTACAACGGCTGTGGCTACAAGCTCTCCCTACCTGTGCACGTTTTTTATGTTTTTTGTGTGTATTTTTGCGTGTTGTTCGTCTGTACCGGACTTCAATATCCACTACAACCGTACGGACTTACTGGACATTGGTTTCCAGCAGAAAATGACGGTTTGTAGCGATTTCCATCGCATGCACAACATTCCGGACAAGATAGCGAGACCAGCGGGGTCTCCGTGGATTGTTATCGGAAGCAAAGCGAAGGAGGTGGAGCCGGGAGCGGAAGCAAAAGCGAGGCTGCAGGCAGAGCCGGTCTGTTGACTAAGCTCAGAAAACAGCCACTCAAATCTCCACTGCCAAGCCTCTACCTCTCCAACGCCAGATCCATGGTAAACAAGACGGACGATTTGGAATTACAGCTGGAATTACCTTATTCTATTCTATAATCGGCTGGTCAGTGCTATACTCAATACTTAAGTGACTTACCCATCCAATGAGGATTATTTTCTTGTTTACAAGATGCCACATCTGAGTCGCTGACAAATCCTGAATTTCTGTAAAGATAACTGTCCAGAGATTTATAAGCACGCAGTGCTTCACCGCTGAACAGCGAGGGAAAGTTGATGAGGTAATTATACACGTCTGGGTATTCCGCTGGCAGTTCAATATCCACTGACACGTTCGTGAAAACTCCGTCTGGTAAGCCATAAGGGTCACTAATCTGTAGATAGTTTATTTTAGACATATATCTAGTTATCTGTTCATTAGAAAAATGAGCCGTGTAGTCCGTCGGTTGAAATTGATCCATTCTGTACATGAGTGCAGCAGTATTCAGCGGTGTTTTTTACCGACAAGATGGCGGCTGTGTACTTTCCGGTCACGTGACTGCAAGATCTCTATAGCTGGTATAATGTAAGTGATTACAGGAACTCAACTTGTTTCATGGAGATTCAACAACATTAAATGCATCTATAAAAAGAACAACAAGTATGACTTTTTTAATAAATTAAATATCTTTTTTTAATTCCTTTTAATAAATAAAAAATTGTAATAGTCAGTTGTGCTGTGAGAGGAATAAAACATGTGCAGTTATAGGAAAATAATGGTTCTTGTGTTGTTCATCTTCCTACTATAGCATGTTCCACCTCATGCCTTACTTTTTCTAAGGGTAATCGTCTACAAATGAAAGAAGGTTCTATTATGTTCTGGTAGTTTTTCACAATATTTATTATTAGAACCGAGTGCATAAATTATTAACATGTGATTTGCAGCTGCACTACCGTTAAAGCTGCTGTTATAGAAAATTAAACACCTTCTGGCCAAACAGTGTCCAGAATTTAACAGCACTGTGGTATAAAGAGAAGAGAAAATACAAGCTGTGATATCAGCGTAGTAGAAGGTGATGGTGAGGTACATACCAGACATGGCCAGGTAGTTAATGTCGTGTCCTGCAGCTTTGGAGTAGCAGCCACTCTGGCCATATCCTGTGAGTCGTGCATAAATAAGGCGAGGATTTTCCTTTAGGAGAGTTTCAGGACCCAAACCCAACTTCTCCATCACCCCTTTAATACAGCACAGAGATAAAAACAGCACAGGTAAGATAGTGACCAGAAGCTTGTGAGTTCAAATCCCATCACCAAAAATATAATAATAATAATAATAATAATAAGACACTAGCAGGCCCAGAGATTTTCACTTCTGCTGCATGCCCCCTCCCCTCTGCAAAAATTGTGTATTCCTCTCAAGGTGCTAACTGTCTCCATTGTATTGTGAACAGCCACTCCACACCCCACTGAGGTTGCTGCCTGTAATGACAAAGGCTAAACTGCTGTTTGAATGAACTCTGATCAGTCCAACATACCGTGTGTTGAGTTGTGTGTTGTACTAAGAGTAACCGTTTTTCATTTTATATTTTATTTAGCCAACAAACAGATGTACACATTCACCTTATTTTGTCAGTTGATCCGAGAAACGCTTTCTATTTGTCATAAAAACACTTATTTTAATAATGGCCTGTCATTTTAGGAAGGGACATACTAAATCCTTCATGAATGGTAATTTGGTTGTAGGTTACACCCCAATTTCAATGACAATTTACTCTGCCAAGCTCACAATGTCAGAGGACAGAGGACTGGAATTAGTGCCCCAAAAAACACAATTTCAGCTTGGAAAAACTACAAACAGACAGTATAATTTCAGGAAGAAAATAAATGTTTATTTCATACTAAGAAAAGCAGGCTCATTACATATGGAGGCTATACAAAGCACAGAAATGTAGCATACAGTTGTCCCATCTAGCAGTTTCCACATTCCCATGGTGAGTCTTTCCTACATTTGCCACAGGTGTATTTGCGGCAGCGTACACAAAGTTCAGTGCTTCTATTATTATTGCAGAGTATGCGCACCTGGCACTGTGTCTTTTTCTTCTGAGAAACTCTCATCTCACGACGCTGCTGTTTGTGTTCTTCCCCTTGTGCCTTTTCCTGCAAAAGCCTGTTTTGAAGTTCCTCTGTAAGCTCCAGCATGAACAATTGGCGACTTTCTTTGGATCCTGTACATGCTGTGTACAAGACGTGCATTTATGACAGCCATGTCAAGCAGGTTGTAAAACACAGCCATGGGCCATCTCCGTGTTCCTGCACGCACCGAGTAGTTGCGTAATTTCTGGTCCATGATATCAATGCCGCATTTGAAATGGTTGTAATCAACAACAGTGTTTGTTTTTTGTTTTTGGGTGTCCACAATTTCCACTTTCTGATGCATGATGCTCAGAAGACAAACCGATTTCTTTTTTTTTTTGTTGCAAACACCGTCAACAAGGCACTTCCAGATGTGAACACCTGTGTGGAGTACAACTGGCACCCCGAGGTTTCCTTTGCAGTTGCTGGTAGCTCCCGACGATTTTTGTTGATGGTGCCAAGCAGAGTTGTTTTTCGTTGAAGAAGCCTGTTAGCCAAAAACAGAGAGGTGAAGAAATTGTTCATTGTTACAGTCCTCCCCTGGTCCATAAATGGTTCCATCAATTTCAAAACAACATTTTCTGACAGCCTCTCTCCCGTCGGATGAGTGGTATCTTTTCCCAAGTAAGGGCATTACACATGTATTTTGTGTCCAGATCTGCTGCAATCCAAAACTTGATTCCAAACTTGTCAGGCTTGGATGCAATGTACTGCAGAAAGGGACAACGAACCTTTGAAGGAAATAACTGCTCATCCACGGTAACATGTTGCCCTGGACTATAGAACGACACACAATTCTGAACAAACCACTGCCATATGTCTGAAATTGCTGCAAATTTGTCCATTTGTATGCGCTCCTTGCGGGTGTCCTTGTTGTCGAAGCGAAGGTACCGCTTTATTTCAAGAAAGTGGTTACGGGGCATTATGGCTTTGATATCTGGGTTGCCAAATCTATTGGCCCACATGAGTCGCATGGCACCAATGTAGCCCTTGGCAGCCCTTCGAAAAAGGATTGCGAGGAATGCCATCAGCTCAAAGACACTCATCTGCCAGCTGGGATTTGTTCTACGGCCCTCCTGGACTGTGCAGTCTCTGATGGTCAACAACATGCTGATATCCAACAAACACAGGAAGCTTTGAAGGCGACTCGTGATTTTGCATGTTGCAAACTCTGTTGGGCCTCCAGATCCATTGAATGTTGTCTGTGGAGTTTCATGAGCAGAAAAGTCTCCAACTTTGTGGTGGAACCACACAGTGCCATCTTTCGCCTTCTCTGTGGATTCAGGTGTTATGCCCACATCTGCAACTTTTTGTTTTTTATTACAAGGGGGGTTGACGTGCGTTGTGTCTTCCTCCTCATCTGACGTGGCCTCTGTGTCTGAACTGTCCTGCTCAATCACATACTTGACCACCCGTCTCCTGGTGCATCTTTGGAGGGGAGGATTTACTAGTGCAAGAGCAGTTGCATCCTCATCACTTGACGAATCGGTGACTACGTTTTCATTCTGAAATGCGAGGTCCACATCTCCACCATCAGAGTCGCAGTCCGACATGCTCTGTAGAATTGCTAAAGCCTCCTGAGCACTGATCCTTCTTGGTTGCCTTGGTTGTGACATTGTGAATTCTGGGTCTGCGTGCCAGGCATTCCCTATTTATGGTTGTTTCTCGCCCACAACATTCACACCTTTTATGACACTCCCTTCTCCTCCCTTCCTTCATCGAATCTAAATTGTATGATGCCCATTGAGTCTTACAAAAGGGCACATCAGAGGCTATTTCTCAGGTAACACAATTTGTCTTATGCCCTTGTCAAATGCCAGCACGGTTTTTGTTACAAATGTTATAGTGGAAAAATGGCAAATATTTTGGTTATGTGCCTTTGGTATGTGACTTTTATGGCCAGTGATTCTTACAGAAGGGCACATCAGAGTTGCTGGCCTGCAGAATATCCTGTGTGTGGGGGTGGGGTACTGGCAGGGACACAGCTCAATAATTAGGCTTCTTTACACAACAATGGGAGGCAGTTAGTGGTATGTTAGACTTATTTACACATTTGGGGGGATTTTATTGCAGACTAAAGTCTGCACTTTGGGCCTTCGAGTTAAGACTAATTTTTAGTGATATTTATTTTAATACTTTTCATCATAATTAGCATGTTTGATATTGTGATGGCGGCACCTCATGTAGCCTCTGCATCACTCCTCACCTCACCACATTGCAGGTGCTGAAAAGACAACTCTCATTCAGCACCACTATTTTGAACAATACAGCAGCTATGTGGCTGCGGGGCGAAGCCACGAAAGCAGCTTCAACGGACACCTGTTAAGTGGCACCTCTCCTTACCCTCTAGCAGATCACAAGAGAGTATAAGAAAGCACCACCACCACAAATTGAAGTCAGTTGAGTTCTGCTGTTCTCCAGGGTCAGACTGCTGAAGGACCTGCTCACAGACCAAGGTATGCTGTTCATGTCGCAACTAATGAAGGATGTGTGCTGGCTGTTGCGGGTGAAGCAGGTGCAGACCTCAGCATATCACCCCCAGACAGACGGACTCGTTGAACATTTTATTCAGACCCTGAAGAGACTATTGCGGCAAATCATCATCAAAGAGGGACAAAACTGGGACCGCCTCCCCTACATCCTCTTCAGTGTCAGCGAGACGCCGCAGGTCTTTATGGGGTTCACCCCCTTCAAGCTCCTGTTTGGGAGATGGCCCTGGGACTTGCTCAGCATAGCAAAAGAAGCCTGGGAAGAATAACCATCACCTTTTCGCTCAGTTATCAAGTATGTGCAGAAGATGCAAACTCACATTGACAAGGTGGCTCCCATCATCCACCAGAACACTCTCAATGCCCAGGCAAAGCAGATCCAGGCCTACAATCACCTGGCCCAGCCCCAGTAGTTCCAGCCAGGTGACTGAGTGGTCCTGTTGCTCCTGACAGACAACTATACTTTTCTCGCTTGCTGACAGGGGCCCTAAACCATTGTGGAGTGCATGGATCCAGTCAACTACTTACTGCAACAGCCTGGTATGAGAAAAACAGACAACTTTACCATATTAACCTGCTGAAATCAAAGCCCTATCACCCTCATCAGCATTTGCTGCTGTTCCCACAGGTCCACCAGGGGATACCTTGGTCCAACAGGGAGAAGACCTCACACTTTCTCAACAACAAGCTCTTAATGAGCTGGCGGAATAATTCCTGGACATCATCTTAGCAGAACCAGGACAGATCCACCTGATCCAACATGAGTCACCATCTGACAATGCCCCTCCTGCATCCCAGAAGCCTGTCGAGGAGGCGGTAACAGACATATTAAGAGATGGCATCATTGAAGAGTCAACCAGTTCCTACTGCAACCCAATTGCTGTGGTGCCCAAGTCATACAGGTCACTCAGAATTTGCAGTGACTTCTGCCATTTAAACCAGATTGCTGAGTTTGACTGCTACCTCCTGCCCAGAGGAGACGACCTCATCGACTGGCTTGGGAGGGCCCAGTTTATCTCCACACATGACCTTACGAAAAGGTACTGGCAAGTAGCCCCAACACCAGAAGCTAAGCCCAAAACCGTATTCACCATGACCTCTGGCCACTGGCAGTACTGGGTCCTAGCTTCTGGCCTTTACAGGGCTCCCATGACATTCCAGAGACTGATGGACATTGTGCTGCGCCCCACTACACCTTCGCAGCTGCCTACTTGTCGATCATCTATTTCATCTCAGGGAGGTACTGAATTCACTAAGGAAGGCTGGGCTCACCATAAACTCCCACAAATGCCACCTTGCACCGATTGAGGCACAGTACCATAGCTACTGCATTGGACGGGGGCTACTGAAGCCCAGGAGAAAAAGGAAGAGGGAGTTGTGGGTACCCCTGGCCAATGTCAAAATGCCAGATATGTGCCTTTCTGGGGTTGGCCATCTACTACCAGCATTTTGAACTTCTCCTCTCTCAGACCTCACCAAAAAGGGACACCCAGAGAAGTTGAAGTGGACACCCAAAGCAGAGCAGGGATTCCAGGCCCTGAAGAGGGCCCTCACCAGTGTGCTAGTCCTCTGCAACCCCAACTACAGCTTGCCATTTATCATCCAGAGATGGGCCTGGATGCCATGCTCTTGCAGGTCCTTGAAGGTGAGGAGCTTCCTGTGCTGTACATGAGTAGAAAGCTAACCCCTGCAGAACAACGCTACACTGCTATTGAAAGAGAAGCCCTAGCCATTAAGTGGGCAGTGGAAGAGCTTATTTACTATATTGCTGGTCATCAGTTCACCCTGGTAACTGATCATCCTCCATTACAGTGGATGATGAAAGCAAAAGTCTCAAATGCTCTTAACACCTGATAGTTTCTATCTCTACAGGACTTCTGTTTCAGGATACAACACTGGGCAGAGGCACAGCATGGCAACGGTGATGGCCTGTCAAGAAGGTATGAACTCTCCAACAAGACAGACTGTGGGATCAACATAAAAGGGGGGAGGGGGGCAGCACCTTGTATCCTCTGTATTGTTCCTCACCTCACCATGCCACAGATGCTGAAAAGACAGAGCTCCTTCACCACCACTATTTTGGAGGGCAGAGTGGCACATTGCTGTGGAGCAGAGCTGCAAAAGCAGCCTAAACTGACACCTGTTAGGCAGCACCTCTCCTTACCCTCCAGCAGATCACAGGAGAGTATAAGAAAGTGCTACCACCACAAATGCAGGTCAGTTGAGTTGTGGCACAGCACTACTGCTCATGCTGCTCTCTCCTTCAACACAAGCCACATCTCCAATAACGAAGACAATAAATTTAGCCACACTCAAGCATCGTGCAAAGCACCACAGAGCTCCCAGAGAACTCCCACCAGCTTCCAACAAAGTCTGAAGACTCACACAGATTACGCAGGGGCTTTCCGCAGCCTTCTTGCAACACCTACCCAACCAGCTCACCAGTTTGCACCTACATGATGAAACCTCACAGCCACAGTCATCTCGTTCCCCTAATTTCATTCAATAAAAGAGCACTTTCTTTTGCAAATGAACTCCTGGGACCGTGTTCCACTTTGCTCCTGTCTCACTATAATTTTGAAACATTTCAGATTAGGGGTTAGAAAATGGTCTTTATATAAGTTTGAACATATATAAAGTTTGAATCTGAAGCACATTTATACTATATAAATAGGAATAAAATATGCTGCTTTAGGAAAATAATATAATAGCTCATTAATATAAATGTGATTTGCAGCTGTAATACAGACAGAGCTGCTGTTCTCGGCAATGAATCAACATCTTCTGACCAATCAGAATCCAGAATTCAACAGTTTTTCTTTCCCCTAAAGTTAACAATATTTGACCAACAATTAACCAACACTTTGCATATTTATTGACCTCTAGTTTAACCATAGAAGGTTTTCCAGACTGTTCCAATATTTCACTTATGCACTGTGCAAACATTTATTTACACCAATTGGGGTGTGGGACGGGGGACATTTACTTCCAGGAAAAAAAACACAGCTTTCATGTTTATTTTTACATCTGGAACACTGAGGAAATTTCACTTCAACTGACCTTTTCGGAAGGGTTCAAGAACTACGTCTGACTGAAGACACATTTTTTTCAGCACAGCCACTCCCTGTGGACTCTTCAGGTTCAAGGCCACGGACTGTTTGCCTCTTGCTTGTGAGTCCATTGCCATGGTGACCTTTGTCCTATCTATGCGGATCACCCGGGCCCCAAAATCAGATAGGATCATTCCACAGAAGGGTGCCGGGGCAAGTCCAGCTAACTCAATCACACGCACTCCAGTTAGGGCCATCCCTAGATCTCACTCTCTCTCACTCACACACACACACCTCCACACTGAGCAAAACAATACATACATTTACAGAGTGTGACAAAAATTACAGTCAGGACAGCTGATAAGTAAACCCACAGATAAAGCCCCCCCCCCAAAAAAAAAAACATGAAAAAACAAAATTAACACAAGGCAGTATGGGTGACGATTTTGGCAAATTATTTTTTCAGTTAAATTTCAGTTTTGGGATAAATTACATCTACAACATTTCATCATGTCTCTCTTATACTGAAGTAACAAATATATTGCATTATATTAAACATAAAAATATTATTATTCATGAGAAAAATTGTCCACAACAAAACATAATCACAACTTTTAAGAAGACATGCCATATAGTCCTAAAAAAATTCAATTTTGTGTCATCTTGTATAATTTACGCATCTATCTATCTATCTATCTATCTATCTATCTATAATAAACCTTATAAACCACACCGACTCGAATGGAATCACATTAAAACACATTATATACATTGGTGAAATGTATATATGTTGGTTCCAGGGCATTGAGGGTAGCAGCCCCCAAGCTGTGGAATTCTCTCCCTCAGTGCCTTCACGACAGTACATCTCTCCAAACAGCTAACCTACCCAAAGTCGTTTTCTACAGAGAACTGAGCCAAGGAAAGAGGAGACAAGGAGGACAGAAACTGAGGTACAAAGACGTCTTGAAGAGGAACATGAAGAATGCCGGAGTTATCGATCAAGCGTGGGAAAGGGATGCATCGGATAGAGCAACATGGCGAAGCATAGTTAAAAGCTCAGTGTGCGCAATTGAAGACAAGCATTAAAGGGAGTATACAAGAGCTCACGAAACCAGACATTCAATAGCAGCTCAACCAGGCCATTCATACCACCACTGCGGACGGCTCTGTCGCTCAAGTGTGGGCCTTACGTCCCATCTGCGTTTCTGCGCACCCTAATGAAGCGGTCATCATGGACAGCCGACGACGACATCTCTCTCCAAATTCAAAACTAAATTTGAATCTTATCTCTTCTCTCCTGGTCACTGACTGTTCTATCTTTTTTCTATGCTTTGAGCAAGTCTGCTGTCTCCACACCATTGTTAACTGTGACTTTGTTGTGTTCCTTGTGAAAGGCACAATATAAATTAAACGTTGTTGCTGTTGTTTATTCTCATCTCATCATCTCTAGCCGCTTTATCCTGTTCTACAGGGTCACAGGCAAGCTAGAGCCTATCCCAACTGACTACGGGTAAGAGGCGGGGTACACCCTGGACAAGTCACCAGGTCATCACAGGGCTGACACAGACAACCATTCACACTAACACCTACGGTCAATTTAGAGTCACCAGTTAACCTAACCTGCATGTCTTTGGACTGTGGGGGAAACCGGAGCACCCGGAGAAAACCCACGCGGACACGGGGAGAACATGCAAACTCCGCACAGAAAGGCCCTCACTGGCCACAGGGCTCGAACCCAGAACCTTCTTGCTGTGAGACAACAGCGCTAACCACTACACCACCGTGCCACCCCCTGTTGTTTATCTCATCTCATTATCTCTAGCCGCTTTATCCTGTTCTACAGGGTCGCAGGCAAGCTGGAGCCTATCCCAGCTGACTACAGGCGAAAGGCGGGGTACACCCTGGACAAGTCGCCAGGTCATCACAGGGCCCTGTTGTTTATTATATATGCAAAATAAACAATTTAATTCTAACATCAGCCAAATATTTTTGTTTTATTAAGTATGGATATTTACAGGGGCGGCACGGTGGTGTAGTGGTTAGCGCTGTCGCCTCACAGCAAGAAGGTCCTGGGTTCGAGCCCCGGGGCCGGCGAGGGCCTTTCTGTGCGGAGTTTGCATGTTCTCCCCGTGTCCGCGTGGGTTTCCTCCGGGTGCTCCGGTTTCCCCCACAGTCCAAAGACATGCAGGTTAGGTTAACTGGTGACTCTAAATTGACCGTAGGTGTGAATGTGAGTGTGAATGGTTGTCTGTGTCTATGTGTCAGCCCTGTGATGACCTGGCGACTTGTCCAGGGTGTACCCCGCCTTTCGCCCGTAGTCAGCTGGGATAGGCTCCAGCTTGCCTGCGACCCTGTAGAAGGATAAAGCGGCTAGAGATAATGAGATGAGATGAGATGGATATTTACACATATTAAATTGTATGAAGCCAAACAAATGTGCAATCTGATCACATTTAGCAGTTTTAATCTATTAATCTACTGTTTAATATTATTTATATCTAAGACTTAAATTATACACCACGGCTGCACAAGATATCATTAATAATCATTATTACCATATCAACCTTAGAGCTCATCATATCAAAGAAATTTTCAGTATGCAAACTACATTTGCACAAATTATACATTTTATAATTTGTGTTTTAAAAACAGTTGTTCTGGAGCTTTCTGAGCAACAGTTTTGTTTTAATATACTGAGGGGGAAAATAATATGCAATCAACGTGCACATAAATAATGTCTAATCACTTAATAGATATGCGGTCTCTTTTCTTCTGCTGAGAAAAATATAAGTGGAATAAAATACACAATGTGAGTAAAACAGTGAGATTTTATTGTACTGACTAAACGCAAACTAACCTAACTTCATCAGGTCATAGTTCATTAAGCCATGTTTGGAGATTTAAGCAAAAACCAACAACGATATTTTCAACTCCTGCAGAGACCAATTACTACTAATAATAAAAATACATCAACTAAATCCTGGAAAAGAAAATAAACGATTTAAACCTACCTTTCAAAAAAACAAAAATAAACTCAAGTCAAGTGCAAGGGTAACTTTGTCGCTCTGAGATGACGTCACGTAGAGCGATGAATTGTGGGTTTTGTTGTTCATTGTCTTTTCACTGTAGTTCTTTCGTGAATGGGGTTTTCGCTTCATGTTTTCAGCTCTTGGGGTGTTTTCATGAATCCACTTTATTAAGATTAGTGACACTGGGAAGTGATGTTTCTGCTACAGTAACTGTTCATATCTGTTATCAAATCTGACATTAATAATGGTAGAAAGTGTGTGATATTAATCTGCTAAGAAGATATATAAAACAATACGAAATTAGGAGTGAATTATCCATTAAAACAAAATTGCAATTTACTGCCAAAGAAGAAATTAAGATATTGCATAATATAGCCTAATATATTATATGGACACAAGTGTTTTACTGGGAAATACACCACTCGTATTTTTCATCCGTGCTACAGTGGTGCTTGAAAGTTTGTGAACCCTTTAGAATTTTCTATATTTCTGCATAAATGTGACCTAAAACATCATCAGATTTTCACACAAGTCCTAAAAGTAGATAAAGAGACCCCAGTTAAACAAATGAGACAAAAATATTATACTGGGTCATTTATTTATTTATTGAGGAAAATAATCCAATATTACATATCTGTGAATGGCAAAAGTATGTGAACCTCTAGGATTAGCAGTTACTTTGAAGGTGAAATTAGAGTCAGGTGTTTTCAATCAATGGGATGACAATCAGGTGTGAGTGGGCACCCTGTTTTATTTAAAGAACAGGGATCTATCAAAGTCTGATCTTCACAACACATGTTTGTGGAAGTGTATCATGGCAAGAACAAAGGAGATTTCTGAGGACCTCAGAAAAAGCGTTGTTGATGCTCATCAGGCTGAAAAAGGTTACAAAACCATCTCGAAAGAGTTTGGACTCCACCAATCCACAGTCAGACAGATTGTGTACAAATGGAGGAAATTCAAGACTATTACCCTCCCAAGGAGTGGTCGACCAACAAAGATCACTCCAAGAGCAAGGCGTGTAATAGTTGGCGAGGTCACAAAGGACCCCAGGGTAACTTCTAAGGCCCTGTTTACATTATTTCGAGTCAGCAGATCATCAGATTAACGTTTTTAAAACGATTCGCGTACACACACAAATAGCAGGAAGTGAAGTCCGCGCCGTTTTTCAGCAGTCGCGTCACATGACCAACGTGGCATGACCAACGTGGCATGACCAACGCCAGCGAATCAGGAAGGTGGATGTCACAGTGACGTTGTCCAATGACGACGTCAGCTAGAGCTCAGCACTGCGTATCCTCGTTCCTCAATGTTTACACAGCACCGGATCAGATATGTACTGGGTTGAATACGTGGGCCCTGGCGGATTCAAATTGTTCCGCCTGTGGAGTCGTTTCCCGGCGTTTTAATGTGCATGGACAGTGCATCCGCAACGAAAACGATACGGATACGGTCTAATGTAAACACCACCTAAGCAACTGAAAGCCTCTCTCACATTGGCTAATGTTAATGTTCATGAGTCTACCATCAGGAGAACACCGAACAACAATGGTGTGCATGGCAGGGTTGCAAGGAGAAAGCCACTGCTCTCCAAAAAGAACATTGCTGCTCATCTGCAGTTTGCTAAAGATCACATGGACAAGCCAGAAGGCTATTGGAAAAATGTTTTGTGGACGGATGAGACCAAAATAGAACTTTTTGGTTTGAATGAGAAGCGTTATGTTTGGAGAAAGGAAAACACTGCATTCCAGCATAAGAACCTTATCCCATCTGTGAAACATGTTGGTGGTAGCATCATGGTTTGGTTTTGCTGCATCTGGGCCAGGACGGCTTGCCATCATTGATGGAACAATGAATTCTGACTTATACCAGTGAATTCAAAGGAAAATGTCAGGACATCTGTCCATGAACTGAATCTCAAGAGAAGGTGGGTCATGCAGCAAGACAACGACCCTAAGCACACAAGTTGTTCTACCAAAGAATGGTGAAAGAAGAATAAAGTTAATGTTTTGGAATGGCCAAGTCAAAGTCCTGACCTTAATCCAATCGAAATGTTGTGGAAGGACCTGAAACGAGCAGTTCATGTGAGGAAACCCACCAACATCCCAGAGTTGAAGCTGTTCTGTACGGAGGAATGGGCTAAAATTCCTCCAAGCCGGTGTGCAGGACTGATCAACAGTTACCGGAAATGTTTAGTTGCAGTTATTGCTGTACAAGGGGGTCACACCAGATACTGAAAGCAAAGGTTTACATAATTTTGCCACTCACAGATATGTAATATTGGATCATTTTCCTCAATAAATAAGTGGTCAAGTATAATATTTTTGTCTCGTTTGTTTAACTGGGTTCTCTTTATCTACTTTTAGGACTTGTGTGAAAATCTGATGATGTTTTAGGTCATATTTATGCAGAAATATAGAAAATTCTAAAGAGTTCACAAACTTTCAAGCACCACTGTAGGTCTGGAACATGGAGGTCCAAAACCATGACAAAAATCTCCATATGTCACTCATGAGGAAATCAAGGAGTTGGTTTGATAAATTTGGGTACTTTTTGTTTGTGAATATGTCTATGTAATAAAAAGAAACTCACACGTTGGCTTGAAGATATGAAGTTTATCTTCTCTTGTTGAAAAACTCGCATTTTTCATACAAAAAACATAGTGGATCTGAGTTATATATTTAAATAATATTGGCTGGCGTTGAGTGGTATATCAGATATTATATTCAGCTAGTATGATATTGAATGAGTTGAAGACGAGTAGGCCATGGCTTCCATGACTTCCCATGGCTTTTTGTTTCCATATGCCTTTATCACAATCTGCTGTGGAGATATTCAAATTTTAAGAAATGCATAGGTAATTCAGTACTACAGGTGTATCTCAAAAAATTAGAATATCATGAAAAAGTTCATGTTTTCCATAATTTAATTCAAAATGGTCAACTTTCATATATTATATATTCATTACATGTAAAGTGAAATATTTCAAGCCTTTTTTGTGGTTTAATTTTGATGATTATCGCTTATAGCTCATTAAAATCAGAAATCCATTCTCTCAAATTAGTAGAATATTTTCTAAGATCAATCAAAAAAGGATTTACAATAAAGAAATGTCCAACTTCTTAAAAGTATGTTCATTTATGCACTCAATACTTGGTTGTGGCTCCTTTACCCCAAATTACTGCCTCACTGCAGCATAGCATGGAGGCAATCAGCCTGTGGGCACTGCTGAGGCATTACTAAAGCCCAGATTGCTTTGATAGCAGCCTGCAGCTCATCTGTATTTTTGGGTTGTTTCTCATCCTCCTCTTGAGAATATCCCATAGATTCTCCATGGGGTTCAGGTCAAGTGAGTTGGCTGGCCAACCAAGCACAGTAATGTCATGGTCAGCAAACCATTTGGTCATAGTTTTGGCACTGTGGGCAGGTGCTAAGTCCTGCTGGAAAAGGAAATCAGCATCTCCATAAAGCTTGTCAGCTGATGGAAGCATGAAGTGCTCTAAAATCTCCTAGTAAATGGCTGCATTGACTTTGGTCTTGATGAAACACAGTGGACCAACACCAGCAGATGACATGGCATCCCGAATTACCACAAACTGCAGAAACTTCACACTGGACTTCAAACACCATGGATTCTGTGCCTCTCCACTCTTCCTCCAGATTCTCAGCCCTTGATTTCCAAATGAAATGCAAAATTTACTTTCATCTGAAGAGAGGACTTTGGACCACTGAGCAACAGTCCAGTTCTTTCTCTCCTTAACCCAGGTAAGGCACTTCTGATGTTGTCTGGTTCAGGAGTAGCTTGATATTATGAATGCAACAGTTGGAGCCCCTTCCTGAAGACGTCTGTGTGCATGGTGGCTCTTGATGCACTGACCCCAACCTCAGTCCACTCCTTGTGAAGCTCTCCCAAATTCTTGAATCGAGTTTTCTTGATGATCCTCTCAAGGCTGTAGTCATCCCTGTTGCTTGTACACTTTTTCCAGCCAGCCTTTTCAGTAATAACCTCCTGTGGCTTACCCTCCTTGTGGAGGGTGTCGTTGATCATCTTCTGGACAACTGTCAAGTCAGCAGTTTTCCCCATGATTGTCGTTGTGTGCCTTGAACAAGACCGAAAGATACACAGTATTTATACTGTTTGAATAGTAATTTACTCAAAATCAAATATTCTAACATTTATGAGATTTTTTTGTGCTGTAGGCTATAATTATCCATCCATCCATTGTCCGTAACCGCTTATCCTCTGTAGGGTTGCAGGCAAGCTAAAGCCTATTTCAGCTGACTATGGGCAAGAGGCAGGGTACACCCTGAACAAGTTGCCAGATCATCGCAAGGTTGACGCATAGAGACAAACAACCATTCACAATCACAGTCAATTTAGAGCCATCAATTAACCTAACCTACATGTCTTTTTTAATTTCCCTGAGGGAACCTGCCCAAAGGGATCTATAAAGTTCTATCTAATCTAATCTCTTTGGACTGTGGGGGAAACCAGAGGAAACCCACACAGACACAGGGAGAACATGCACACAGAAAGGCCCCTGTCAGCTACTGGACTTGAACCCAGAACCTTCTTACTGCGAGGCAACAGTGCTAACCACTACACCACCATGCCACCCTCGGCCATAATTATCAAAATTAAAATAGAAAAATATTTGAAACATTTTAGTTTAAAGTGTAATGAGTCTAGAAATAATTTTCACTCTTTCTTAAATAACTGATGGAAAATATTGAACTTTTTCATGATAGTCTAATTTTCTGAGATGCACCTGTATATCTCACTAATGTTCAGAAACTTCCAAATGTTTGTGATGATGGATGGAAACTTAGAATCTGTTGAATAATCCACACAATATTTTGCAAACATCAGTTCTAGATTCAGTCGTAGTTACTCATGACCCTGTAGCACTCTCATGGTTCATGGGAAAATGAGGAACTGGGAGACAGGCTTGTGACAGCTTGGGGTAAATTTATTATTATAATATGAGCCTTCCAGCTATTTCTAATGCTTCACACATATTCACACACATATGGAACTGCAAGCACACAAAAAACACACATTAGTGGATTGCTGGTGATTAGACACAGGTGAGACTCATCACATGTTACCTCCCAGTTCTACCCGACTCCTTACCACCCACAGACAACACTATCACGCCCCCACTACCACATACCCCCACTGCCCGACTCAGGCTGGGGAGCCATCCAGCCTGCAACTAACAGCTTTACCTGGCAGAAAGATCATTTGCATAGCTCCATCCACTGGACCAGTCATGGTGCCCCCTTTTTAGTGAGATCAGTCAGTGGGCTGGCGACATCCAAAAAATTCGGTACAAACCTTTTATAATCATGAGCCAATCCCAGGAACTGCCTCACCCCTTTTTGCTCTTGGGTCTTGGACAGGCCGCAATTGCTGCTGTCTCATCATTTTGGGGATGCACCTGCCCATGACCCATGTGGAAGCCCAGATACCGTACTTCCTCCGATCCAACTGTACACTTCTTTGGGTCTGCTGTGAGTCCCGCCAGTCTTAAGGATCTCAGGACAGCCCTTGGATGTTGTAAATGCCATTACCAATCATTACTGTAAATGATTACATTGTCTACATTGGGCAGCACGGTGGTGTAGTGGTTAGCACTGTCGCCTCACAGCAAGAAGGTTCTGGGTTTGAGCCCAGTGGCCAACGGGGGCCTTTCTGTGTGGAATTTGCATGTTCTCCCCGTGTCTGTGTGGGTTTCCTCTGCGTGCTCCGGTTTCCCCCACAGTCTAAAGACATGCAGTTAGGTTAACATGGGATGGCCTTGGGCTGAAATGCCTAAGAGTGGTATTGCACACGTACACAGCAGCTTTGCTCTCCTATGATGAACTAAATTTCATTGTACATTTGTGCAGTGACAAGAAAGGCATTCTATTCTAAGTAGGCAGCAGTTTATACACTGTGTGGGTGGAGGATTCTGTCCATGAGGCTTTGAAACTTCACTGGGGCTCCAAACTACCCAAATAGAAGGGTGACAAACTGGAGTAAACCAAATGGCCATTTTTTCTTGGGACGATGCACTGCAAAAAAATGATATCTTAGCAAGTTAGAATATCTTGAATATCGCTGAAACAATCTAGCATTCATGAGAAGAATACAAGACACCAACTCAGATTATTAAAACTAGTTCTAGATTGTAATAAACTTATTCCAAGATGTCTTGTCAAGTAAAATTATCTGTCCATGCAGCAAGATAATTTCACTAGTATTAAGTCATTTTCTCCTCAAATTCAGTTTTCATTTTTTTTGCACTGTGGAGTCAAGGGAATCTTCCAATATCCCTTAGTTGAATCCAGTGTTGAATAAAAGCGAGTTGTGCCTAACCCATCGAGCAGTTGATTAATGAAAGGCATCAGATGTGCATCAAATTAAGACACCCCACTGATTTTTCTAAAGTCCACACAAAATTTGACTGACCTGTCAGACTTGGGCACAAAGATTACCGGGCTGCTGCAGTTACTGTGGGACTCCTTGATTACCCCCATGTCAAGCATAGCCTTGAGTTCATCCAAAACCACATTTTTCTTTTGTTCACATAAGTAGTATGGGTGGCTGTGTACAACCACACCTGGAGGAGTCTCAATGTGGTGCTCTGTGAGGTTAGTGCGACCAGGAAGAGGCAAGAACACATCAGAAAATCCCTCCTGCAACCTGTGCTCTCTAGGATGGTGGGAGGTGGTCTCCATATGGGACTGGGGTGAATTGGGCCACACTTTTAGGACTTGCCTCTTGTTTCAGCTCCTCCCTCTCAGGAACCACCACTGCCAGCACCACAAGGACCTTCTCTCTCCATGGTTTTAGGAAATTGAGGTGGTATATCTGTTTGCCTGCCCTCATTGTAGAGCTCTCTGAAGTGTGAGTGGAGCACAGAGGACGGCAGGACAAAGCTTCTGGTACTAATAGGCTTTTTATTGTCAGACTTTTCAGTGTAACAGCCTACTTTTATGCTTTAGAGAAAAACACACACACACACTGTGTTCTAGTCCCGGGATGAGCTCCCTCCTCTGCTCTCCCTCTGCCTCCTTAAATAGGGCGCGGTCACTGGGAAGACACACAAACACAGGTTAATTACCGTCAGGTGTAGTGATTCTGCCACTCACCTTCCCTGGCTCCGCCCTCCTGTCACAGACCGGCACTTGACCACGCCCCCACTGCCACATACCCCCACCGCCCGACTCAGGCCGGGCGCCCGTCTGGCTCGCAGCCGACTCCCCCCCCTTGACGGGAGAGGAAGTCCGCTACGACCATCTGCGCCCCCGGCCTGTGGACCACCTTGAAATTGAAGGGTTGGAGTGCCAGATACCAACGGGTGATCCGTGCGTTGGCATCTTTCATGCGGTGGAGCCACTGGAGGGGCGCGTGGTCCGAACAGAGGGTGAAAGGGCACCCCAGCAGGTAGTAACGGAGGGCGAGGACCACCCACTTGATCGCCAGGCATTCCTTCTCAATAGTGCTGTAGCGCCCCTCACGCACCGGCAGCTTCCTACTAATGTAGAGGATGGGGCGGTCCTCCCCCTCCACCTCCTGGGACAACACCGCCCCCAGCCCTCTGTCTGACGCGTCGGTCTGCAACACAAAAGGGAGAGAGAAGTCAGGGGAGTGTAATAGTGGCCCCCCACACAGTGCAGCCTTTACCTCAGAGAAAGCCCACTGGCACTGCTCTGTCCACTGGACCGGATCTGGCGCCCCCTTTTTAGTGAGGTCAGTCAGCGGGCTGGTGACGTCCGAATAATTAGGTATAAACCTACGATAGTAGCCAGCCAGCCCCAGGAACTGTCTTACCCCCATTTTGGTCTTGGGCCTCGGGCAGGCCACAATCGCTGCTGTCTTATTAATTTGGGGACGCACCTGCCCGTTGCCCAAGTGGAAGCCCAGATACAGTACTTCCACCCGCCCAATCGCACACTTCTTCGAGTTGGCAGTGAGACCAGCCCGCCTCAGCGACCTAAGGATGGCCCTCAGGTGTTGCAGGTGCCGCTGCCAGTCGTTACTATAAATAATAATGTCATCGAGATATGCGGCCGCATAGGTGGCATGGGGCCGGAGGACCCTGTCCATCAGCCGCTGAAACGTAGCGGGCGCCCCAAACAGCCCAAAAGGAAGTGTGACAAATTGGTGTAAGCCGAACGGTGTGGAAAAGGCTGTTTTTTCCCGGGATAATGGAGTCAAGGGGATTTGCCAATATCCCTTTGTCAAATCCAATGTCGAGTAAAAGCGAGCCGTGCCTAGTCGATCGAGCAGCTCGTCAATACGAGGCATTGGGTACGCGTCGAATTTAGACACCGCGTTGACTTTTTTATAGTCCACACAGAACCGGACCGACCCGTCGGCCTTGGGTACCAAGACCACCGGGCTGCTCCAGTCACTGTGGGACTCCTCGACGATGCCCATTTCGAGCATGGCCTGAAGTTCTTCCCGAACCATCTTTTTTGTGTGTTCGGGTAGCCTGTAAGGGCGGCTACGCACTACCACCCCCGGGAGCGTCTCTATGTGGTGTTCTATGAGGTTAGTGCAACCGGGCAGGGGCGAGAACACATCCGAAAACTCGGCCTGCAACTGGGCGACCTCCATGAGTTGGGTCGGGGAGAGGTGGTCTCCACAGGGGACCGGAGAGGTATGTGATGCCAATGTTCCTTTTTGAACCTCCGGCCCCAGCTCCGCCTTCTCCGGAACTACCGACACCAACGCCACGGGGACCTCCTCGTTCCAGAGTTTAAGCAGATTGAGGTGGTAGATCTGTAGCGCCCCCTCCCTGTCCATTCGCCTTACCTCATAGTCGACATCCCCGACTCGCCGTGTGACCTCAAAGGGTCCTTGCCACTTGGCGATTAATTTGGAGCTCGACGTGGGCAACAGTACGAGTACCTTCTCTCCCGGAGTGAACTCTCTAAGGCGCTTGCCCTTGTTGTACAGGCGGGCTTGCCGTTCTTGGGCCTGCCGCAAATTCTCCTGAGTTAGGTGTGTGAGCGTGTGGAGTTTTGCGCGCAGGTCCATAACATACTGAATTTCGTTTTTACTTTGTGAAGGTCCCTCCTCCCAATTTTCACGCAGCACATCTAAAATGCCGCTCGGCTTACGCCCGTATAACAATTCAAATGGGGAGAACCCTGTGGAGGCTTGGGGGACCTCTCGCACTGCAAATAACAAGGGTTCGAGCCATTTATCCCAGTTATGTGCGTCCTCACTTACGAATTTTTTAATTATATTCTTGAGGGTGCGATTGAACCGTTCGACTAAACCATCCGTTTGTGGGTGATAAACGCTGGTGCGGATCGGCTTAATACCTAATAGCCCATACAGTTCACTCAGTGTTCGTGACATAAACGAGGTGCCTTGGTCAGTCAGAATCTCTTTTGGGATTCCAACCCGGGAGATGACGTGGAAGAGGGCCTCCGCAATACTGCGTGCTGAGATATTGCGAAGAGGCACCGCTTCTGGGTATCTCGTTGCATAGTCCACCAGAACCAATGTAAAGCGGTACCCTCGTGTTGACCGATCTAATGGCCCGACGAGATCCATCCCAATTCTTTCGAACGGGGTCTCGATTAATGGTAGGGGGCGCAAAGGCGCTTTTGGAATGGCCGCTGGATTTACTAACTGGCATTCGCGGCACGCCGTACACCACTTACGGACATCGCCGCGAATCCCCGGCCAATAGAATCGGGCCATTATCCGGGCTAGTGTCTTATCCTGCCCTAAGTGTCCAGCCATGGGATTAAAGTGAGCCGCCTGAAATACCAATTCCCGGCGGCTCTTTGGAATTAACAGCTGTGTGACTCACTCTTTCGTCTGAGTGTCCTGCGTCACTCGGTATAATCTATCCTTCATAATAGAAAAATAGGGGAAGGACGGGGTGGCGTTCGGCTGGAGCGTTTGACCATCGATTACTCTCACTTGGTCAAACGCATGTCGCAGAGTCTCGTCTCGCGATTGTTCTAATGGGAAATCCGCGAGGGATTCCCCAACAGAAAGAGGAGGAGCCGGCGGCTCCTCACTCTGTCGCGGAGATGACGTAGACGGCTCTGCGACAGCAGCTCCAGCCAAAGCAACACCGGGACCTCCCCCTGTCAACTGGCAGGACCCACTCTTTACTAGGCACATCATTAAACCCCGAAATCCCAGCCAATCAGTCCCCAAAATTAAAGAGTGGGTAAGGCGAGGATTAACCGCCGCCTTCACTATAGATTTTTCCCCTCTGAAATATATGTGGACTGACACCAAAGGGTAGCTGTGAACATCCCTGTGCACACACAACACCTTCACCCCCTGTGCTCCCCCCAATGCCTCGTCTTGCACCAGGCTTTGGCGGATCGAGGTCTGATTGCAACCAGAATCCACCAACGCCTGATATGTAGCCCCTTGGACACTCACCGGTATGCGATACGCTCCGGCCCGATTGAGGGCAGCTTCTGGCACGTCAGGGATCCGTACCACAGCGCCCACCTCCATTGCTGCGCACTGTTGTTGCAGGTGGCCCAGCTCCCCGCAGCGCCAGCAAACCGGCCCGGGCTTTCCCTCTGCACCTGTGCTCTGGGGCTCACTCACCTGAGGGGGGGAGAGACAGACACAGAAGGGAGAAATGGGAGGGCACCACGGGTGCGGCGGGCCGGCTGGGGTGGAGCCGGCCCCCGCCTCCGTGGTGGGGGAATGGGGCGAGGACGGGACACAGAAGGGAGGGGAGAAAGAGAGAGAGAAGAGGAGAGAAGACGCCGTCGGTTGTCCTGCCGCCGGAACAGCCGCCAAATGATCCTCCGCCAGTCCTACTGCCTGATCCAGTGACGCCGGGCGGTGGCGCTGGACCCACGCCGCGGTTCCGGCTGGTAAGCGCGCGATGAACTGCTCCAGCACCACCTGATCGATGATTCCCTCGGCGTCACGATCGTTGGCCCTCAGCCACCACCAGCAGGCGTCCCGGAGCTGCGGGCCGAACGCGAATGGCCGGCCGACTTCCTCCAACCGCAGCGCGCGGAAGCGCTGGCGCTGTTCTTCTGGTGTGCGCCCCACGCGCTGGAGGACGGCACGGCGAAGGTCCGCGTAGGCCAGCTGGCGGTCGGCGGGGAGCTGTAGCGCGGCCAGCTGTGCCTCTCCCGTTAGGAGGGGGAGGAGGTGCGCTGCGCGCTGCTCCATCGGCCACCCCGAGGCTTCGGCGACCTGTTCGAACAAAGTGAGGAACGCCTCGGGGTCATCCTGCGGGCCCATCTTGGTCACGGTGAGGGGAGACGGGCCCGCGGCCGGGGCGCTGGTGGACCCCGCCAACGCGAGGAGATGCCGGAACGCCTCGCGATCTTCCTGCTGGGCCAGCACCAGGGCTTCGAAGCGCCGCTCTTGCTCCTTTCGGAGCGTGACGAGTGCCTGGTGCTGGCTTTGCTGAGCTGTGGCGAGGGCGTGGACCAGGTCCACGAACGGGGAGGATTCCATGGGGCTGCGAGGTTGGTGCTCCACCTTTTCCCGGGTTTCGGCACCACTGTAGAGCTCTCTGAAGTGTGGGTGGAGCACAGAGGATGGCAGGACAAAGCTTCTGGTACTAATAGGCTTTTTATTGTCAGACTTTTCAGTGTAACAGCCTACTTTTATGCTTTAGAGAAAAACACACACACGCTGTGTTCTAGTCCCGGGATGAGCTCCCTCCTCTGCTCTCCCTCTGCCTCCTTAAATAGGGCTCGGTTACTGGGAAGACACACAAACACAGGTTAATTACCATCAGGTGTAGTGATTCTGCCACTCACCTTCCCTGGCTCCGCCCTCCTGTCACAGACCGGCGCTTGACCACGCCCCCACTGCCACACTCATATTCAACTTTTCTGACTCACCATGTGACATAAAAAAAATTAGAGCTTGATGTGAGTAGTAAAATAAACTGTATATCCCAGTGCAAATTCCTATTGCTGAGTACCCCAATTATACAGCTGAGATTGCTGTTTTTGCGCCTCTAGCAAACTCTCCAAGGTTAGGTGACTCAGGAGTTTTGCTCTCAGATCAAGAACATACTAAATTTCATTTTTACTCGCAAAAGGTCCCTCCTCCCAAATATTCTCCAGTGATGTCCAAGAGACCACAAGGCTTGCAACCATGCAATAATTAAATCGGGGAAAACACTGTGGAGGCTTGCGAGACCTCTTGAATTGC
Source organism: Neoarius graeffei (assembly GCF_027579695.1). Classification (NCBI taxonomy): domain Eukaryota; kingdom Metazoa; phylum Chordata; class Actinopteri; order Siluriformes; family Ariidae; genus Neoarius; species Neoarius graeffei. The sequence continues at coordinate 49,322,864 of NC_083580.1, forward strand.
AAATAAGAAGGGTTCCGGCCATCTATCCCAATGTATAGTGCAGTCATGCACAAATTTACAAATCATGTTTTAAGCATGTTATTAAATCATTCAATCAGCCCGTCCATTTGCACATGGTACATGCTGGTACAAATTGATTTAATCTCTAGTAATTTGTACAGTTTGTGAAGTGTGCAAGATATGAATGTATGTTCTGCCTTAATCAGTCAGGATTTCTTTTAGGATCCTGACTTGGGAGATAATGCAGAAGTGTGCCTCTGCCACACTTTGTGAAGAAATGTTGTGTAGAGGGACTGCTCCCAGGTATCACACTGCATAATCTACTAGGACTAATACAAAGCAATACCCTTGTGCAGTCCAGTCTAATGGCCCAATGAGATCCATGCCAATTCTTTCAAAGGGGAGCTCAATCAGTGGGAAAAGGTGCAATGGCACTTTTGAGGTGGCGGCAGATTCACCAGCTGGCATTCACGGCATGCTGCGCACCACCTGTGAACATCACAGCAAGTGCCTGGCCAATAAAAATGGGCCATCAGACAGTTCAGTGACTTATCCTGTGTTACATGCCCCACCACGAGATTATGATGAGCTGCAAAAACAAAAGTGCTCTACAGTTCTTTAAGACCAACAACTGGGTCATTTTCTGTTGTGCGTTTTCTTGTGCATTTCCCAGTGCCCCATACATCAATGGGAGCTTCTTCCCTCAGGCCATTCGGGCTCTTAACCAGGACAACAATTGACAATAACTGTCAATAACTAAGTCTCTTCATCACTTCACCCTCATTCCCATCTTCCCATCTCTTACACCTACCTCTACATGTAATTTCATCTCACTAAAGTGCAATGTATACACAGTTAATTTTCATTGCAATTGTACTCTTTCTGCAATTTCATTCATTACAGTGCAATATATATTTCAAGAGCAAATACATTTTCTTTAGTGCAATATATTTATACATATTCTGTATAAATTCTGCAGAGTATTCAGTCACATTTTGTTTATACTTTTTATTCTATTTATTACATTCTATTGTACTCCTTTTCTTTTTAGTATTTTACCTTTTTTTAACTATCCTTACCACTTATGGACCACTGCACTAAGCATTTCACTGCATGTCATACTATGTATGATTGTGTATGCGACAAATAAAATTTGAATTTGAATTTCAGGAAGCCAGTTTTGAGGAAATTGGCCCCCACTCTAGTGGTGCTGGGATGGGGACCAGGCAGGAAAAAGAAGGGGAAGGACAAGAGAAAGAGAGCAAGAAGGGGTCAGGTGCCCATCTGTCTCAGGAAATGCCGTGACATGGTCCTCAGCCAGCTGAATTGCCTTCTCTAGCAACATCGGGCAGTGGCACTGGACCCATTCTGCCATCCTCTCTGGCACACGATCAATGATGTCATTGGCAGCACTCTCCTCAGCCAGCATCCACCTTCAGCAGGTGTTGCAGAGCTGTTGGGCAAAGGCAAATGGATGGTCAAGCTCACTGAATGTCAGTAAGCATAAATGCTGACAGTGCTGTTTTGGGGTGCTGTTGACCCATTGCAAGATGGCCCACTTCAGGTCCGTGTACTCCAGCAATTTGGTGACTGGGAGCTTTTGGGCTGTGAGCTGGGCTTCTCCATTAGGCACGGCAACTAGTGGACTGCCCACTGCATGATCAGCCAAGCGCATGCCTCCGTGGCTTGCTGAAAGAGCTCAATGAAGGTATCAGGGTGATCATGTGCACTTATGATGAACTTATGTGAGATGGTGTAGGCCTGCTTCAGTCACTGGGACTGCTGCTGGTGTAACCATTAGCTGGACCAGGCATCCAGGGCACCTGTCAGTTTTCTGCCTGTGTTTGGAGCAGAGGCTGGAAACGCTGCTTGTGTTCTGTGCACAGCTCGACAGTGACCTTATGTTGGCATCATTTGATGTCAGTGAGGGTCTGAATAATCTTGGAGATGGGTGAGGACAACATGATGGCACTTATTCCTCATGATCTTGGGTTTTGGCACCAATGTAGCACTCTTGTGGTTTGTGAGAAAATGAGGAACCAGGAGACAGGCTTGCAACAACCTGGGGTGAGTTTATTATTATAATATGAACTTTTCATATCTCTAATGCTTTACACATCGTGCACACACAGCACTCACTCACACTGCGCTCACACATGCACAGTGCTCACACACACAGTGCTCTACTGGTGTTCTCTCTCCTCATTGGCTTCCCTGCAAGCACTCAAAAAACCAAACACACATTAATGGATTGCTAGTGATTAGACACAGGTGAGACCCACTCATTACTGCAGACATACTCTTGATTTAAGATGGGCATTTGGATGAAATATAGAAAACAGTCACACTATCCCAGTCTGAAGCTATCACAGATCATTATCTCATTTCAGGAAAAATGTTTCCAAGTCATAATATATGCACTTTGCCATGTTACCATGTTAAGCATATGATCACACCAGCTACTGTACATAGTTGTATCAACAATCTCCCAGAGGTTTTTTTTTTTTAAGCTTGATTGATTCACCATCTGACTCAGGCAATTGAATACCCAAGTAGTCAATATTCTGCTACACTCTAGATAATGTATAGCCCCACTTAAATGAAAAAAAAATTAGACAGAAAAAACAGACACTCTAATATAATGATCATACACTAGGGTGACCAGACGTCCCCATTTTCCAAGGACAGTCCCCATTTTTGGTGGCCTGTCCCTGGAAGTGTCCCCGTTTCTAACCATGACTGACAGACGACCCCCCACCCCCCAAAAAAACCCAGACCAAAATATCTACCAGATTTCAACAGATGCCTTGGGTATTGTTTTGTGGATTACTTGAAGACAGGCTCAGGCTGATAGAGATGTTCTCGAACAGTGTTTCTCAACCAGTGGGCTGCAAATTTTTTTCAAGTTTGAAGTCAAATACTAAATAGTTCAGGATGTTGTAGTGTCCCAAATCCAGTAGCTGGTTTGCCGTACACTTCAAGTGGAATAAATATATTTGTGGGTAAATTAAGAACAAGCATTTATTTTTGTCACATTCCTCCTCTACATTTAACCCCTGCACACGCGTGCACACACACACACACACACACACACACACACACACAGAGCGCAGTGGGCAGAATAAATAAATGTTTGTGGGTAAATTATATGGATCTGTGGTGCCTGCTGGAAGAGAAGAGCAGGGAAGATTAAGAACCAAACAACTGTGGTTTGTTTACACCTGATACTAAAACTTGTAGCATTCTAGCAACCATTGCAAATTCGCTTACAAAAAGCCCAGAAATTCCTCCTTACCTGAGCAAAAACGATACAGGATTTATCTTGTACTGTCCTGATACCCAGATCTTTAACCCAGCCACATATAAAAAGTTGCACACCTTCATGCTCTTGAGTTGGAAAATGATCCATCCGTTGAGTTCCCCAACATCTCAAAGTACCTGGTGCTGCAGACATCGTTCTACACGGATAAACAGATAAAAACCTGGAAGAGCATGAAGGTGTGCAACTTTTTATATGTGGCTGGTTTAACTTTATTTAAACATGAGAAGTTGATCAGCAGAGCTGGTGGGGTCATGCATGTACAGATACAAATAATTACAAATACAAAAGACTAAAAATATACATAATCTTTATAAAACCTTAAAATCTGTTGATTATCTGTTAATTATCTTTACATGAAATTAATTAATAGTATGCATAACTATTGTCTTTGTATTTAGTTATGGCTTCAATAGGAACAAACTTTATTCTACTAATGCCAAATTTAGCAAGCACATTTTTCTTTCATAGGAAAAATCCTTCTTTCTTAGCGTGTAAGGCAGTGTGGTAGTTGATTCACTAAACCTCGACTCCAAGTCCAGTCTCAAGTCATTAAAGAAAATTCCAAGTCAAGTCCACTATTGATCTGAGTTGAGTCCAAGTCCAACCACACCATTTGACAGTGACTGTTTGAGTGCCATTAACATTAGTTTGTTCCTGAACATGACGTATGAACAGGTGAATGTGCATTCTCTTTGTCAGGGAGTGCGAAGTATTCTAACAGAGATGGTTGGGAGATGCACACCTTGTGCAGAAGGTGTGTTTATTAATACAAGTGAAGACAGGTAAACAATCCAGAATAGCAGGCAAAATCATAAAACAGTGAAACAGGCAATAGGTCTAGTGAGGCAAAAATAGGCTATCGTAGACTAGGCAGAATCAAAGACGAGAAACAGGAAATCAGGAAACCAAACAAGGAAATAAGGCTCAGTAATGTGTCAGCAGTGCAACTCAATACTTTGCAAAGTAAGCGTGTTTTCACAGTCTTTATATAGGCGCGCTGATTGCACCTTAATCCTGTGCAGGTGCAAGTCTTTTACGGCGCGCGTGCATGCATTGTCCAGAGCACGCCCGAGAGTCTATTTGATGTACGTGCCGAGGCACACAGGTGTGACGCTCTTGCACAAAATTAGTACAAAAATTAATTCAGATATAAATATCTTATGCCAAATTATTATGGTATGTTACAAAAAATAAAGAAAAAAATCTGAGTCTTCATCTCCAATTTATGAGTCCGAATACAGTTAATGCACAAGTCCAAGTCATCAGTGCTCAAGTCCAAGTCAAGTCATGAGTTCTTAAAATTAGGGGATGAGTCAGACTCGAGTCCGAGTCTTGGACTCAAGTACTACAAGCCTGTGTAAGGCTCTCCCCTTGAGTGGTTCCTATATCCACTTCTTTTGAGTGTACTTCTTGGTTTTAATAACTTGCTTGTTTGCAGTACACAAACATGGCAATAAGTTCTTGTGTTAATCAACCAGACTCCACTTTTGGATCATTAATCCCAATTTGACTAAGAATGACTTGCAAGCATGGTTTGGCTTCTGGCATATCCATACAGCTTTAAATACAATACCTACAATAAAAAAAAGTTTGTTTTTATTGCATTTATTTAATTCCTGGGCTCCCATCTGTAACAGGGAGTGATGTTGCATTCCATTAATACACTTTACAATCGAGTATTAGATCCTAATAGAATAGATGAGCCAAAATAATTGGGGATCTTTTTTAATGGGCCCCAACTTGTTACTGTACAATATGAATAGGTGGGCCTTAAAGTAGAAAAGGTTGAGAATCCCTGTTCTAGAACACCTCTAGTGATAGCGTTTCCAGTATTTTGATTGGTGGTGCTGAGGAACAACTTTTTAGTGGAGCACTAGACTCTTTGCCTCAACTAAAGTCATTCATTCAGCTTTGACAGAGCGCTTCATCCACTCCTGGACAGATGAACCATAGTCTTTTCTTGTAGGCCTAAGTGACATTGTTTGTCATCTATGTTATTTAGCCTTTAAATGTGTAAGCTAGGGGCGGCACGGTGGTGTAGTGGTTAGTGCTGTCGCCTCACAGCAAGAAGGTCCGGGTTCGAGCCCTGTGGCCGGCGAGGGACTTTCTGTGTGGAGTTTGCATGTTCTCCCCGTGTCCGCGTGGGTTTCCTCTGGGTGCTCCGGTTTCCCCCTGTGGCAGTGGGGGCGTGGTCAAGCACCGGTCTGTGACAGGAGGGTGGAGTCAGGGAAGGTAAGTGGCAGAATCACTACACCTGACAGCAATTAACCTGTGTTTGTGTGTGTCTTCCCAGTGACCGCGCCCTATTTAAGGAGGGAGAGGGAGAGCGGAAGGGAGCTTCCCCAGAGGAGACTACAGTGTGTGTGTCTCTGTCTCTCTGATTGCTTATTTAATTGTCAGACTGAAAAGTGCGGCAATAAAGCCTCCTGTTCACCCTGATCTCTGTCCTGCCGTCCTCTGTGCTCCACCCACATGCAGGGAACATTTACAGTGGTGCCGAAACCCGGGAAAGTGGAGCACCAACCAAGCAGCCCCATGGAATCCTCCCCGTTCGCCGACCTGGTCCACACCCTCGCCACGGCTCAGCAAAGCCAGCACCAGGTGCTCGTCGCACTCCGGAAGGAACAAGAGCGGCACTTCGAAGCCCTGGTGCTGGCCCAGCAGGAAGACCGTGAGGCATTCCGGCACCTCCTCGCGTCGGCGGGGTCCACCAGCGCTCCAGCCGCGGGCCCGTCTCCCCTCACTGTCACCAAGATGGGCCCGCAGGACGACCCCGAGGCGTTCATCACGCTGTTCGAACAGGTCGCAGAAGCCTCGGGGTGGCTGATGGAGCAGCGCGTGGCGCGCCTTCTCCCCCTCCTAACGGGAGAGGCACAGCTGGCTGCGCTACAGCTCCCCGCCAACCGCCGGCTGGCCTACGCGGACCTTCGCCGGGCCGTCCTCCAGCGCGTGGGGCGCACACCAGAGCAACAGCGCCAGCGCTTCCACGCTCTGCGATTGGAGGAAGTCGGACGGCCGTTCGCGTTCGGCCAGCAGCTCCGGGACGCCTGCTGGCGGTGGTTGAGGGCCAACGATCGCGACACTGAGGGGGTCATCGACCAGGTGGTGCTGGAACAGTTCATCGCCCGCTTACCAGCAGGAACCACGGAGTGGGTCCAGTGCCACCGCCCGGCGTCGCTGGATCAGGCAGTCGAGCTGGCGGAGGATCATTCGGCGGCTGTTCCGGCGGCAGGACAGCAGATGACATTGACCCTTCTCTCCTCTTCTCTCTCTCTCTCTCTCTCTCTCCCCTTCCTTCTGTGTCCCGTCCTCGCCCCATTCCCCCTCCGCGGAGACGGGGGCCGGCTCCACCCCAGCCGGCCCGCCACACCCATGGTGCCCTCCCGTTTCTCCCTTCTGTGTCTGTCTCCCCCCCCCCCCCCCCCCCCCCCAGGTGAGTGAGCCCCAGAACACTGGTGCAGAGGGAAAGCCCGGGCTGGTTTGCTGGTGCTGCGGGGAGCCGGGCCACCTTCAACAACAGTGCACGGCAATGGAAGTGGGCGTGGTGGTTCGGATCCCCGATGCGCCAGAGGCTGCCCTCGATCGGGCCGGAGCGTATCGCATACCGGTGAGTATCCAAGGGGATACATGTCAGGCGTTGGTGGATTCTGGTTGTAACCAGACCTCAATTCACCAAAGCCTGGTGCAAAATGAGGCATTGGGGGGAGCACAGGGGGTGAAGGTGTTGTGTGTGCATGGGGATGTCACCGCTACCCTTTGGTGTCGGTCCACATTATTTTCAGAGGGGAAAAATTTATAGTGAAGGCGGCGGTTAATCCTCGCCTTACCCACTCTTTGATTTTGGGGACTGATTGGCTGGGATTTCGGGGTTTAATGACACGCCTAGTAAAGAGTGGGTCCTGCCATTTGACAGGGGGGAGGTCCCGGTGTCGCTTTGGTGGGAGCAGCTGTCACAGAGCCATCTACGTCATCTCCGCATCAGAGTGAGGAGCTGCCGGCTCCTCCTCTCTCTATTGGGGAATCCCTCGCGGATTTCCCATTAGAACAATCGCGAGACGAGACTCTGTGACATGCGTTTGACCAAGTGAGAGTAATCGATGGTCAAACGCTCCAGCCGAACGCCACCCCATCCTTCCCCTACTTCGCAGTTATGAAGGATAGATTATACTGAGTGACGCAGGACACTCAAACGAAAGAGCGAGTCACACAGCTTTTAATTCCGAAGAGCCGCCGGGAATTGGTATTCCAGGCGGCTCACTTTAATCCCATGGCTGGACACTTAGGGCAGGATAAAACACTAGCCCGAATAATAGCCCGATTCAATTGGCCGGGGATTCATGGCGATGTTCGTAGGTGGTGTACGGCATGCCGCGAATGCCAGTTAGTAAATCCAGCGGCCATTCTAAAAGTGCCTTTGCGCCCTCTTCCGTTAATCGAGACCCCATTTGAGAGAATTGGGATGGATCTCGTCGGGCCATTAGATCGGTCAGCACGAGGGTACCGCTTTATATTAGTTCTGGTGGACTATGCAATGCGATACCCGGAAGCAGTGCCTCTGCGCAATATCTCAGCATGCAATATTGCAGAGGCGCTCTTCCGCGTCATCTCCCGAGTTGGAATCCCGAAAGAGATTCTGACTGATCAAGGCACTACATTTATGTCACGAACACTACACAAACTGTATGGGTTATTGGGGATTAAGCCGATCCGCACCAGTGTGTATCACCCACAAACGGACGGTTTAGTGGAACGGTTCAACCGCACCCTCAAAAATGTTATCAAAAAATTTGTAAGTGAGGACGCACGTAATTGGGATAAGTGGCTCGAACCCTTGCTGTTCTCAGTGCGAGAGGTCCCCCAAGCCTCCACGGGGTTCTCCCCGTTCGAATTATTATATGGGCGTAAGCCACGCGGCATCCTGGATGTGCTGCGGGAAAATTGGGAGGAGGGACCTTCACAAAGCAAAAACGAAATTCAACACGTTATGGATCTGCACGCAAAACTCCACACACTCACCCACCTAACTCAGGAGAATTTGCGGCAGGCCCAGGAACGGCAAGCCCGCCTGTACAACAAGGGTACGCGCCTTAGAGAATTCACTCCGGGAGATAAGGTATTCATACTGTTGCCCACATCGAGCTCCAAATTGATCGCCAAGTGGCAAGGACCCTTTGAGGTCACACGGCGAGTCGGGGATGTAAACTATGAGGTGAGGTGAACGGACAGGGGTGGGGCGCTACAGATTTACCACCTCAATCTGCTTAAACTCTGGAACGAGGAGGTCCCCGTGGCGTTGGTGTCGGTGGTTCCGGAGAAGGCGGAGCTGGGGCCGGAGGTTCAAAAAGGAACATTGGCATCACGTACCTCTCCGGTCCCCTGTGGAGACCACCTCTCCCCGACCCAACTCACGGAGGTCGCCCAATTGCAGGCCGAGTTTTTGGATGTGTTCTCGCCCCTGCCTGGCCGCACTAACCTCATAGAGCACCACATAGAGACGCCCCCAGGGGTGGCAGTGCGTAGCCGCCCTTACAGGCTACCCAAACACAAAAAAAAGGTGGTTCGGGAAGAACTTCAGACCATGCTCGAAATGGGCATCGTCGAAGAGTCCCACAGTGACTGGAGCAGCCCGGTGGTCTTGGTCCCCAAGGCCGACGGGTCGGTCCGGTTCTGTGTGGACTATAGAAAAGTCAACGCGGTGTCTAAATTCGACGCGTACCCAAAGCCTCGGGTTGATGAGTTGCTCGATTGACTAGGCACGGATTGCTTTTATTCAACACTGGATTTGACGAAGGGATATTGGCAGATCCCCTTGACTCCATTATCCCGGGAAAAAACGGCCTTTTCCACACCGTTCGGCTTGCACCAATTCGTCACACTTCCTTTTGGGCTGTTTGGGTCGTCCGCTACGTTTCAGCGGCTGATGGACAGGGTCCTCTGCCCCCACGCCACCTATGCGGCTGCATACCTCGATGATATCATCGTTTATAGTAATGACTGGCAGCGGCACTTACAACACCTGAGGGCCGTCCTTAAGTCGCTGAGGCAAGCGGGTCTCACAGCCAACCCGAAGAAGTGTGTGATTGGGCGGGTGGAAGTACGGTATCTGGGCTTACACTTGGGCAACGGGCAGGTGCATCCCCAAATTAACAAGACAGCAGCAATTGCAGCCTGCCCGAGGCCCAAGACCAAAAAGGGGGTGAGACAGTTCCTGGGGCTGGCTGGCTACTATCGTAGGTTTATACCTAATTATTCGGACGTCACCAGCCCGCTGACTGATCTCACTAAAAAGGGGGCACCAGATCCCGTCCAGTGGACGGAGCAATGCCAGCGGGCTTTCGCTGAGGTAAAGGCTGCACTGTGTGGGGGGCCACTATTACACTCCCCTGACTTTTCTCTCCCTTTTGTGTTGCAGACCGACGCGTCAGACAGAGGGCTGGGGGTGGTTTTGTCCCAGGAGGTGGAGGGAGAGCACCGCCCTGTCCTGTACATTAGCAGGAAGCTGTCAGTGCGTGAGGGGCGCTACAGCACAATTGAAAAAGAGTGTCTAGCAATCAAGTGGGCGATCCTCGCCCTCCGTTACTACCTGCTGGGGCGCCCTTTCACCCTCTGGTCGGACCACGCGCCCCTCCAGTGGCTCCACCGCATGAAGGATGCCAACGCGCGGATCACCCGTTGGTATCTGGCACACCAACCCTTCAATTTCAAGGTGGTCCACAGGCCGGGGGCGCAGATGGTCTTGGCGGACTTCCTCTCCCGTCAAGGGGGGGGAGTCGGCTGCAGGCTGGACAGCCGCCCGGCCTGAGTCGGGCGGTGGGGGTATGTGGCAGCGGGGGCATGGTCAAGCGCCGGTCTGTGACAGGAGGGCGGAGTCAGGGAAGGTAAGTGGCAGAATCACTACACCTGACGGCAATTAACCTGTGTTTGTGTGTGTCTTCCCAGTGACCGCACCCTATTTAAGGAGAGACAGTGAGAGCGGAAGGGAGCTTCCCCAGAGGAGACTACAGTGTGTGTGTCTCTGTCTCTCTGATTGCTTATTTAATTGTCAGACTGAAAAGTGCGGCAATAAAGCCTCCTGTTCACCCTGATCTCTGTCCTGCCGTCCTCTGTGCTCCACCCACACGCAGGGAACATTTACACCCCCACTGTCCAAAGACATGCAGGTTAGGTTAACTGGTGACTCTAAATTGACCGTAGGTGTGAATGTGAGTGTGAATGGTTGTCTGTGTCTATGTGTCAGCACTGTGGTGACCTGGCGACTTGTCCAGGGTGTACCCCGCCTTTCGCCCATAGTTAGCTGGGATAGGCTCCAGCTTGCCTGCGACCCTGTAGAAGGATAAAGTGGCTAGAGATAATGAGATGAGAATGTGTAAGCTACATTTTGCAATGTTGTATATGACATAACATTGCTCGTCACACCATATTGAGATGTAGTACTTGACCTAACAAACCATAGCCTGCTATGGCTAATGCTAGCAGGAGAAAGCTCAATACAGTGCTAATCAGTCAACTGAAGTTGTTGCTAGATGTAGTGTTGCTGTAACAGAAATCCAGCTGAGGTAAAATTGTAACAGTTCAACGACATAAGCTAACTTACACACAAATTGGTGTACCCATACCATCTATTTCAGCTAGCCTACAATTTAAGAGTCTATAAATCTAAACTGTGTACCCATACCAGAGATTTTCACATTGTCTTTAATTAATGTTAACCTAAAGCAGTTGCAGAATCGGCCTACAGTGCACTCAGTCAGGAAAATCCCAATTTTTATGCAATGCATGATCAAAATACATGAAAACCAGAAAAAGCCCCTTTTTTTATTACAAAGATGAAAACATTAGATCTTTTTGTTATATTTCCACCGACGAACCGAAAATGTCCCCAGTTTTCTTCTCAGAAATCTGGTCACCTTATCATAGACACATCTTAAAACGGACCACTCAAAAGTTAGAATGTAAATGACATCAAACTAAATTGGTAGTAGGAGCTACAAAAAAAAGTCCCTCAAAATGATGCTCTAAGAACTATGATCATTCTCAGTTACTGCAGTGTGGGCACACAATAAAGGAGGAACTTCCTCCAACAGTTCTAAGAACTATGAAAAAGTTCTTCCAGTCCAAAACTGCCCAAGTTTGGTTTTCTAAAATATTCCATTTTAAACCTACTGCTCTTTTCTCTATATGTGCTACCTCTGGGTCCAACTATTTGTAAACCCAGTATTAACTTCCACTGCTATGCTTATGACACAGACCTACTGTACCAGTCAAAAGTATGGACACACCTACTAATTCAATTTTTTTTTTTCTCTTTATTTTTATTAATTAAAAACACTTCATATTTTAATTCTTTATGTATTGGAGTTCATTCTTACTGCAACAAATTTTTATCCAGGTTAAGGGTATGTGTTTGGCTGCCGCTCCTCATCGGTCAGTGTTTGCATGTTTACCTGGTTTTCAGCGAATTAGTTATTTTGTGGATCTGTGGTTTTTGTTGAATTGTATGATTTTGCTAATGCTTGGACCTAATTTCTAACCACTTACTGACTTGCTTTCCACAAGTCCTCTCCCTGGTTGCCTTTCTCCTCTTTGGCTCAATCGACAGGCGAGTTTCCACTCTTACTAATCATTTCTTGGCAGTTTATGACTGGTAGGTCCACCTTCCCAACTCTCATATACTAAATAAGCATTGGGTTAACATTGGGTTCTGGCTAACATGGCTTGATATGCCAGTTGTGTGGTTGGCTTGGCTTTGGAAATGTAACTTCCAAGATGGCATTTTCTGGTGGTGCTTTTTGGACCTGTGTACTTGGCAGTGTGTACACTTTGGAACTGGTTTATTTTTTCATTGCCATGGACCTGGTTTATTCTCCAACTCAACTGCTAGAGCTAAACTGCCATGCTTGGCTTAACCCAACTATATACTCCTGCTACATGTTGCTTGGAATTACACAGTGCCCATAATACATCCATTGTTCTTCTAGATGCTACTGAAACCTGTGCTGCACATCTTCTGTACCATCCATGTGGTCCTTTCAACCGAACTGCTCACACTGCACTGATTCCATCAAGCCTCATAATATAAATCATGAGTCCTTAATATTTGTGGACATTTCTCACTTTAACCATGTCTACAATCCTTTGGTCAGTTCCCACTCATTTGCTTTATTAAACCATTGTTTGCTTACTGACAAAGCCACCCTGCTTAGAGACATTATTAAAGATGTAAATTTGGACATGCTGCTCTTGGAAACCTGGCAAACTGTGAATGACTACACACAGCTTAATCTGCTCACTCCCTCTGTCTATAGTTTTTTTGCCCAACCCCATGCTATGGGTAGAGGGGGTGGCCTGGCTATTGTATACAGGAATACTCTGAAAACTGTGATCATTAACCTCCACAGTGTTCAGTCATTTAAATATATTGCATTGAAAATTACTTGTCCCAAGCCGCTAATCATTCTTCTCGTCTACTGTCCACCCAGACTACTCTCCAGTTTAATTTCTGATCTGACCAGGGGTGCAGATCCGATGTCAGGATTGGGGGGGACACAAAAGTGATTTTTTTTTTTTGCCCATATGCAACTCATACCATGCAACCATAAATCACAACTTCATAGAGGCTCGCCACATCATTCAAAAAGTACTGCACAGGGAATCATTTGTCTGAAAATGCATTTGTTTGTACAATTTTTAATAATTTAGGGGATTTTTATTGGGGGGGGGGGACAATTCATGTTTTTCAGAAATTGGGGGGGGGGGGGGGGGTCATGTTCCCCCCCATCCCCCCTGGGATCTGCACCCATGGATCTGACGGAGTTGCTCATGTTAATTAGTAGCTCTAACTCTTCTGTACTGTTATGAGGTGATGTCAATATCCATGTTGATCTTGACTCTGCTACTACAAGAGAATTTAAAGCTACTTTGGAACACTTTAACTGCATTAGGCAGCATGTTGACTTCCCCACTCATGTATGTGGTCATACCCTTGATCTCTTATGTACCTCTAGGCTTGACGTCTCTGTCATTTCTGATCACTATTGCATTCAAATGTTTTTCCTTACCAGTTACCATACACAGACAAAATAAAACTAAAATCACCTCTCAAACTCTCAAATCTGTTGATCTGAATACTTTCTTGTCCACCCTCTCTGCCTCCTGTCTCTCCTCAGTGCTTGACTTATCTTACCCCTCTGAGATTCTCACTGTGTACAACTCTTCTGTTTCTTCAGTTTTAAGTATGCTCACTCCTTAGAAGGTTCGGGTTGTGCTTTCTTCTCGTTCCTTCCCTGGTTCACTATGAAACTCCAGATAATGAAAGTAGCATGTTAGCATTTTTGAGAGGCTTTATAAAAGAACTGGTCTTCTTGTCCACTCACAAGCTTACTCTGATCACATTCAGAAATACAAAACTGTCTTAAATACTGTTCATGCATCTTACGTGTCCTCTGCTATTCGTAATGCCACCAGTAGGCCTAGATCATTTTGTTTTTTGTTTTTTTCTATTAACTTCCTCTAGTGTTAGGGTCGGCACCGACCCGTTTTTAGGTTTAGCATGCATAAAAGTACTACATAAATTTGTTTATTGCATCAAGACTTTTTGACTTTGTCAGGAACTTCTATTTAAACAAAATAAAATCCAAAAAATAATTTTAGTAAATTATAAAATGCTCTGGTGAAAATTGTGACCTTTGTGTTGTTAGGGTCAATTTCGACCCAGTTAAAATATAAGATTATAAAACAATAATAAATGCCAAAACTGAAATCATAAACACACAATCAGCCTACAGCCAGCTCTTCCTCCAACCACTTGTGCTTCAGTCAGGGGCTTTTCTCTTTGCCTGTTTGACAGAACAAAGACAGACATGTCCAGGCATGTAAGGCCAATTGAGTTTAGAGTTGGTGACTTGCAGAGTACACATCTCCAATTTACAGCATGCAACCATGAGAAGAGGACTGAATGTAAGCCAAGCTCTGGATCATAGCTTTGCTGATAATGAGGCAGAGGACACAGAGCAGTATAGCGATGGAGATGAGCAGGTCTCTGAGGAGGAAGATGATGTGGTGTTTCAACCAGAAGACACAGACACATCTGATCAGTCTGATGAGGAGGTTACTGGTGCTGAAGCTGCTCCTGCTGAACCATTCAGATCCAAAAGTGGCAACATCTGTTGGAGCTCAGTACCTCCTGACGTACATGGCAGGACAGCTGCTGCAAATGTCATCAAAATGACCCCTGGGATCACAAGGTTTGCTGTGACGAGAGTAAGTGACATCAAGTCATGTTTTGATCTGTTTATGCCATTGTCACTAAAAAAAGTCATAATTGCTATGACAAACCTTGAAGGAAAAAAGTCCATGGCAACATGTGGAATGACATTGATGAGGAATGCCTGGATGCCTACATTGGTGTTCTTCTCCTTGCTGGAGTGTACAGATCCAGCAGTGAGGCCACTGATAGTCTCTGGGACGCATCGACAGGCAGGAATATTTTCCGGGCAACAATGTCACTTCAGACCTTTCGAATGATATCAAGAGTCCTCAGATTTGACAACAGAGACACCAGAGCAAAATCTGACAAGCTTGCTCCCATCAGGGATGTCTGGGAGAGATGGGTGCAACTCCTTCCACTGATGTTCAACCCAGGGCCAGAGGTGACAATAGATGAACGTTTTCTCCCTTTCCGTGGAAAATGCCCGTTCCAGCAATACATGCCCAGTAAGCCAGGCAAATATGGCATAAAAATCTGGGTATGCCTGGATGCCTACATTGGTGTTCTTCTCCTTGCTGGAGTGTACAGATCCAGCAATGAGGCCACTGATAGTCAACAGAAAAAAAAAAGACTTGTTTTTTGCCCTTTTCTTGAAGTAAATATATATGGGTCAAATTGACCCAAAACACCATAGATGTTACTATAGTTGATAATAAAATTAAAATCTTTTATTTTTGAACATTTAAAGGTCCCATGGCATGAAATTTTCACTTTCTGAGGTTTTTTAACGTTAAAATGAGTTCCTCTGACCTTCTTAAGTCACCCCAGTGGCTAGAAATTTCATAATGTGTAAACCAAACTATGCCCAACATTTGAGAATGGCGCGTCAAAACGGCACGTTGATAAGCTCTTCCCTTTACTACGTCAGCAAGGGAGATGATCCCCACTCCCCCCCTCTGGATTCCCACCCACTGTATGGATTGCCCCGCCCAGTTGTAGTGAGGAGACCATAGAGGACACAACAACATGGCATCACCTAAGCAAGCGAAACATGGAAATTACGCTGTACATGGATGTGACAACACAGAAAAGAGTCTGTTTTTACTGCCGACAGGAGAGCCCCTGAAGATGCAGTGGCTTAATTTTATTTACTTCAATAATACGCCGTCGAGTCTACCTAAGACGGTGTATGTTTGTCGGAAGCATTTTCCTGATGAATGTTTCCACAACTTGGGACAGTACAGGGCAGGTTTTGCACATCAACTGTCACTGAAGCCTGGGTCCGTACCAAGCATCCCTGCCGCATCAGCCACAAACACCGAACAAGTAAGTGTATAACTGGTCGTTTTGCCGTGTTTTAAAATCGGTGCGTTAGCCTAGCAATGGCTACATTAGCTGTGCAGCTAACCGCTTCCTGCAGTTAGCCAGGTAATCTGTGCTACAAAACTAAAGAGCATGCAGCATGCTCTGTTAAACTGAGTGTAACGCTCTCTACGTGTGGGTGGAGCACAGAGGACGGCAGGACAGAGATCAGGTTTTATAATTCGGCTTTATTGCCACACTTTTCAGTTTAACAATGATTATTTGTGCAGACACACACACAACCGGCGTCTGGTTCAGGGATCAGCTCCTTCTGCTCTCGCTCTCCCTCCTGATATAGGGCGCAGTCACTGGGAAGACACACAAACACAGGTTAATTGCTCTCAGGTGACGTGATTCTGCCACTTACCTTCCCTGACTCCGCCCTCCTGTCACAGACCGGTGCTTGACCACGCCCCCGCTGCCACATACCCCCACCGCCCGACTCAGGCCGGGCGGCCGTCCGGCCTGCAGCCGACTCCCCCCCCCCCCCCTTGACAGGATAGGAAGTCCGCCACGACCATCTGCGCCCCCGGCCTGTGGACCACCTTGAAATTGAAGGGTTGGAGTGCCAGATACCAACGGGTGATCCGCGCGTTGGCATCTTTCATGCGGTGGAGCCACTGGAGGGGCGCGTGGTCCGAACAGAGGGTGAAAGGGCGCCCCAGCAGGTAGTACCGGAGGGCGAGAACCGCCCACTTGATGGCCAGACACTCTTTCTCTATGGTGCTGTAGCGCCCCTCACGCACCGACAGCTTCCTGCTGATATACAGGACCGGGCGGTCCTCCCCCTCCACCTCCTGGGACAAAACCGCCCCCAGCCCTCTGTCCGATGCATCGGTCTGCAACATAAAAGGGAGAGAAAAGTCAGGGGAGTGTAGAAGTGGCCCTCCACACAGTGCAGCCTTTACCTCTGAGAAAGCCCGCTGGCACTGCTCCGTCCACTGGACCGGATCTGGTGCCCCCTTTTTAGTGAGATCAGTCAGCGGGCTGGTGACGTCCGAATAATTAGGTATAAACCTGCGATAATAGCCAGCCAGCCTCAGGAACTGTCTCACCCCCTTTTTGGTCTTGGGCCTCGGGCAGGCCGCAATTACTGCCGTCTTATTAATTTGGGGACGCACCTGCCCGTTGCCCAAGTGGAAGCCCAGATACCGTACTTCCACCCGCCCAATCGCACACTTCTTTGGGTTGGCTGTGAGCCCCGCTCGCCTCAGCGACCTAAGGACGGCCCTCAGATGTTCGAGGTGCCGCTGCCAGTCATTGCTATAGATGATTATGTCATCTAGATATGCTGCCGCATACGTGGCGTGAGGGCGGAGGACTCTGTCCATCAGCCGCTGAAACGTCGCGGGCGCCCCAAACAGCCCAAACGGAAGGGTGACGAATTGGTGTAAACCAAACGGTGTGGAAAAGGCCGTTTTTTCTCGGGATAGTGGAGTCAAGGGGATCTGCCAATATCCCTTCGTCAAATCCAGTGTCGAATAAAAGCGAGCAGTGCCGAGTCGATCGAGCAACTCATCAATACGAGGCATTGGGTACGCGTCGAATTTAGACACCGCGTTGACTTTTCTATAGTCCACACAGAACCGGACCGACCCGTCGGCCTTGGGTACCAAGACCACCGGGCTGCTCCAGTCACTGTAGGACTCCTCGACGATGCCCATTTCGAGCATGGTCTGAAGTTCTTCCCGAACCACCTTTTTTTTGTGTTCGGGTAGCCTGTAAGGGCGGCTACGCACTACCACCCCCGGGGGCGTCTCTATGTGGTGCTCTATGAGGTTAGTGCGACCGGGCAGGGGCGAGAACACATCCGAAAACTCGGTCTGCAACTGGGCGACCTCCGTGAGTTGGGTCGGGGAGAGGTGGTCTCCACAGGGGACCGGAGAGGTACGGGATGCCAATGTCCCTTTTTGAACCTCCGGCCCCAGCTCCGCCTTCTCCGGAACTACCGACACCAACGCCACGGGGACCTCCTCGTTCCAGAGTTTAAGCAGGTTGAGGTGGTAAATCTGTAGCGCCCCACCCCGTCCGTTCGCCTCACCTCATAGTCGACATCCCCGACTCGCCGTGTGACCTCAAAGGGTCCTTGCCACTTGGCGATCAATTTGGAGCTCGACGTGGGCAACAGTACGAGAACCTTATCTCCCGGAGTGAACTCTCTAAGGCGCGTACCCTTGTTGTACAGGCAGGCTTGCCGTTCCTGGGCCTGCCGCAAATTATCCTGAGTTAGGTGGGTGAGCGTGTGGAGTTTTGCGCGCAGGTCCATAATGTACTGAATTTCGTTCTTACTTTGTGAAGGTCCCTCCTCCCAATTTTCCCGCAGCACATCCAGGATGCCGCGCGGCTTATGCCCATATAATAATTCGAACGGGGAGAACCCCGTGGAGGCCTGGGGGACCTCTCGCACTGAGAACAGCAAGGGTTCGAGCCACTTATCCCAGTTACGTGCGTCCTCACTTACGAATTTTTTAATAATATTTTTGAGGGTGCGGTTGAAGCTTTCCACTAAACCGTCCGTTTGTGGGTGATACACGCTGGTGCGGATCGGCTTAATCCCCAATAACCCATACAGTTCGCGCAGTGTTCGTGACATAAACGTAGTGCCTTGATCAGTCAGAATCTCTTTCGGGATTCCAACTCGGGAGATGACGCGGACGAGTGCCTCGGCAATACTGCGTGCTGAGATATTGCGCAGAGGCACTGCTTCCGGGTATCGCGTTGCATAGTCCACCAGAACTAATATAAAGCGGTACCCTCGTGCTGACCGATCTAATGGCCCGACGAGATCCATCCCAATTCTCTCAAACGGGGTCTCGATTAACGGTAGAGGGCGCAAAGGCGCTTTTGGAATGGCCGCTGGGTTTACTAACTGGCATTCGCGGCATGCCGTACACCACCTACGGACATCGCCGCGAATCCCCGGCCAATAGAAACGGGCCATTATTCGGGCTAGTGTTTTATCCTGCCCCAAGTGTCTAGCCATGGGATTAAAGTGAGCCGCCTGGAATACCAATTCCCGGCGGCTCTTCGGAATTAAAAGCTGCGTGACGCGCTCTTTAGTTTGAGTGTCCTGCGTCACTCGGTATAATCTATCCTTCATAATCGCGAAGTAGGGGAAGGACGGGGTGGCGTTCGGCTGGAGCGTTTGACCATCGATTACTCTCACTTGGTCAAACGCATGCCGCAGAGTCTCGTCTCGCGACTGCTCTAATGGGAAATCCGCGAGGGATTCCCCAATAGAGAGAGGAGGAGCCGGCGGCTCCTCACTCTGACGCGGAGATGACGTAGACGGCTCTGTGACAGCTGCTCCCGCCAAAGCGACACCGGGACCTCCCCCTGTCAAATGGCAGGACCCACTCTCGACTAGGCGTGTCATTAAACCCTGAAATCCCGGCCAATCAGTCCCCAAAATTAGAGAGTGGGTAAGGCGAGGATTAACCGCCGCCTTCACTACAAATTTTTCCCCTCTGAAAATAATGTGGACCGACACCAAAGGGTAGCTGTGAACATCCCCGTGCACACACAATAACTTCACCCCCTGTGCTCCCCCCAATGCCTCGTTTTGAACCAGGCTTTGGCGAATTGAGGTCTGATTACAACCAGAATCCACCAACGCCTGATATGTAGCCCCTTGGATACTCACCGGTATGCGATACGCTCCGGCCCGATCGAGGGCAGCCTCTGGCGCGTCAGGGATCCGAACCACCGCGCCCACTTCCATTGCTGTGCACTGCTGATGAAGGTGGCCCGGTTCCCCGCAGCGCCAGCAAACCGGCCCGGGCTTTCCCTCTGCACCAGTGATCTGGGGCTCACTCACCTGAGGTGGGGGAGAGACAGACACAGAAGGGAGAAACGGGAGGGCACCGCGGGTGCGGCAGGCCGGCTGGGGTGGTGCCGGCCCCCGCCTCCGTGGTGGGGGAATGGGGTGAGGACGGGACACAGGAGGAGAGGGAGAGAGAGAGAGAGAAGAGGAGAGAAGAGATGATGCCATCTGCTGTCCTGCCGCCGGGACAGCCGCCAGATGATCCTCCGCCAGCTCGACTGCCTGATCCAACGACGCCGGGCGGTGGCACTGGACCCACTCCGCGGTTCCGGCTGGTAAGCGGGCGACGAATTGTTCCAGTACCACCTGGTCGACGATTCCCTCGGCGTCGCGATTGTTGGCCCTCAGCCACTGCCAGCAGGCGTCCCGGAGCTGCTGGCCGAACGCGAACGGCCGGCCGACTTCCTCCAGTCGCAGTGCGCGGAAGCGCTGGCGCTGTTGCTCCGGTGTGCGCCCCACGCGCTGGAGGATGGCCCGGCGGAAGTCCGCGTAGGCCAGCCGGCGGTCGGCGGGGAGCTGTAGCGCGGCCAGCTGCGCCTCTCCCGTGAGCAGCGGGAGGAGGCGCGCCGCGCGCTGCTCCATCGGCCACCCCGAGGCTTCTGCGACCTGTTCGAACAGCGTGATGAACGCCTCGGGGTCGTCCTGCGGGCCCATCTTGGTGACAATGAGGGGAGACGGGCCCGCGGCCGGAGCGCTGGTGGACCCCGCCGACGCGAGGAGATGCCGGAACGCCTCGCGATCTTCCTGCTGGGCCAGCACCAGGGCTTCGAAGCGCCGCTCCTGCTCCTTTCGGAGCGTGACGAGTGCCTGGTGCTGGCTTTGCTGAGCCGTGGCGAGGGCGTGGACCAGATCGGCGAACGGGGAGGATTCCATGGGGCTGCTGGTTTGGTGCTCCACTGTCCCGGGTTTCGGCACCACTGTAACGCTCTCTACGTGTGGGTGGAGCACAGAGGACGGCAGGACAGAGATCAGGTTTTATAATTCGGCTTTATTGCCACACTTTTCAGTTTAACAATGATTATTTGTGCAGACACACACACAACCGGCGTCTGGTTCAGGGATCAGCTCCTTCTGCTCTCGCTCTCCCTCCTGATATAGGGCGCAGTCACTGGGAAGACACACAAACACAGGTTAATTGCTCTCAGGTGACGTGATTCTGCCACTTACTTTCCCTGACTCCGCCCTCCTGTCACAGACCGGCGCTTGACCACGCCCCCGCTCCCACACTGAGTTTAGTCTGGAAATTGACTGTAACTTATGAGCTTATGTTTGACTATTGCTCCGCAATGCATGTCTTCTGTTGGATAAGCGCTATGTTGCTGTAGTTGCTGCTTCTATCCTCTTTGGTTATGGAGTGCGTGTTCAAGCCTAGGGTATTATACGTTCGTAAACTACCACTCTGAACACTCTCACTCTCTGTTCTCTGTGTCACGTTGAGTTTACGAAAGGAGTCCGAGGGAGAATGGGGTTTTGTCTTAGCAGCGTGGCTACAGGCACTGATAGCAGCGAGTATGTGTGTGCGCAGCTTGGTCAAGCCCCTCCCCCTCCCCCCATGGCCCGCCCCCACCCTCTACCCTTCCCCACCTCCTGCTTCTCATTAGCAAAATGACGCACTGGGAAAAGCGCTGAAATGGGGCTTTCTCCCAGGAGGCTGTATTTAATTGCCGAGGGTTCATTTCGAGAAAGGCTGCGGATATAACATCCGGAAGCCTCCACGAGCCCGTTTAAAGCATCAACAAACCACCATGCCATGGGACCTTTAAGAGATGTGATCTAATACCCCTCAGTAATAGTCAGGTAACAGAACAACCTTTTATTTGTTTACATTATTCTCTTGAGGTTCATTTGACCACTTTTTTATATTGAAAATGAGGGGTATGCTGTTAAAAGAAAGGCCCAGGGGACCACAACAAAAATATTAAAACCAATCTTTTCATTGATAAGGGAGCCTAACAAGGTAACCAAGAGGTAAGAAACAAATTGGATGATAAATAATTGTTTTTAGGGTATTTTATGGCTGATTTAAGACACGGGTCAAAACCGACCCGTTAACATAAGAGATGGTAACAGAAACCTAACACCAGAGGAAGGTTAACAAGATTATTCAGCCACCTGTTACTGGTTTGAGTGGTTCTGCAGAACCATGTGATACTTTCATACAGTTTTTCCATGATAAAATCATCTCTATTGACAGATGTTTCTCTAACACCATCTCTTCCTCTCCCAAAATTTCTGGAGAGTGTTCTCTATGCTTGCTATTTTCTTTCACTCTCACTACTCCTCTATCTGTTGCTGAGCTAATTAAAAACACAAACTCATCTTACTGTCAATTAGACCCTGCTCCCATCACATTTGTAAAAAACAAAAACAAACAAAAAAAACTGTTAGGGTTTTGCACCTGGTTTGTTGGTGTGATAATCCAGCAAACCCCCACTAGGCCACCAGGGGGATGACTCAAGTGCAGAGGCATGAGGTGGAAGTAGAAAAGTATCAAAAAGTTTATTTACAATATTTACAGTCCAAACAAAAATATAATCCAAAAAACGCTCAGAAGATGAAGGGAAAAATAAAAAATCCAAAAGGTCAAAGTTAAATACAAAAGCAAAAAACTAGAAATGAAAAGGCAAAATACCAACGCTCAGAAGATCAAAAAACAGTAAACACAAAGTCCAAAAAGTCCAAAAAGAAAAGCAAAGTGCAAAACCAAAGAGACAACTGCAAGGAACACAGAACAGAGGTAACTGGAGCTAAACATAACAGCACAAAGACTCTGTGACAAGAGGACTGAACTCAGGGGGTATAAATACACAAAATAAATTGGAAACAGGTGACAATAATGAAAACAGGCAATCAACACCAACACAAAACACAGGACACAGTGGCGACCTCTAGAGGCCAAAACAAACATAGACAAAAAACAGGAAATAACAGCGGCCTCTAGAGGCCAAAACAGTCCCAGTCCAAACAGGACCCCCCCCCCCCCTCTAGGAGCATCTCCTGATGTTCCCAGGGCGATCCGGATGGGCCGAATGGAAGTCCCGACACAGTTCTTTATCTAAGACGTCCCGAGCGGGAACCCAGCAGCGCTCCTCAGGACCATAGCCCTCCCAGTCCACAAGATATTGCAGCCCGCCGCGGACCCGGCGGGAGTCAAGCAGGCGATGCACGGTGAACACAGTCTGACCCTGGAAGATGCGGGGGGGTGGGGGGTTCCTAGGGGCAGGGGCATACGTGGACGTCAGTACGGGCCGCAACAGGGAAACATGGAATGTGGGGTTGATCCTCAGAGTCCGGGGCAACTGGAGCCGGTAGGAGACAGGGTTCACCCTGCGCACCACCTTGAAGGGGCCAATGTAGCGAGGAGCAAGCTTGTGGTTCTCCACCTGCAGCAGAAGGTCCTTAGTGGACAGCCAAACCCGCTGCCCAGGGCGGAAAGCGTGGGCAGGTCTTCTATGGCGGTTGGCCTGAGTCTGGTTGGTTCTGGAGGTCTGGATGAGGGTCTTCCTGACCTTGCTCCAGGTCTTGCGACACCGTCTCACATATTGGTTGACCGAGGGCACCCCCGCGTCCTCCTCCTGGTCCGGGAACAGAGGTGGCTGGAACCCGAATTGGCACTGGAATGGTGACAGCTTGGTGGCCGATGACTGCAGGGTGTTGTGGGCGTACTCTGCCCATGGCAGCCAGGTGCTCCACGATGTCGGGTTATCCATAGCCAGGCCTCGCAGGGTGGTTTCCAGGTCCTGGTTGAGCCTCTCCGTCTGACCATTGGACTGTGGGTGAAACCCAGAGGAGAGGCTGGCAGTGGCTCCGATGACCTTGCAGAACCTGTGCCACACTCGGGAGGAGAACTGGGGCCCTCGGTCTGAGACGATGTCCTGTGGGAGACCAAAGACTCGGAAGACATGATTAAAAATAAGTTTGGCTGTTTCAAGAGCAGAAGGGAGTTTGCACAGTGGTATGAAGCGGCAGGCCTTCGAGAATCTGTCGACTATAACCACAATGACAGTGTTACCTTGAGACTCAGGGAGACCCGTGATGAAGTCGACTGCCACGTGGGACCAGGGACGCCGGGGAATGGTCAGAGGATGCAGGAGACCCTGGGGATGCTGTCGCGGGTTCTTGGTTCTGGTGCAGACCTCACAGGACAGGACAAATGACCTTACTTCCTTCTCCATGTTAGGCCACCAGAAGCATCTTTTCAGGAAGTCCAGGGTCCTCCGAGCTCCCGGGTGGGCGGTGAGAGGGGAAGAGTGACCCCACTGGAGAACCTTGGCCTGGGCTTGATGTGGGATGTACAAGAGGCCCGGTGGCCCCGTCCCAGGACCGGGGTCCTGGCGTTGGGCTCGTCAGACGGCCTCCTCAATACCCCAGTGGACAGGGGCCACAATCCAGGACACAGGGATAATAGGCCCGACTTCACTCTCCCTGTTAGTGGCAGAGAACAGCCTGGACAGTGCGTCATGTTTGGTGTTCTTGGAGCCGGGGCGATACGAGAGGGTGAAGTCAAACCGACTGAAAAACAGGGCCCACCTAGCCTGTCGTGGGTTCAGTCTCTTGGCTTGCTGGAGGTACTCCAGGTTCTTGTGGTCAGTCCAAACCAGGAATGGATGTTGTGCTCCCTCCAGCCAGTGCCTCCACTCCTCAAGGGCCAATTTGACCGCTAGCAGTTCTCGATCCCCCACATCATACTGGGACTCCGCAGGACTCAGGCGGTGGGAGAAGTAAGTGCAGGGGTGCAGCTTTCCTTCCGAACGTTGAGAGAGCACCACGCCGACACCACTGTCCGAGGCTTCCACCTCCACGATGAATGGTTGGGAGGTGTCCAGGAGGACCAGAATGGGTGCCATGCAGAAGCGGTCTTTGAGGTCTTTGAACGCCTTTTCTGCCTGAGGAGACCAGACATAAGATCCACCTGTCCCTTTGGTGAGGTCCGACATGGGTGCTGCTACAGAACTAAAGTTCCTGATAAACTTGCGGTAGAAGTTAGCAAATCCTAAGAACCGCTGAACCTCTTTGACAGACTTGGGAGTGGGCCAGTCCCGGACGGCCAGGGTCTTGGCTGGGTGCATTTGGAGTTGGCCTGTCTGTACAATAAAACCCACAAAGGAGACCTCGGGAACATGAAATTCGCATTTCTGGGCCTTGGCGAACAGATTGTTCTGTAGCAGCCTCTGGAGAACCTGGCGGACATGGTGGCGGTGCTACTGCATGGTCTTGGAAAAGATAAAGATATCGTCAAGGTAGACAAAAACGTACAGGTTAATCATGTCCCTCAAGACGTCGTTGATTAGGGCCTGAAAAACAGCTGGTGCGTTGGTGGGTCCGAAGGGCATCACCTGGTATTCGTAGTGCCCAGAGGGGGTGTTAAAGGCAGTCTTCCACTCGTCTCCGTGTCGGATACGGATGAGGTGGTATGCGTTCCATAGGTCCAACTTGGTGAGGATGGTGGTGCCTTGGAGCAGGTCGAAAGCTGTGGACATCAGCAGAAGGGGATATCGGTTGCGCATAGTGATCTTGTTCAGGCCCCTGTAGTCAATACATGGTCAGAGCCCCCCATCCTTCTTGCTGACAAAGAAGAAGCCGGCACCAGCAGGTGAGGTGGAGGGTCGAATGAACCCAGAGACCAGGGCATCTTTGAGGTATTCCTCCATGGCCTTGCGTTCTGGCTGAGAGAGGGAAAACAGTCTGCCACGAGGAGGGGTAGTCCCAGGGAGCAAGTCGATGGCACAGTTGTAGGCCCAGTGAGGAGGAAGAACAGCGGCCCTGCTCTTGCTGAAGACCTCCTTGAGATCCCAGTACTCTGTGGGAACTTGAGCTAACTCTGTGAGATCAGGGGGCTTGGCAGGAGACACAGGAGAGCTAGAGAGCAGACAAGAGGCATGGCATGCAGGGCTCCATTCCACAACCTGGCTTGTTACCCAGTCTATGTGAGTGTTGTGGCGAGTAAGCCAAGGAAGGCCTAGAATAACTGGGAACTCAGGTGAAGGAATCAGGTGCAGGGATATTTCTTCCTTGTGACCTTGAGACTGGAGGAAGACTGGAGAAGTAATTTGGGTGACTCTTCCATCACCTAACGCTTGGCCATCGAGGGCAGACACAGACAGTGGGACTTCAAGAGGTGCAGTCGGGACATTGATACTTTGGGCGAAGTGAATATCCATAAAGTTCCCAGCCGCCCCTGAGTCTAACAAAGCTTGACAAGAGTGGACAGACTCACCCCAGGAGATGGAGAGCGGGATGTAGATTCCTTGGCCAGGGAGTCCAGGAGAGAGGGTAGGCCCCGTCACAACCCTCCCTCAGCTGGACGGGGCGGTCCTTTTCCCGAGAGTTCGGGACATGATGCTCAGAAGTGACCAGGCTTGCCACAGTAGATGCAGCACTTGTCCCTCCTTCTGCGCTCCCTCTCAGATGTGGAGAGGCGAGTACGACCCACTTGCATGGGTTCTGGACAGTCACTGGAGGAGGTAGACGGGCTCCAGGTAGAGGTAGGGAGGCTGGGGGGGCTCAGTACTTGGCAGCGTTCTCTCATCCTGTTGTCCAGACAAGTAGAATGTGAGATGAGAGTTTCGAGGTCACTTGGGCATCCAATAGAGGCCAGGCCATCCTTGATGGGGTCAGACAGACCATGGTGGAAGGCTGACACCAGGGCAGTCTCGTTCCATCCACTTACTGCTGTGAGCATCTGGAACGAGATGGCATAATCTGCGACGCTTCCTCCTTGACGAATGGACATGAGCTTTCTGGCTGCGTCGGTACTGATGTCCGCCTGGTCGAAGACCCGAAGCATCTCTTCAGTAAATAGTTCAAAATCAGAGCACTTGGGTCCCCGTCTCTGCCAGATAGCTGTTGCCCAAGCTTGTGCCTTACCAGCTAACAAGGTTATCACAAAGGCGATCTTGCGGCAATCCGTAGTGTAGGTGGTAGGCTGGAGCTCAAAGGTGAGTTGGCACTGGGTAAGGAACTCCCAGCACTCACCGTGCTTGCCGTCGTACCTCTGTGGTGCAAGAAGGCTGGGTTCGTGAGGTGAAGGAGACAGTGTGGCAGGAGGCACTGGAGCTGGATCAGGATGAAGAGATGCAGGCAGAGGTGTCAGCTGTGCCAAGGTTTTCCCAATTTGCTGAAGCAGTTCCTTGTGGCGAGCAAGGGCCTCATGTTGGCTGGTGAGCGTTCGTCCATGAGCGTCCATGGTCGCTCCGAAGCGTGTCAAAGCTACCATAATTCCCTGAAGGTTGGCTGGGTAGACAGTTGAAGCAGCCTCTGCTGAGTCGGTCATGACGGAGTCTTTCTGTTAGGGTTTTGCTGGGATTCAAACCTGGTTCATTGGTGTGATAATCCAGCAAACCCCCACTAGGCCACCAGGGGGATGACTCAAGTGCAGAGGCGTGAGGCAGAAGTAGAAAAGTATCAAAAAGTTTATTTACAATATTTACAGTCCAAACAAAAATATAATCCAAAAAACGCTCAGAAGATGAAGGGAAAAATAAAAAATCCAAAAGGTCAAAGTTAAATACAAAAGCAAAAAACTAGAAAAGAAAAGGCAAAATACCAATGCTCAGAAGATCAAAAAACAGTAAACACAAAGTCCAAAAAGTCCAAAAAGAAAAGCAAAGTGCAAAACCAAAGAGACAACGGCAAGGAACACAGAACAGAGGTAACTGGAGCTAAACATAACAGCACAAAGACTCCATGACAAGAGGACTGAACTCAGGGGGTATAAATACACAAAATAAATTGGAAACAGGTGACACTAATGAAAACAGGCAATCAACACCAACACAAAACACAGGAAACAGTGGCGACCTCTAGAGGCCAAAACAAACATAGACAAAAAAACAGGAAATAACAGCGGCCTCTAGAGGCCAAAACAGTCCCAGTCCTAACAAAAACCTGACATACATTATTGCTGAGCCCATCTCGCATCTGATTAACAGATCCCTTATCTCTGGTATTGTCCCACTTGATTTAAAAACTGCAGCAGTCACTCCAGTACTAAAAAAAAAAACTGGTCTCGATCCATCTGATTTTTGTAACTATAGACCAATCTCTAATCTATCATGCATTGCAAAATTTCTTGAAATGTTGTTGTCACCCAGCTATAGTCCCATCTTGCCACTAATAATCTGTATGAACTATTTCAGTTTGGTTTTCGTTCATCTGACACTACTGAGGTGGGGTTTACATTAGACCGTATCAGCGGATCATCAGATTAACGTTTTTAAAACGATTAGTGTGCACACAGCAATACCAATACACAATTCGCGTGCACACAGCAACACCAATACACGGATACGCTTGGCTCCGCAGGCATCCTGCGCTCCAAATCACTCCACCCTGAACAGCGAGTGCCCTCTGGAGGGTGCACACTCCGGCCCTGCGCAGCTCACAGAGCGCGCGAGTGAAGTGCACGAGCCACAATTTGGGACTGAGCCGCTGTGTGCGTGATCCCAGTGCATATCACTTACCACTTGCAAGTGGAAGGATGGCAAGCCTAAAGACAATCATAACTACACAATGGGCAGTATTTGCAGTATTTTCATACTTTTATACTCTTTAATGAAAGGTGATACAAGGCGGAAGTCCGCGCCGTTTTTCAGCAGTCGCGTCACATGACCAACGCCAGCGAATCAGGAAGGTGGATGTCACAGTGACGTTGTCCAATGATGACGCCAGCTAGAGGTCAGCACAGCGTATCCGCGTATTCTCAATGTTTACACAGCACCGGACCAGACACGATCTAGATTGAATACGTGGACCCTGGTGGATTCCCGTTTCCCGGCGTTTCCAGGCGGTTTAATGTAAACGGACAGTGCATCCGCGAAGAAAACGAGACAGATACGGTCTAATGTAAACTTGGCCTGAGTCTGTGCTTTATATAGTAGTTGATGACCTCCTCTCTTCTGCTGATGGTGGGGCTCTTAATATACTCCTTCTTTTGGACCTTAGCTATGCTTTTGAACACTGTCATGAACTGTTTCTCTCCTGTCTTTCTGCTATTGGTATTTCTGGTTCTGCCTTTTCCTGGTTAAAATCCTTGTGGCAGCAAGGGTGTGGTCAAGTGCTGGTTTGTGAATGGAGAGCGAGGTCAGGGAAGGTGAGTGGCAATTAAACACCTATGTTTAATTGATGTTGTGTGTGTTTTATAGTGACAGCCAAGGGCTTTTAAGGAGGTAGAGAGCTAAGAGGCGGCAGTTCTCCTGACCAGAGCATTGGTGTATGTGTATTGTGTGTGAGCAGCACTTGAAAGCTGCAAAGCAAGTCAAAATAAACGTGGAATTGAGTTCCACTACCTGCCTGCGCTTCAGTGTTCCACCCACACTCAGGGACTATTACTAGGCATATAAGGTGAAAATTCAAATTCAGTCCAAATTGCTTGAAACTACTCTCACTGAATTCAGAATTGAATGCTGAACATACTTTTTACAGAATTAAACTGTTTATCCA
Organism: Neoarius graeffei; assembly: GCF_027579695.1. Lineage (NCBI taxonomy): Eukaryota > Metazoa > Chordata > Actinopteri > Siluriformes > Ariidae > Neoarius > Neoarius graeffei. The sequence continues at coordinate 49,352,018 of NC_083580.1, forward strand.
TTCTTGAGATATTACCGATCAAATATTGAAAAAATTGCTTAATTTTTTAGAAAACTGACATAATATTATGTATTAGGATAACATGGTCCAAAATGGGCCCAGTTACCGAATAAGATCAAATAGTTTTTTCTTAATAACTTTTGTATTTTTCAAGATATTTACATGGAAATCGGCAGGCACATAGATGGTTGTCTACTGAATACAAAGTTTGAAAAATTAGTACAAACCAATTATGCAAATTAGCATTTATTTAGTATAAATTATGCAAATTAAGCAAAAACATTAAATCAGTACACTCTCTTCTTCAAAGTTTCACCAAATGGCATTATTTGTGCAATATAAAGCTGATCTTAACTCTCATTTATACATCACAATGAAGGAGAAATCAGTGTTAATTATAAAATATGCATAAATAAGCACTGAATGTCATTCACATCTATCATTCTCTATCAAAATTAAAAAAAAGTAATAAAAGATTTTCTAGTTTAAAAAAGTAATAAAAGATTTTCTAGTGTTTCATATAAACTAGGGCCTACTAGTATTTATATGAAAGAATATAAATGATTATTTCGATTAATATTCACAGCTTTCAAGGCTAACCTTGAAAAAACTGTGTGAACCACATTCAATAAACAATTCTGAATGTGAAGTGATAAAGGCAATTCAATTACTAACCAGCAATAAAGCTCCTGGAGAAGATGGATTTACTACAAATTTCTATAAGACCTTTGTTGACCTCTTGGCAGATAAACTTCTTACAGTATACAATGAATCCAAACAATATGATGCCCTCCCATACAACATGAATACTTCAATAATAACATTGCTATGTAAACCGGGAAAAGACCCCTTGCAGTGTGGAAGTTACAGACCTATTCAGTTGCTAAATGTAGACAATAAAATTCTTGGGAAAATAATTGCAGGCAGAATTAAAGAAGTCCTGCCTAGTCTAGTACATAAAGATCAAATAGGGTTTGTCCAAAATAGATTAATTGGAGATAACATGTGGAAACTAATGCATACTTTTCATTATGCCAAGACCTTAACTGACCCAGCAGTCGCAGTTTCTTTAGACGCTGAAAAGGCCTTCGATAGAATTGAATATAACTTTTTGTTTAAAGCTTTAGAAGAGTTTGGTTTTGGTTCAAATTTTATTAAATATATTTCTTTGCTATACAGTAATCCAATCGCAAAGGTCTCTACAAATGGTTTGATTTCAGAAGGGTTTTCTTTGCATCGTGGCACCCGACAAGGTTGCCCTCTCTCACCCCTGCTTTTTATTCTTTCTTTAGAACCAATTAGCAGGACTCCCTAAAGTGAATGACGCATGAAATGGAATGACGAACGACAGGTAGTAAATTTGAACAATAAATGGTCCCTTGTCATTCAGATTCTTACAAATGGAATAATGATTGAAATCTTTAGTTTTAGACCTCCCTAGGATAAGATAAGTGGGTGCTTGGTGGGATATCAGCTTTTACAAATGGAATGACAGGGTTTCTATATGTATTGACTTACTTTGAGCTAATGTTGTCAGTGATATCACCTTTTACAAATGGAATGATAAGGTTTCTAGGTGGAATGACATACTTTGAGGCAATGTTATCAGTGATATCAAATTAACAAATGGAATGACATTGTTTCTAGGGTTAGGGTTAGGTTATAGGTGATATCACTGATAACATTGCCTCAAAGTATGTCATTCCACCTAAAAACACTGTCATTCCATTTGTAAAAGGGGATATCACTGATAACATTAGCTTAAAGTATGTCATTCCACCTGGAAACGCTGTCAATCCATTTGTAAAAGGTGATATCACTGATAACATAACCTAAAAGTATGTCATTCCACTTAGAAACAATGTCATTCCATTTCATGAGCTGAAAGCATGTCATTCCACCTACATTTCAATCGTTATTCCATTTATAAGAATCTGAATGACAAGGGACCATTTATTGTTCAAATCACTAGCTGTCATTCGTCATTCCATTTCATGCGTCATTCACTTTAGGGAGTCCCCCATTAGCTTGTCAGATTAGATCCAGTAAAGAAATTGTTGGAATTCCTATTAGAGACATCTCAGTAAAGGTTTTCTTATATGCTGATGACATATTATTATTAACGGTACTTAATCCAGTCACCTCACTTACATATACTCTAGAATTAGTTCAACATTTTAGTCAGCTATCTGGCTATAAAATTAATTGTGGAAAGTCTCAAGCAATGCCTCTTAATAAATACTGCCATGAGGAAGACTTTGGAAATCTGACTTTTAAATGGTCCCCAGAACATATCAAATATTTAGGCATCATGTTAAATTCTGATCTTGAGAGGATAGTCTCAATAAACATTTCCAATATCCTGAGTGACATTAAGGAGGACTTGGATAGATGGAGGTATCTACCACTTTCACTGTGGGGGAAAGTAGATACTATTAAAATGAATGTCCTCCCCCGCTTAATGTTTGTTATTAGTGCTCTCCCCTTACCTTTTAATAAAATATACTTTAAAAAATTAACTCTTTGCTATCTGCCTTTATTTGGACCAACAAGAGAGCAAGAATCAGTACACATAAATTGTATATTACTCGTGATAAAGGTGGTATGGGTCTTCCAAACATAGAAAACTATTATTTAGCTATAAATTCTAGATATCCTTTGAAATGGGCTTATAGTCACTCAGAACAGACAAGCTGGGAAGACATAGAAATGAAAATTGCCTTAGATAACCATAAATTGTCTCTTAAGTCACTGTGGTTTAATAACAAACAATTGAAAAATGAAGACAATCCAATTATAAAATTCTCATGTGAAATAATTAAAGTCCTACACAATAAGTTGCATTTTGAACCTCATCTCTCCCCAAACACTCCAGTATGGGGTAATGATACTTTTACTGTGGATAAGAAACCAATGCAAAACAAGGAGTGGGAAAGAAGGGGGCTTTGTTCACTGGGAAGCTTTTTCTTTGATGGCATTCTAATATCTTTTGAACAGTTGAGAATGAAGTATGCACTAACAAAGACTTTTGGTTATATCTCCAGATTAGATCACAACTTACAAAAATCTTTGGACATCATGGAGAACCCCCAAAAATATCCAATATAGAAAAACACCTAATGGACATAATGAAAAGGGGCACACACCTGATTAGTAAAATTTATAAGATGATAAGCAACTCTGAAACCTCTGCTATTGTAACATTGGAAAAGATTTGGGAGAAAGACCTACAGACAAACATAGAACCAGACAGTTGGAAATCTATCTGGCAGAAAATGCATAACATATCAAATTCTGCACGTAATAAAACTATAAACTATAAGTTTATTAACAGAATATATTATACTCCCAAAAAACTTGCTCTCATGGGCCCACAAAATAAAGATATATGTTGGCATTGCAATATTGGTAAAGGAACTTACTTCCATATATGGGAATGCCCTCAACTGCAAATATTCTGGGGAAAAGTTATATTAAACCTGTCAAAAATTACTAATGAGAAGATTAACATAGACCCCATGTTATGCATTTTTAACTACATGGACAATATGCAATGGCCACCCTTTAAGAAGAAAGCAATATCCATAGGATTAATGAGTGCAAAGAAAGTAATAGCAGGAAACTGGAAGAACACAGCCAACATTAATGAGAGAACATGGTTACAAGTTTTTGAGTCAATGTTGAGTCTAGAGCAAATTTCAAACTCCATATACACTGGCACCCCCAACGTTTGGCAAAAAATTAAACAGCATATCTATGGTAATTTTGTTTGTTTATAGTTAATGTATGAGATAATGGGATAATGCATACAAAACTTTGTTTAATAAGCAGTATTACTGGAGGAATACCCTCATATTCCATACTACAGTAGGGGTTGCATATGCGGATGTACATTTTGTGTGTGGGGGGGTGGTGGTGGTGGTGGTATATATATATATATATATATATATATATATATATATATATATATATATATATATATATATATATGTGTGTGTGTGTGTGTAGTAATAGGTCCTTGAAAGGTGGTATGTGTATGAATCTGTGCAGCTAAATTATGGATAAATTATGTGTTTTGTTTAAGTAACTATGCTGATGGACTATTTGGACATTTGTAAGTTCACTTATTCATACTGTATGGTGATATATGTGTGGACTGTTGATGCTTGTACAGGTATCGCTTAGATACCACCAAAAATGGGACTGAAAGCTACAACACTCATTCGACCCTTGAAGCATATCTTATTTTATAAATTTTTTGGGGGTTTTTTTGATTGACCAAAGACTTAACTGAAGAAATCTGTATATATTGTGTGTTACCCCTGAGCAGAAAAAACTTAATAAAAAAAAAAGTAATAAAAGATTTTCTAGTGTTTCATATAAACTAGGGCCTACTAGTGTTTATATGAAAGAATATAAATGATTATTTCGATTAATATTCACAGCTTTCAAGGCTAACCTTGAAAAAACTGTGTGAACCACATTCAATAAACAATTCTGATTAATTGAATTGAAATTGACACTCATGTTTCTGACTTCCAGTTTTTTAAATCTCATTCTGACCATGAAGATCTCAATATTTTTTATCAAAACAACTACAGTTATATTCTAAAATGGTTATTTATTTACATTAATTAGTTTGATTTAAAAAAAATAAGTAGGTAAAGCTATGAAAATTCACTTCAAAGTCTCCCATGAAGCATAACATCAAAACTAGCTGATGGAAAATTTTGCTGAATACATTATTAGAAAACAATCCTGTTGTCATAGCAATGCAATTCTTGCCATCTAAAAAGATTGCCTTTCTCAGTGAATAAAAACAAACAAAAGCATGTCATAAAAATGCAAGAAAATTTTTAGCTAAAAAAACAAACAAAAACACCGAGTAGCCAGCAATGGAGTGTTTATAGGCCGCAAAAGGCTCCCAAACACTGTGTGTGTGTGTGTGTGTGTGTGTGTGTGTGTGTGTGTGTGTGTGTGTGTTAGTTATCAAACACATCACAAGGAGTGCTGTGGGTAAAATCATGTTGGAAAAATTCTTTACATTAACGGTGGCAGTTACGATGGGTGTTGTTTAGCCTAGTGTGGCGTTGTTTGGCCTAGTGTGGCGTCATGCTGGAGAATGGAACCAACAAGTGAATGACATGGCACATCAGTTTATGACCAGATTGGACCTCATTGATACGGCACCTCTTCATGTGATTTTTAAACTGCCAGCAATACGAGACATAGCTTTTTCTAAAATCCAACGTCTTTTTGTGAATGTTCATATCCCACAAAAAGTGTTGCGTGAAATGGGCAGTAAAACCATCCAGGTGATTAGGAAATGGCTTTGTCGCAATACACACTCCACAAGATGTTTTATTTTTCAGAAAAGACAGGACGGGGGGCTTGGAATTCCAAACTGCATGTGGGAGTACACAGCCACAAAATAGTCTCACCTCACCAACATGTTGAATTGTGACGATACCACCGTGAGGCAGATGGCTCAAGCATCATTATTGCTGGACTTTAAGAAACGGAGGGTGCTACATGCATGCGGTGGAGAGGACAGCTTTCTGGGCTTTAAAAGGAAAGCCAATGGGAAGCTGGAAGGACGGGCACAGGGATTTGGTGTGTCATCAGACTGGCCAGATTTAAATGACCTATGCAGGAGGACAGGTATTGAACTAAAGTGGACCTCCCAGTTCCAACCTGTAGAGGTCTCTGATGCAGTGATGGAGGACCCACTTGTTACCGTGGAAGGCAAGCTGTATAATACAACTTATTACTCTGGTTTCCCTCCTTCCATTCACCCCTCTGTATGCTGCATGACCCCCCTCAACACCTGGAGTCAGTAGCCCATATCATGAACAGCTGTCCATCATTTAAAGGATTATATACTGCCAGACATGACAGACTTGTGGACCTTATTGCTGCTCAGATCCCCTGTGTGGCTGATGAGCAGATTTTTAAACATACTACTGTACAGTCTGAATGGTTTAACTCACCTGTAAACACTTTTTCAGGAATTGCTAACACACGAGATATGGTTATTATCTCTAAGAATAGCAAATTAGTTAAAATATTTGAGGTATCATGTTCATTTGACTTGTTTATGGAGGATTCTTACTGCTCTAAGATTCTAAAATATCAGTCATTGATATCTGCAATGGGCGGCACAGTGGTGTAGTGGTTAGCGCTGTCGCCTCACAGCAAGAAGTTCCGGGTTCGAGCCCCATGGCCGGCGAGGGCCTTTCTGTGCGGAGTTTGCATGTTCTCCCTGTGTCCACGTGGGTTTCCTCCGAGTGCTCCGGTTTCCCCCACAGTCCAAAGACATGCAGGTTAGGTTAACTGGTGACTCTAAATTGACCGTAGGTGTGAACGTGAGTGTGAATGGTTGTCTGTGTCTATGTGTCAGCCCTGTGATGACTTGGCGACTTGTCCAGGGTGTATCCGGCCTTTCGCCCGTACTCAGCTGGGATAGGCTCCAGCTTGCCTGCAACCCTGTAGAACAGGATAAAGTGGCTAGAGATAATGAGATGAGATGTGTGGCAGCGGGGGCGTGGTCAAGCGCCGGTCTGTGACAGGAGGGCGGAGTCAGGGAAGGTGAGTGGCAGAATCACTACACCTGAGAGCAATTAACCTGTGTTTGTGTCTTCCCAGTGACCGCGCCCTACTTAAGGAGGGAGAGCGAGAGCAGAGGGACTCTGGCTGAACCAGGCGCTGAGTGTGTGTGTGTGTGTGTGTGTGTGTGTGTGTGTGTGTATGTAGCTGAAAAGTGCATACATAATTGTTAGACTGAAAAGTGTGGCAAATAAACATGCTGTCAAACCTGATCTCTGTCCTGCCATCCTCTGTGCTCCACCCACGAACGCTGAACCGTTACAGTGGTGCCGGGACCTGGAGCACAGCAGCCTCACAGCCCCATGGAGTCCTCCCCGTTCGCTGAACTGATCCACGCCCTCGCCACGGCCCAGCAAAGCCAGCACCAGGCACTACTCACCCTCTGAAAGGAGCAAGAAGAGCGGTTCAAGGCCCTGGTGTTGGCCCAACAAGAAGATCGCCAGGCGTTCCGGCACCTCCTCGCGTTGGCGGGGCCCACCAGCGCTCCTACCACGGGCCCGTCTCCCCTCACCATCACCAAGATGGGCCCGCAGGACGACCCCGAGGCGTTCATCACGCTCTTTGAGCAAGTCGCTGAAGCCTCGGGGTGGCCGATAGAGCAGCGCGCGGCACGCCTCCTCCCCCTGCTCACGGGAGAAGCACAGCTGGCCGCGCTACAGCTCCCTGCCGACCGCCGGCTGGCCTACGCGGACCTCCACCGGGCTGTCCTCCAGCGCGTAGGACGCACTCCAGAACAGCAGCGCCAGCACTTCCGCGCGCTGCGCTTGGAGGAAGTCGGCCGGCCGTTCGCGTTTGGCCAGCAGCTCCGGGACGCCTGCTGGCGGTGGCTGAGGGCCAACAACCGCGACGCCGAAGGAATCCTCGACCAGGTGGTGCTGGAACAGTTCGTCGCTCGCTTGCCAGCAGGAACTGCGGAGTGAGTCCGGTGCCACCGCCCGGCGTCGCTGGATCGAGCAGTCGAGCTGGCAGAGGACCATTTGGCGGCTGTCCCGGCGGCAGGACAGCAGATGGCATCTTCTCTTCTCTCCTCTTCTCTCTCTCCCCCTCCTCCTGTGTCCCGTCCTCGCCCCATTCCCCCTCCGCGGAGGTGGGGGCCGGCACCCCCCCAGCCGGCCCGCCGCACCCGCAGTGCCCTCCCATTTCTCCCTTCTGTGTCTGTTTCTCCCCCACCTCAGGTGAGTGAGCCCCCGATCACTGGTGCAGAGGGAAAGCCCGGGCCGGGTTGCTGGCGCTGCGGGGAGCCGGGCCACCTTCAACAGCAGTGCACGGCAATGGAAGTGGGCATGGTGGTTCGGATCCCCGACGCGCCAGAGGCCGCCCTCAATCGGACCGGAGCGTATCGCATACCGGTGAGTATCCAAGGGGCTACATATCAGGCGTTGGTGGATTCTGGTTGTAATCAGACCTCAATTCGCCAAAGCCTGGTTCAAAACGAGGCATTGGGGGGAGCACAAGGGGTGAAGGTGTTGTGTGTGCACGGGGATGTTCACAGCTACCCTTTGGTGTCGGTCCACATTATTTTCAGAGGGGAAAAATTTATAGTGAAGGCAGCGGTTAATCCCCGCCTTACCCACTCTCTAATTTTGGGGACTGATTGGCCAGGATTTCGGGGTTTAATGACACGCCTAGTAGTGAGTGGGTCCTGCCATTTGACAGGGGGAGGTCCCGGTGTCGCTTTGGTGGGAGCAGCTGTCACAGAGCCGTCTACGTCATCTCCGCATCAGAGTGAGGAGCCGCCGGCTCCTCCTCTCTCTATTGGGGAATCCCTCACGGATTTCCTATTAGAGCAGTCGCGAGACGAGACTCTGCGGCATGCGTTTGACCAAGTGAGAGTAATCGATGGTCAAACGCTCCAGCCGAACGCCACCCCATCCTTCCCCTACTTCGCGATTATGAAGGATAGATTATACCGAGTGATGCAGGACACTCAAACTAAAGAGCGAGTCATGCAGCTTTTAATTCCGAAGGGCCGCCGGGAATTGGTATTCCAGGCGGCTCACTTTAATCCCATGGCTGGACACTTGGAGCAGGATAAAACACTAGCCCGAATAATGGCCCGATTCTATTGGCCGGGGATTCGCGGTGATGTCCGTAGGTGGTGTACGGCATGCCGCGAATGCCAGTTAGTAAACCCAGCGGCCATTCTAAAAGCGCCTTTGCGCCCTCTACCGTTAATCGAGACCCCATTTGAGAGAATTGGGATGGATCTCATCGGGCCATTAGATCAGTCAGCACGAGGGTACCGCTTTATATTAGTTCTGGTGGACTATGCAACGCGATACCCAGAAGCAGTGCCTCTGCGCAATATCTCAGCATGCAGTATTGCAGAGGCACTCTTCCGCGTCATCTCCCGAGTTGGAATCCCGAAAGAGATTCTGACTGATCAAGGCACTACGTTTATGTCACGAACACTGCGCGAACTGTATGGGTTATTGGGGATTAAGCCGATCCGCACCAGCGTGTATCACCCACAAACGGACGGTTTAGTGGAACGATTCAACCGCACCCTCAAAAATATTATTAAGAAATTCGTAAGTGAGGACGCACGTAATTGGGATAAGTGGCTCGAACCCTTGCTGTTCTCAGTGCGAGAGGTCCCCCAAGCCTCCACGGGGTTCTCCCTGTTCAAATTATTATATGGGCGTAAGCCGCGCGGCATTCTGGACGTGCTGCGGGAAAATTGGGAGGAGGGACCTTCACAAAGTAAGAACGAAATTCAGTACATTATGGACCTGCGCGCAAAACTCCACACGCTCACCCACCTAACTCAGGAGAATTTGCGGCAGGCCCAGGAACGGCAAGCCCGCCTGTACAACAAGGGTAAGCGCCTTAGAGAGTTCACACCGGGGGATAAGGTACTCGTACTGTTGCCCATGTCGAGCTCCAAATTGATTGCCAAGTGGCAAGGACCCTTTGAGGTCACACGGCGAGTCGGGGACGTCGACTATGAGGTGAGGTGAACGGACAGGGGTGGGGCGCTACAGATTTACCACCTCAATCTGCTTAAACTCTGGAATGAGGAGGTCCCCTTGGCGTTGGTGTCGGTGGTTCCGGAGAAGGCGGAGCTGGGGCCGGAGGTTCAAAAGGGGACATTGGCATCACGTACCTCTCCGGTCCCCTGTGGAGACCACCTCTCCCCGACCCAACTCACGGAGGTTGCCCAGTTGCAGGCCGAGTTTTCGGATGTGTTCTCGCCCCTGCCCGGTCGCACTAACCTCATAGAGCACCACATCGAGACGCCCCCGGGGGTGGTAGTGCGTAGCCGCCCTTACAGGCTACCCAAACACAAAAAAAAGGTGGTTCGGGAAGAACTTCAGACCATGCTCGAAATGGGCATCATCGAGGAGTCCCACAGTGACTGGAGCAGCCCGGTGGTCTTGGTAGCCAAGGCCGACAGGTTGGTCCGGTTTTGTGTGGACTATAGGAAAGTCAACGCGGTGTCTAAATTTGACGCGTACCCAATGCCTTATATTGACGAGCTGCTCGATCGACTAGGCACGGCTCGCTTTTATTCGACACTGGATTTGACGAAGGGATATTGGCAGATCCCCTTGACTCCACTATCCCAAGAAAAAATGGCCTTTTCCACACCGTTTGGGTTACACCAATTCGTCACACTTCCGTTTGGGCTGTTTGGGGCACCTGCTACGTTTCAGCGGCTGATGGATCGGGTCCTCTGCCCCCACGCCACCTATGCGGCTGCCTATCTGGATGACATCATCATATATAGTAATGACTGGCCGAGGCACTTGGAACACCTAAGGGCCGTCCTTAGGTCGCTGAGGCGGGCGGGTCTCACAGCCAACCCAAAGAAGTGTGCGATTGGGCGGGTGGAAGTACTGTATCTGGGCTTCCACTTGGGCAACGGGCAGGTGTGTCCCTAAATTAATAAGACCGGAGCGATTGCGGTCTGCCCGAGGCCCAAGACCAAAAAGGGGGTGAGACAGTTCCTGGGGCTGGCTGGCTATTATCGTAGGTTTATACCTAATTATTCGGACGTCACCAGCCCGCTGACTGATCTCACTAAAAGGGGGGCACCAGATCCGGTCCAGTGGACGGAGCAATGCCAGCGGGCTTTTTCAGAGGTAAAGGCTGCACTGTGTGGGGGGCCACTTCTACACTCCCCTGACTGTTCTCTCCCCTTTATGTTGCGGACCGATGCATCGGACAGAGGGCTGGGAGCGGTTTTGTCCCAGGAGGTGGAGGGGGAGGACCGCCCCGTCCTGTATATAAGCAGGAAGCTGTCGGTGCGTGAGGGGCGCTACAGCACCATAGAGAAAGAGTGTCTGGCCATCAAGTGGGCAGTCTTCGCCCTCCGGTACTACCTGCTGGGGTGCCCTTTCACCCTCTGTTCGGACCACGCGCCCCTCCAGTGGCTCCACCGCATGAAAGATGCCAACGCGCGGATCACCTGTTGGTATCTGGCACTCCAACCCTTTAATTTCAAGGTGGTCCACAGGCCGGGAGTGCAGATGGTCATGGCGGACTTCCTCTCCCGCCGGGGGGGGGGGGGTCGGCTGCAGGTCGGACGGCCGCCCGGCCTGAGTCGGGCGGTGGGGGTATGTGGCAGCAGGGGCGTGGTCAAGCGCCGGTCTGTGACAGGAGGGCGGAGTCAGGGAAGGTGAGTGGCAGAATCACTACACCTGAGAGCAATTAACCTGTGTTTGTGTCTTCCCAGTGACCGTGCCCTACTTAAGGAGGGAGAGCGAGAGCAGAGGGACTCTGGCTGAACCAGGCGCTGAGTGTGTGTGTGTGTGTGTGTGTATGTATGTAGCTGAAAAGTGCATACATAATTGTTAGACTGAAAAGTGTGGCAAATAAACGTGCTGTCAAACCTGATCTCTGTCCTGCCGTCCTCTGTGCTCCACCCACGAACGCTGAACCGTTACAAGATGATATCTGCAATTGAGAATCTTGGGTACAAATGCCAGTTCATTGTGCTAGTGTTTGGTAGTCTAGGTCATGTACATAGACTGGTGGTCCGTGGACTCTGTATTGAGGGGCTATCTAAAATAAGGGCCAAACAGTTGGCAAAGTACTGTTCAATCTCAGCAATTATAGGGAGTATGTTTATTTGGAAAAGAAGATGTTTTCTATATCCTTGAAACTGTAAAATCCATAACAATGCGCTGTATTGTCTTAATCTGTCTGATCATTCAGAAAATTTGATTCCTAAATGAAATTTAACTTGTAATGCGGGATCAGATAAAGTGTATAAAATGTGTGTGTGTGTGTGTGTGTGTGCACTGCTTCAATTATTTTTTTTACACCCAACATTTGACACTCAGGCATCTTTAGGTTTGTTTACAACAATTTAGAAGCAGTGTATCCACTAGATCCCCTAGCCTCGGTAGGTCTTGTAGAGTGTAAGTGACGTCACAATCTTGGATTCTCTCGTGTAATTTGAACCTCGGAGAGAGTGAGCTGTCAGTGCCTGGGGACATTGTTTTTCTTTTAAAATAAAATCTGTACACAGTATACAGGTACAAATATGAACAAGTGAACATGTCTCGTGATATTATCTGTCAGTATAAAGGAGCTTATTTTTGGATTTTGTTAATCTTTAAAGAAAAGGATCCAGTCCTCATTAAACGTGACTGGGTACTGTGTGTCTTGTTGTGGTGAGGTGACTCTTTTCTGTGAAGTTTATGAACATGAGCCACACGTTCTCAGATATTCTGTCTTTGAGAGTTTCAGAGAAACTCAGAGAGGAATCTGTGCAGTGTAAAAGAAATTATCCAGAAAAATCAGTTTTTACTGCAGCTTTTGTTCTGTTATCAACATTTAAATGCATTTTTTTGTTTTGTTTTTTACATTGTGGTGTGTAACCAGTGCATGGAGAAATTATTTCTAACTGGAATAACATCAAATTGTGGGTGGTAAAAGAGAGCAACTGGACTTGCTTGAAGATTCTTGAAGACGTTTCACCTCTCATCCGAAAGGCTTCTTCAGTTCTGTCTGACTGGTAGGGAGCATCAGGTATTTATCCTCTCATGGATGAAAAGCTCATCTAAGGTGTCATTGAGTCATCCTGTTGGTGTGGGTCACTGGGGGCTGATTGTGAATGGCCTTGAGAGTCATTAGGATGATCAATGGATTGCCTGTTAGGGTGATCAATGGAATGCTGATTCTCTCTGTCCTCCTGTGCGTCACTGAAAACAGCTGGGTTTTGGTGGGCATTCAGTTGTCTGGGAAGTGTGCCAAGGACTGCATTGTATGTGGCTGATAAATTATGTCTTAGACCCCCACCTCTGTTCAGTGATGGCCATTCCAGGTTGACAAAGATGGCTTCTTTAACTCCTCGCTCATACCAACGATCCTCTCTGGCTAAAATGCGTACGTTGCAATCCTGAAATGAGTGTCCTTTGTTGTTAAGATGAAGGTAGACAGCAGAGTCCTGGCCTGAGGAACTGGCTCTCCTGTGTTGAGCCATGCGCCTGTGAAGCGGTTGTTTTGTCTCCCCAATATATGAGTCCGTGCATTCCTCACTGCATTGAATGGCATACACTATGTTGTCCTGTTTGTGTCTGGGTATTCTGTCCTTAGGGTGGACCAGTTTCTGCTTCAGAGTGTTACTGGGTCTGAAATGTACCGGAATGTTGTGTTTGTAGAAGATCCTCCTGAGTTTCTCAGATAGACCAGAAATGTAGGGAATGACAATGTTCTTGCGTTTGTTCCTGTTATTCTCCTTGTCCATTCTGTTCCTTTTTCTGCTCTTAAGGAAAGACCAGTTGGGATACCCGCAGTTCTGAAGTGCTTTCTTGATGCGATTCTGCTCCTTCTCTTTTCCCTCTATCGTTGAAGGGATATGCTCAGCCCTGTGTTGCAAGGTCCTAATGACCCCAATTTGTGTTCCAGTGGGTGGTGAGAGTCAAAGAGTAGGTACTGGTCTGTGTGTGTGGGTTTCCGGTAGACCTCGATGCTCAGGCTTCTGTCTTGTCTAATGTGTACATCACAATCCAAGAAGGCTAGATTATTCCCACTGACATCCTCCCAAGTGAAGTTGATGTTAATATCCACTGCATTGATGTGCTTCACTCCTGAGTGAAGGTATCAATGCACTGTCGAAGCGCGCAGAAGGTGTTAGTACGCCTGTCATTACTGTATAGTGCGGACTTTCCATAGCATAGAAAATCGCCACGTTTCAATTTGTGGAACTGAACTTTGTTTCATGTCACTGGTCATATAAACCTATGTAAACAGGAAAAACTTGGAAGAGTTTGGTCGCATCTAACTACAGCCCCAAAAAATACCATTGGCCATGCTGAGCCTAGCTACATTGCTAACAGGAGTAACAGCGCGTCTGACTGACTGGGAGGTCGCACAAAGCTCGGAGAGGTACGGATCAGCTCGTCTCAATTCAGAGAAGAACATATTTCATTATGGAAGTACGGTGGACTGTTCCTTTAAATGTCACCCTGTGCTTCTCTGTCTTCTCGAAGTATGTACTGACTATTGTCAAATTCATCCTCTTTGAAAAATCAACCACCATTTGCCCTTCCACATTTCTCTCTCTTACACCATATCTGCCCATCTCGTTCTCATCTCCTCTGTTTCCCTCACCAACATGTCCATTGAAATCTGCTCCTATCAGCACGCTCCCCTCCCTCTGTATACTTTCTACGACTTCATCCATCTTTTCCCAGAAAAACTCCTTCTCTTCATTCTCACATCCAACCTGTGGGGCATACACACACACACACACAACATTGATTACCACTCCTTGAATCTCCAACTTCATGCCTATCACTCTGACACCATCTTCACAGCAATCACACTGTTGACCAACTCTCCCCTCAAAACAATGCCAACACCATTTCTCTTTCCATCGACTCCATAATAAAACAACTTGCATCCACCTCCAATGTTCTTGGCCTTGCTTCCCTTCCACCTCGTCTCCTGAACACACAAAATGTCCAGTTTCCTTCTTTCCATCATACCTGCTAACTCTCTCGCTCTGCCAGTCAATGTTCCCACATTCAGTGTTCCTACCCTCAATTCTAAGCTCCTTCCCTTCCATCTTTCATGCTCTCTCCTAACATGCCTCCCCCCTCTTTTTCTCCTCTGTTTTGGCGCAACAGTAGCATACATTCCACTGGCACCCTCTTGACCAACAGTACTGGAGGTGGTCGTTGTTAACCCGGGCCCCGACCGATCCGGTATGGTATTTCTCTTTTCAATCCGCATGTTAGATTTGGCACAGTTTTATGCCAGATGCCCTTCCTGATGCAACCCTCTCCATTTATCCGGGCTTGGGACCGGCGCCAAGAGTATGCTTATACACCCCCAGTGGCTGGATTAGTGCAATAATTTAAGAATAATGTTCCTCAATGTTAAATTGCAAAGAATTTGGGGATCACATCATCTATCATACATAATATCATTAAAAGATTCAGAGAATCTGGAGAAATCTCTGTATGCAAGAGACAAGGCTGAAAACTAACACTGGATGCCTGTGATCTTCAGGCCTTCAGGTGACACTGCATTAAAAGCAGACACACTGTGTGGGCTCAGGGACACTTAAGAAAACCATTGTCTGTGAAAACAGTTCATTACTGCATCCACAAATGCAAGTTAAAATCAGATATAAATAATATCCAGAAACACTGCTACCTTCTCTTGGCACAAGCTCTTTTACAACAGACTGAGGTGAAGTGGAAAATTGTCCCAAGGTCTGATGACTCAAAGTTCAAAATTCTTTTGAGAAATCATGGATACCACGTCCTCCAGGCTAAAGAGGAGAGGGACCATCCGGCTTGGTGTCAGTGCATAGTTCAAAAGCCAGCATCTGGGATGGTATAAGGGTGCATTAGTGCACATGACATCGGCAGCTTGTACACCTGGGAAGGTATCATTAATACTGAATTTTATTTATTTATTTACACACACATTTCAGAGCAATATGCTGCTCATCTCATCTCATTATCTCTAGCCGCTTTATCCTGCCCTACAGGGTCGGCGGCAAGCTGGAGCCTATCCCAGCTGACTATGGGCGAAAGGCAGGGTACACCCTGGACAAGTCACCAGGTCATCACAGGGCTGACACATAGACACAGACAACCATTCACACTCACATTCACACCTACGGTCAATTTAGAGTCACCAGTTAACCTAACCTGCATGTCTTTGGACTGTGGGGGAAACCGGAGCACCCGGAGAAAACCCACGCGGACACAGGGAGAACATGCAAACTCCACACAGAAAGGCCCTCGCCGGCCACAGGGCTCGAACCCGGACCTTCTTGCTGTGAGGCAACAGCGCTAACCACTACACCACCGTGCCGCCCCAATATGCTGCTATCCAGACAAAATCTTTGACAGGAAAGGCCTTCCTTCTTTCAGCAAGACAATACCAAAGTGCTTTCTGCACATATTAAAACTGCATGGCTTTGTAGTAAAAGAGTCCGGGTGCTAAACTAGCCTGCTTTGGTGCATTATGAAGCGTAAAATGCGACAAAGAAGACCCCGAACTGTTGAGCAACTGAAAGTGTATATCAGGCAAGAATGGGATAACATTTCTCTTTCAAAACTACAACAGTTGGTTTCCATAGTTCCCAAATCTTTACAGAGTGTTGTTAAAAGTAGAGGTGATGCAACACAGTCGTAAACATGCCCCATCCCAACTTTTTTTAAATGTGTTGCTGACATCAAATTCAAAATGAACATATATTTTTCAAAAAACAATAAAATTTCTCAGTTTCAACAGTTGATATGTTGTCTTTGTACTATTTTCAATGAAATACAGGGTTTCCAAGAATTGCAAATCGTCCTGTTCTGGGTTTTTTAAATGTATGTTTTAGACAGTGTCCCAAATTTATGGAATTGGGGTTGTGTGTGTGTGTGTGTGTGTGTGTGTGTGTGTGTGTGTGTATAAAATAAATTTTATTTATATATATATATCACACACACTAGTGCATGTCAAAAAATTAGAATGTCATGAAAAAGTTCAATATTTTCCATTAGTTATTTAAGAAAGTGAAAATTTAATATATTCTAGACCCATTACATGTAAACTAAAATGTTTCAAGCATTTTTCTATTTTAATTTTGATAATTATGACCTACGGCACAAAAACCCTCAAAATATTAGAATATTTCATTTTGAGTTTTTGTAAAACAGTCTAAATATCATGCATCTCTCAGTCTAGTTCAGTACACACAATCACAATCATGGGGAAGACTGCTGACTTGACAGTTGTCCAGAAGATGATCATCGACACCCTCCACAAGGAGGGTAAGCTACAGAAGGTCATTGCTGAAAAGGCTGGCTGGAAAAGGTGCACAAGCAACAGGGATGACTGCAGCCTTGAGAGGATTGTCAAGAAAAGTTGACTGAAGAACTTGGGGAAGGTTCACAAGAATTGGACTGAGGCTGGTGTCAGTGCATCAAGAGCCACCATGCAGACGTCTTCAGGAAAGGGGCTACAACTGTCACATTCCTAAAGCCACTCCTGAACCAGAGACAATGTCAGAAGCATCTTACCTGTGCTAAGGAGTGAAAGAACTGGACTGTTGTTTAGTGCTCCAAAGTCCTCTCTTCAGATGAAAGTAAATTTTGTATTTCATTTGAAAATTAAGTTCCTGGAGTCTGGAGGAAGATTGGAGAGGCACAGAATCCAAGGTGTTTGAAGTCCAGTGTGACGTTTCCACAGTCTGTGATGGTTTGGGGTGCCATGTCATCTGCTGGTTTTGGTCCACTGTGTTTTATCAAGTGCTAAATCAATACAGCCATTTACCAGGACATTTTAGAGCATTTCAGGGTTCCATCTGCTAAAATGTGATATGGAGATACCGATATCCTTTTCCAGCAGGCCTGGGCAACTGCCCAAAGTGCCAAAATGACTACCAAATGGTTTGCTGACCATGATATTACTGTGCTTGATTGGCCAGCCAACTCATCTGACCTGAAACCCATAGAGAATCTATGGGGTATTGTCAAGAACAGGGGTCACCAAACTTTTTTCTCTGGGGGCCACATTGTCGCTCCTGACTGTGATGGGGGGCCGGGGTCAGGTCAGCTATATAACATAGAATTGTATGACCCAGACAAATATGACCACCAGCAGGCCTCATTGTGTAGTAGAGATTACTAGCCTGGCACAGCCATCCCCACTACTATATCCACACTACTATATCAACACTTGATTCCTGGCACATATTTGTTTATCTTTACTAGTGGTTTGCAAAAGTAGTAATGGAGTCTTCACACTTTGTTTTAATTTGAAATACCACAGATATTCCATTCATTTATTTTCTAATAAAAATAACATCAAAGCTATCAAGGTAAGAAGAAACATCTGCCTAGTTGAGGTGATTGACACTGGCAAAGGTGAGTGGAAAATTATAAATTGTAGGTAGGCCTGTTGATATTATTACTAATATTAATAATAATTGTGTGCAGCACTTAATGAAGGTCAAATAAATAGGCCTATAAAATAAATACATTTAAAAAAACAGTGAAATTATAATATGAGCAATACATCAATAGATCACAACAGTTGTGCTGTGTCCTGCAAGTCATTGCTCTCATCCATGGCCAAAGCAAAAAACTCGAATTCTGACGCTTTCTCATTCAGCTGGTCATGTACGTTGTCCCCCAAATCTTCGGTTCGCCTGGTCATAGTAGGTGCAGAGAGACTCACCGCACTGAGCACATCCTACTTGTCGGGACACACCTCCTCGGCCACAGCAAGCATGCATACTTTAACAAAATCCCCATCAGTAAACGGCTTTCCATGGGTAGCTAGTAGGTGAGCTACCTTATAGCTAGCTCGGACAGCAGCATGGTTGATCTGGGTTTGGCGAAGGAATACATTCTGTTGTGCAGCCAGTCCGCATTTCATCCTCTGAATCCTGTCTTCTCTTGTTTGCCCTCGCAAACTAGCATACTCTTTGTGGCTGGTTTCGTAGTGATGATGCAGATTATATTCTTTGAAAACCAACACACTTTCTTTACATACAAGACAAACTGCACGGTCCTTACACTGAACGAAACAATAATCGGTGGTCCACTGTTCTTTAAAAACTCTGCACTCTCTGTCATCTTTTTGCTTACCGCTAGCCATTTTGCTGTCCTGAACACTGACAGTTCTCTGCGCGTGCGCTGCCTGTCACTGCTTGATCGCGAGCATATGACGAAAATTCGGAAAATATGAATAGTTCATTTTATAACTAAATATCAATTTTAATTGATAAAATCAACAAAATATAAGATGCAGACATGTTATTATTTGCCAAAAAGCAATTTAAAAAATAGGCCATGACCACTTTTGGGGATTGCCTCATAGGGCCGGTTCAAGTGGTGGGGGGCAGAGGGGCTGGGGGGCCGGTCAAAGGGGGGTGGCGGGCCAGAGTCGGCCCGCGGGCCGTAGTTTGATGACCCCTGGTCAAGAAAATGAGAAACACTCGACCCAAAAATACAGGCGAGCTGAAGGCCGCTATCAAAACTCTCTTTGTCGGCTCCATCTCATCTTTAATTGGAGAAACGAGATGCAGCTTTAATCACAGCTTACCATGGTGGTGTAGTGGTTAGCACTGTCACCTCAGAGCAAGAAGGTTCTGGGCTTGCAGACAGGGGGCTTTCTGTGTGGAGTTTTTCCATGTTCTTTCTGTGTCTATGTGGTTTTCCTCCAGGTGCTCCGGTTTCCCCCAAAGTTCAAAGACATGTGGTAAGGTTAACATGGGGTGGCCTTGAGCAAGGCACCTAACCCCCAACTGCTCCCTGGGTGCTGTAGCATGGTTGCCCACTGCTCTGGGTATGCGTGTGTTCATTGCTTCCGATGGGTTAAATGCAGAGGATTTCACTGTGCTTGAATACATATGCATGTGACAAATAAAGGCTCCTTTTTCTTCTTCAAAACTTTGTCCTTGCCAGTGTTGTGCAATTCATACTCATCAAGACAAACTTCTTAGTTGACACACTTGCAGATGTACTACAGATAGCTGGATTTCTGCCACCCTCTGCTTTGCTGACTGTGTTGTGGAACATACAGGCAATATTGTTGTATTAGGTCTTTCTCCTGCCTTCTGATGGGATGTCTGAGGAAAGACAGCTGGCATTATATGACAGTGTTGATTAGGGGCATTGTCTCTGTTTGCTTATATATTTGTTGGTTTGATACATGATCAGTTTGACTAATGTTCAGAATAATTTGGAAGCACTGTGTTTGAAAGGCACTGATTTTCTCCTCTAGTGTTTTGTTAATCACATATGTTTCAGTAGCATAAAGAAGCACAGTGAGCATGGAGGCCTTGAAGAACTTGATTTTCAATGAAATGCTAGCTCTTGATTGCCAAATACTCTTAAGTTTCCAAAAAGCTGCCCAGGCTTTTGATCTGCGATATTTAAAATTTCACATGGTATCACTGACAAAAGCCCCCAAGTATTGAAAGTTGTCCACCGTTTTCAGCAAGAATACATTTGTTAGGGTTTTGCTGGGATTCGAACCTGGTTCACTGGTGTGATAATCCAGCAAACCCCCACTAAGCCACCAGGGGTATGACTCAAATGCAGAGGCGTGAGGCAGAAGTAGAAAAAAGTATCAAAAGGTTTATTTACAATACATACACAAAAAAAATCCAAAAAGTAATAATCCAAAAACGCTCAGAAGATAAGGGAAAAAATAAAAAATCCAAAAGTACAAAACAAAAGCCAAAAAAACAGAAAAGAAAAGGCAAAAATACCAAAGCTCAGAAGATCCAAAAACACTAACTACTAGGTCCAAAAGAAAAGCAAAGTGCAAAACAAAGAACACGGTACAGAGGAAACTGGAGATAAACATAACAGCACAAAGACTCCGTGACAAGAGGACTGAACTCAGGGGGTATAAATACACAAGGCAAGGCAAGTTTATTTATATAGCACATTTCATACACAATGGCAGTTCAATGTGCTTTACAGAAGCAAAAACAAAAACAGTAAACAATAGAGAAATAAAATTACATAAAATAATTTTATTTTTAATCTAAAACAATTAATTAAAAGAATTAAAAGAAAATAATAAGAATTAAACAATAGTAGAAATAAAATAATAAAATGCCAAAAAGAAAAAAGGAGAAAAAGAAAAAGAAACCAGCGGACTAAAATAGAATAAAATTAAAGTAAATTTAAAACATGCAGAGAAAGTAAAGATTATAAAAAATGTAAAAATATTAATTATTTAACAGAAAGCATCTGAGAACAGCTTGGTCTTTAACCTAGATTTGAAGCTGCCAACAGCAGGAGCATTTTTAATGTCCTCTGGCAGTTGGTTCCATAGATGTAGCATAGTAGCTAAAAGCTGCTTCACCACACTTTGTTTTAACAACTGGTTTTAATAGTAAATTTTTCTGTTGCGATCTGGTAGATCTGATTGGGTTAGGCCGCTGCAACATATCAGAGAGGTAATTGGGCCCTGTACCATTTAGAGATTTATACACCAGCAGCAATACTTTAAAGTCAATTCTGTAGCTTACTGGAAGCCAGTGAAGGGACCTTAGAATTGGGGTAATGTGCTCTGTTCTTTTTGTTCGTGTGAGAACCCTAGCCGCTGCATTTTGAATCACCTGAAGTCGTTTGATGGTCTTTTTTGGCAGGCCTGTGAAAAGGCCATTGCAGTAATCAACCCTACTAGAGATGAAGGCATGTATTAGTTTTTCCAGATCATTTTTTGACATAAGTCCTCTTAGTTTGGAAATGTTTTTTAGGTGATAAAATGCCGTTTTAGTGATTGCTTTCATGTGACTGTCAAAGTTTAGCTCGCTGTCAATGAAAACACCAAGATTTTTAACCATTTCTTTAGTTTTAATCCCTTTTGTGTCAAGAATAGTGGTAATCCTGAGTCTTTCATCTTTTTTTCCAAATAGAATTACTTCTGTTTTATCTGTGTTCAACTGGAGAAAATTGTGACATCCAGCTATTGATTTGATCGATGCACTGGTAGAGACATTCAAGGGGGGCATAGTCATTTGGTGATAGAGCAAAATAAATTTGGGTATCATCTGCATAGCAGTGATACAAAATTGAATTTTTATTGATAATTTGCCCAAGTGGGAGCATATAAAGGTTGAAAAGTAATGGTCCAAGAATCGACCCCTGGGGAACACCACAGGTCAAGGGCATTGACGTTGAGGAACAATTTCCCAGGGTAACAAAGAAGCTTCTATCTTTTAAGTATGATTTTAACCAATTGATAACTTTACCAGTCAATCCAACCCAGTGTTCAAGTCGATATAGCAGTATGTTGTGATCAACAGTATCAAAAGCTGCACTGAGGTCCAGTAATACCAGGACCGATGTTCTGCCTGCATCAGTATTAAGACGTATGTCATTTATAACTTTAATCAGCGCTGTTTCAGTGCTATGATTGGCACGAAATCCTGACTGAAAATTATCAAAACGGCTGTTTGATATCAAGAAGGCAGTTAATTGATTGAAGACAATTTTTTCCAGGATTTTCCCGATGAATGGTAGATTTGATATTGGCCTGTAGTTATTTAACACTGAAGGATCCAGATTATTTTTTTTAAGAAGGGGCTTTACAACAGCTTTTTTTAGGGACACAGGAACAACGCCAGTCTCCAAGGATGTATTTATAATTTGAAGCACATCTGTAATTATAAGATGAAGAACAGACTTAAAAAAGTTGGTGGGCAGAATGTCCAGTTCAGATGTTGAAGAACTGAGATTTTGTACAGTTTTTTCAAGAGTCTCATAATCAATTAAACAAAATTCTGACATTGTGCTAAAGTTATCTGTGTCATTGATGATTGCAGTTTTTCAATTTTTTGCAACTGAGATATATTATGAGAAATATTCTGCCTTATTTTATCAATTTTACCTTTGAAAAAAGATGCAAACTCACTGCATTTATTAACTGATAGAAGTTCAGGTGCTAATTGTGGTGGGGCATTAGTTAGCTTCTCTACTGTTGAAAATAGCACACGGGCATTGTTCATATTCCTGCTGATGATGTTGGAGAAAAAAAGACTGTCTTGCTTTACGAATTTCATAATTATAAAGCATCTCTTTATGGATTTGATAATGGATGTGAAGTTTAGATTTGCGCCATTTTCTTTCAGTCTTTCTACATTCTCTCTTTAGCAGTTTAACAGCCGGGTACTGCTTCCATGGTGCTTTCTGCTTATCATTGACTCTTTTTATTTTGAATGGAGCAATATTATCCATAATTTGGGTCATATTTAAATTAAAAAATTCCAGTAAATCATCTACAGGGTCTGACATTTTGGTTGAGTTCTGTGAGAGAGCTTGCTCAAAAAGAACACATGTGTTGTCGTTTATGACTCTCCTACCTATAGTCGTTGAGCTATTCTGAATGTGAGGAGACATAGAAACTTCAAAGAAAACACAGAAATGATCAGATAATGCCAGGTCAACAACAGTATAAGAAACAGTAAGACCCTTTGTGATGACGAGGTCAAGAGTATGACCACAAGAGTGGGTCGGTCCCTGTACATGTTGTACCAGGTTAAAGTTGTCAATAATTGCAAATAGTTCTTTGGCATAAATGTTATCAGTATTATCTACATGCAAGTTAAAATCCCCAGATATAATAAGACAATCAAACTCTAAGCAAATGACTGATAACAGTTCACCAAACTCTTCAAGAAAGACTTTGGCTGAATGTCTCGGAGGCCTATAAATAGTTAATAATAATATGTTAGGAGAGCATGTAACAAGTGCACATAAGTGTTCAAAGGACGTAAAATCACCAAGTGAGGATTATTTACATTGAAAAGAGACTTTGAATATATTTGCGATCCCTCCACCTTTCCCTTGTCGGGTAACATCCAAAAAATTAAAATTTGGGGGAGCTGCTTCGATAAGGGTGGTAGCACTATTTGCTTGATCCAGCCAGGTTTCAGTTAGAAGCAAAAAATCAAGATTGTGTTTACAAATAAGATCATTAATTAAAAATGACTTGTTTAAAAGTGATCTAATGTTCAGAAGTGCTAGCTTTACAGAAATTCTAGAAGCAATATTTGGTTGTGCACTCTGATGCTGTTTTAAAACACGAAGGAGAATAGATTGGTTCACCCCCAGGGTTAAATGTGCTCTATGTTTTCTGTTTCTTATCAACACAGGAATAGTGTCAACATCGGGTCCCAAACTAGATA
Organism: Neoarius graeffei; assembly: GCF_027579695.1. Classification (NCBI taxonomy): domain Eukaryota; kingdom Metazoa; phylum Chordata; class Actinopteri; order Siluriformes; family Ariidae; genus Neoarius; species Neoarius graeffei. The sequence continues at coordinate 49,375,737 of NC_083580.1, forward strand.
GAACACAGGTGAAGATAATCAGGACTAAACAGGCAATTAACACAAACACAAAACACAGGAACAGTGGCGGCCTCTAGAGGCCAAAATAAACATGACACGAAAGGGAAATAACAGCGGCCTCTAGAGGCCAAAACAGTCCTAGTCCTAACAGGACCCCCCCCCCTCTAGGAGCGTCTCCTGACGTTCCCAGGGCGATCCGGATGGGCCGAATGGAAGTCCCGACACAGTTCTTTATCTAGGACATCCCGAGCAGGAACCCAGCAGCACTCCTCAGGACCATAGCCCTCCCAGTCCACCAGATATTGCAACCTGCCGCGGACCCGGCGGGAGTCAAGCAGGCTATGCACAGTGAACACAGTCTGACCCTGGAAATCTCTAAATGGTACAGGGCCCAATTACCTCTCTGATATGTTGCAGCGGCCTAACCCAATCAGATCTACCAGATCGCAACAGAAAAATTTACTATTAAAACCAGTTGTTAAAACAAAGTGTGGTGAAGCAGCTTTTAGCTACTATGCAGTACATCTACGGAACCAACTGCCAGAGGACATTAAAAATGCTCCTGCTGTTGGCAGCTTCAAATCTAGGTTAAAGACCAAGCTGTTTTCAGATGCTTTCTGTTAAATAATTAATATTTTTACATTTTTTATAATCTTTACTTTCTCTGCATGTTTTAAATTTACTTTAATTTTATTCTATTTTATTCCGCTGGTTTCTTTTTCTTTTTCTCCTTTTTTCTTTTTGACATTTTATTATTTTATTTCTACTATTGTTTAATTCTTATTATTTTCTTTTAATTCTTTTAATTAATTGTTTTAGAATAAAAATAAAATTATTTTATGTAATTTTATTTCTATATTGTTTACTGTTTTTTGTTTTTGCTTCTGTAAAGCACATTGAACTGCCATTGTGTATGAAATGTGCTATATAAATAAACTTGCCTTGCCTGGAAGATACGGGGGGTGGGGGGTTCCTAGGGGCAGGGGCATACGTAGACGTCAGTACGGGCCACAACAGGGAAACATGGAAAGTGGGGTTGATCCTCAGAGTCCGGGGCAACTGGACCCGGTAGGAGACAGGGTTCACCCTGCGCACCACCTTGAAGGGGCCAATGTAGCGAGGAGCAAGCTTGCGGTTCTCCACCCGCAGCGGAAGGTCCTTAGTGGACAGCCAAACCCGCTGCTCAGGGCGGAAAGCGTGTGCAGGTCTTCTATGGCGGTTGGCCTGAGTCTGGTTGGTTCTGGTGGTCTGTATGAGGGTCTTCCTGACCTTGCTCCAGGTCTTGCGACACCGTCTCACATATTGGTTGACCGAGGGCACCCCAGCGTCCTCCTCCTGGTCCGGGAACAGAGGTGGCTGGAACCCGAATTGGCACTGGAATGGCGACAGCTTGGTGGCCGATGACTGCAGGGTGTTGTGGGCATACTCTGCCCATGGCAGCCAGGTGCTCCATGATGTCGGGTTATCCATAGCCAGGCCTCGCAGGGTGGTTTCCAGGTCCTGGTTGAGCCTCTCCGTCTGACCATTGGACTGTGGGTGAAACCCAGAGGAGAGGCTGGCAGTGGCTCCGATGACCTTGCAGAACCCGTGCCACACTTGGGAGGAGAACTGGGGCCCTCGGTCTGAGACGATGTCCTGTGGAAGACCAAAGACTCGGAAGACATGATTAAACATAAGTTTCGCTGTTTCAAGAGCAGAGGGGAGTTTGCACAGTGGTATGAAGCGGCAGGCCTTGGAGAATCTGTCAACTATGACCAAAATGACCGTGTTACCTTGTGACTCAGGGAGACCCGTGATGAAGTCGACTGCCACGTGGGACCAGGGACGCCAGGGAATGGTCAGAGGATGCAGGAGGCCCTGGGGACGCTGTCGTGGGTTCTTGGTTCTGGTGCAAACCTCACAGGACAGGACAAACGACCTTACTTCCTTCTCCATGTTAGGCCACCAGAAGCATCTTTTCAGGAAGTCCAGGGTCCTCCGAGCTCCCGGGTGGGCGGTGAGAGGGGAAGAGTGACCCCACTGGAGAACCTTGGCCCAGGCTTGATGTGGGACGTACAAGAGGCCCGGTGGCCCCGTCCCAGGACCGGGGTCCTGGCGTTGGGCTCGTCGGACAGCCTCCTCAATACCCCAGTGGACAGGGGCCACAATCCGGGACACAGGGATAATAGGCCCGACTTCATTCTCCCTGTTAGTGGCAGAGAACAGCCTGGACAGTGCGTCAGGTTTGGTGTTCTTGGAGCCGGGGCGGTACGAGAGGGTGAAGTCAAACCGACTGAAAAACAGGGCCCACCTAGCCTGTCAAGGGTTCAGTCTCTTGGTTTGCTGGAGGTACTCCAGGTTCTTGTGGTCAGTCCAAACCAGGAATGGATGTTGCGTTCCCTCCAGCCAGTGCCTCCACTCCTCAAGGGCCAGCTTGACCGCTAGCAGTTCTCGATCCCCCACATCGTACCGGGACTCCGCAGGACTCAGGCGGTGGGAGAAGTAAGCGCAGGGGTGCAGCTTTCCTTCCGAACGTTGAGAGAGCACCACGCTGACACCACGAGGCGTCCACCTCCACGATGAATGGTTGGGAGGTGTCCGGGAAGACCAGAATGGGTGCCATGCAGAAGCGGTCCTCGAGGTCTTTGAACGCCTTTTCCGCCTGAGGAGACCAGACATAAGATCCACCTGTCCCTTTGGTGAGGTCCGACATGGGTGCTGCTACAGAACTGAAGTTCCTGATGAACTTGCGGTAGAAGTTAGCGAATCCTAAGAACTGCTGAACCTCCTTAACGGACTTGGGAGTAGGCCAGTCCCGGACGGCCAGGGTCTTGGCAGGGTCCATTTGGAGTTGGCCTGTCCGTACAATAAATCCCAGAAAGGAGACCTCGGGAACATGAAATTCGCATTTCTGGGCCTTGGCGAACAGATAGTTCTGTAGCAGCCTCTGGAGAACCTGGCGGACATGGTGGCGGTGCTCCTGCACGGTCTTGGAAAAGATAAGGATGTCGTCAAGGTAGGCAAAAACGTACAGGTTAATCATGTCCCTTAAGACGTCGTTGATTAGGGCCTGAAAAACAGCTGGTGCGTTGGTGAGTCCGAAGGGCATCACCTGGTATTTGTAGTGCCCAGATGGGGTGTTAAAGGCAGTCTTCCACTCATCTCCCTGTCGGATACGGATGAGGTGGTATGCGTTCCGTAGGTCCAACTTGGTGAAGACGGTGGCGCCTTGGAGCAGGTCGAAAGCAGTGGACATCAGCGGAAGGGGATATCGGTTGCGCACAGTGATCTTGTTCAGGCCCCTGTAGTCAATACATGGTCGGAGCCCCCCATCCTTCTTGCCGACAAAGAAGAAGCCGGCACCAGCAGGTGAGGTGGAGGGTCGAATGAACCCAGAGACCAGGGTGTCTTTGAGGTATTCCTCCATGGCCTTGCATTCTGGCTGAGAGAGGGAAAACAGTCTGCCACGAGGAGGGGTAGTCCCAGGGAGCAAGTCGATGGCACAGTTGTAGGCCCGGTGCGGAGGAAGAACGGCGGCCCTGCTCTTGCTGAATACCTCCTTGAGATCCCAGTACTCTGTGGGAACTTGAGATAACTCTGTGAGATCAGGGGGCTCGGCAGGAGACACAGGAGAGCTAGAGAGCAGACAAGAGGCATGGCATGCAGGGCTCCATTCCACAACTTGGCTTGTTACCCAGTCTATGTGAGGGTTGTGGCGAGTAAGCCAAGGAAGGCCTAGAATAACTGGGAACTCAGGTGAAGGAATCAGGTGCAGGGATATTTCTTCCTTGTGACCTTGAGACTGGAGAAGTAACTTGGGTGACTCTTCCATCACCTAACGCTTGGCCATCGAGGGCAGACACAGACAGTGGGACTTCAAGAGGTGCAGTCGGAATATTGATGCTTTGGGCGAAGTGAATATCCATAAAGTTCCCAGCCGCTCCTGAGTCTAATAAAGCTTGACAAGAGTGGACAGACTCACCCCAGGAGATGGAGACCGGGATGTAGATTCCTTGGCCAGGGAGTCCGGGAGAGAGGGTAGGCCCCGTCACAACCCTCCCTCGGCTGGACGGGGCGGTCCTTTTCCCAAGAGTTCGGGACATGATGCTCGGAAGTGACCAGGCTTGCCACAGTAGATGCAGCACTTGTCCCTCCTTCTGTGCTCCCTCTCAGATGCGGAGAGGCGAGTACGACCCACTTGCATGGGTTCTGGACAGTCACTGAAGGAGGTAGACGGTCTCCAGGTAGAGGTAGGGAGGCTGGGGGGGCTCAAGGCTTGGTGGCGTTCTCTCATCCTGTTGTCCAGATGAATAGCATGTGAGATGAGGGTTTCGAGGTCACTTGGGCATCCAATAGAGGCCAGACCGTCCTTGATGGGGTCAGACAGACCATGGTGGAAGGCTGACACCAGGGCAGTCTCGTTCCATCCACTTACTGCTGCGAGCGTCCAGAACGAGATGGCGTAATCTGCGACGCTTCCTCCTTGCCGGATGGACATGAGCTTTCGGGCTGCATCGGTACTGATGTCCGCCTGATCGAAGACCCGAAGCATCTCTTCAGAAAACAGCTGGAAATCAAGGCACTCAGGTCCCTGTCTTTGCCAGATAGCAGTAGCCCAGGCTCGCACCTTACCAGCTAATAAGGTGATCACAAAGGCAATCTTGCGGCAATCCGTAGTGTAGGTGGTAGGCTGGAGCTCAAAGGTGAGTTGGCACTGGGTAATGAACTCTCGGCACTCACTGTGCTTGCCGTCGTACCTCTGTGGTGCAGGAAGGCTGGGTTCGCGAGGTGAAGACAGCATGGCAGGAGGCACAGGAGCGGGAGCTGGATCAGGAGATGTCAGCTGTGCCAGGGTTTTCCCAATTTGCTGAAGCAGTTCCTCGTGGCAAGCAAGGGCCTCACGTTGGCTGGTGAGCGTACATCCATGGTTGCTCCGAAGCATGTCAAAGCTGCCATAATTCCCTGAAGGTTGGCCGGGTAGACAGTTGAAGCAGCCTCTGCTGAGTCAGTCATGACGGCGTCTTTCTGTTAGGGTTTTGCTGGGATTCGAACCTGGTTCGTTGGTGTGATAATCCAGCAAACCCCCACTAGGCCACCAGGGGTATGACTCAAATGCAGAGGCGTGAGGCAGAAGTAGAAAAAAGTATCAAAAGGTTTATTTACAATATATACACAAAAAAAATCCAAAAAGTAATAATCCAAAAACGCTCAGAAGATATAAGGGAAAAAATCCAAAAGTACAAAACAAAAGCCACAAAAACAGAAAAGAAAAGGCAAAAATACCAAAGCTCAGAAGATCCAAAAACACAGTAACTACTAGGTCCAAAAGAAAAGCAAAGTGCAAAACAAAGAACACGGTACAGAGGAAACTGGAGATAAACATAGCACAAAGACTCCGTGACAAGAGGACTGAACTCAGGGGGTATAAATACACAAACTAAATAGAACACAGGTGAAGATAATCAGGACTAAACAGGCAATTAACACAAACACAAAACACAGGAACAGTGGCGGCCTCTAGAGGCCAAAATAAACATGACACAAAAAGGAAATAACAGCGGCCTCTAGAGGCCAAAACAGTCCTAGTCCTAACAACATTGAGGGTAATACTTGGATTGTCCATGTTTTTAGACAGGACTTTTGTTTTGTCAGTATTAATCAAGAGCCCTACTTCTATAGCTACCAAAACCAATGTTTCCAGTTGTTTTTGAGCATTTGCTGTGTTGTTCTCCAGCATGGTGATGTCATCAGTGTATTCCATGTCCCCAACTCTTTTCTCTTGGTCTCTGCAAGATTGATGTTTATGGGCAATGAAACACAGATCATCAATGTCAACGTTCTTCATACCCAAACGATTACGACAATAAAGAGGTATGGGGCGAGTACATATCTTTGAAACACTCCCGTATGGACTCATCCATTAACTTATCCATTAACTGGCCATCAACAATTACAGATGACGATGTATTCTCGTAAAGAATCTTGACTGCATTTATTATTTCTGGGACTCCATAGTGTCTCAGTATCTTAAAAGGCCTTTTAAAAGTCCACAAAAACAACTACTAATGGGATGTTCATTGCATCACAACCTACCAAGATCCTTTGAAGAGTATGAATGTGTTCAACACATCCTTGACCTGGGTGGTAGCTGGCCTGGTAGATGCTTAGCTTCTCATTGAGCACATCTCAGATACGGTTTAACACCAGTTTGTTGTACAGTTTTGCTGCTATGATCATCAACAAGATTCCTCTATAGTTTGTCATCTTTGTTCGATCACCTTTCTTTGGAAGGGGGAAAATAATGTTCTTTGTCCAGTCACTTGGTGGTTTTAACTGATTCTTTATCATATTGACCAGTTTCAGGAGTTGTTCTTTCAGTGCAACCTTACCATATTTGATTGCTTCAGCCGTTGGGGAGAGCAGGGTAATGTGAAACACCCCCTGTATCTAGGCAACGGAACACAATTGTGGTCATGTGACCATTGTTTTCAAGCCCCTCCCATTCCACCCCTTGCCAGGAAGGTGAAGATGGTGCTGTGGTATGGTTTTTTTTTCACAAAAATGTGTTTTTTGCATTTAAAAGTAAATTTTCTTGCTATGAACTTAATCAACTATTGTGTCAAAGCAAATTGATTCAGGTAGAAAAACTTATATCATACATGTTGATGAACTTCCAACATATAAAACCATGTGATTGATGCTAGTTGAAGATTAGCCTGAATTGCTAGAGATGTTGTTTTTTCTAAAATGGTGGCTGTGGGGTTAAGTGAGACAAATGCTGTGGGGTAAAGTGAGACACTGTCTCACTTTACCCCACCATGAAGCACAAGTTTAGTCTTAAACATATTTAGTGTAATATTACATGACATATGTTTTAGTTTTAATATCATAAACATTGTAGAAAAGCCATCATGCCAAGAAACTACACCAGGGAGACAACCTGGGGCCAAACACCCCTCACAGAGATGAAGAGTGCAGCCGCTGAGGTCATGCAATGAAAGAAGTCCTTAAGAAAAGCTGGAAGGGATAGAAATATTGACAAGACAACCCTACAAAGATTCATAAAGAAAAAAGAGAAAGGGGAAGTAAAATCAGTAACCTGGGCGTGCAGTAGCTGAGGCAAAGAGAATATTCACAGATGAGATGGAGGAGAAGCTTGCCAAACACTTGAAACAACTAGCTGACCAGTTCTATGGCCTTGCACATGCACATGTTCCTAAAGGTGATGTGATGAAGAAGCTGCCTCAACCTAATAGGCCTGGAGGAACCACACGGAGAGAGCAACTCTTCACCTTTCCCTGTAACCTTCAGGGCTGGAATGTAGAGTAGGCCTTGTTATAGAGTATGAGGCTGATGTTCTAATCCAGGTGGGTCTAGCCTGCGTCCTGAGTCCAGGGGCGCAGTTGGGACCCTTGGGGGGGTGTCCCCCCCAGAGCAGAGCATTTTTTAACATAGTTACTGGGACACCAAATGCTCTCCCAGTGGCCAGATTTGGTCTCCTAGTCAATGCCAAACCAGCTTCACTGGGAGACCAAATTTTAAACCAAGTTATGTCTTATCATTTGGTTCATCTCATCTCATCTCATTATCTCTGGCCACTTTATCCTGTTCTACAGGGTCGCAGGCAAGCTGGAGCCTATCCCAGCTGACTACGGGCGAAAGGCGGGGTACACCCTGGACAAGTCGCCAGGTCATCACAGTCATTTGGTTCAATCAGTTGCAATAAGTACCATGTAATTATACATTTAACAAGGAAAACTTGGCACTGCATTAACTATGTTGATATTATGCTGGCTGAAATGAGGATTCGTAATGCGGCAATTTGCATCACAGAATATGCCGCAGCGGTGCAGCCGCATGGACTCTGGGGCCTGTTATTGTATTGCCCAGACCAGTTGGTCTCCTAGTGGAAAATCCTTAAAAAATGCTCTGTCCCAGAGTCATGGGGACGTTAATCCGTCCCCCCCACTTTTACAGGGCAAAAAAACCTTAAACCACATCTTGTGTTGTTGTTCAGGCCAGAGAGGGTAAAAGCGGAGCAAGAGGTGCAAATGTTCGTTACGTTGCGTGTTGTATTTTTGCAAGGGGATCCCCTTATATGCAGACCAGAGTCGAGCTCTCACTCTGACATAGTATGTCAAATTAGTTAGGCATCAACCGTCTCTGGTTCAGGGGTCCTGAAGGAGCTGCCTTATTGGCGCCTGTGACAGTGATAGCAGTAACCATAGTGACCACTAATCTATCTATCTGACTGACTTACTGACTTTACTGATAATGCCTATTATCATTAGTAGCCTAACAACTGCGTGTGAACTATGAAGCCAATGAAAAAACAAAAAGCTATTACAGCATTTTTTCAAAAACCAAATCATGTAAGTAGGCTATCCAATCCCTTACATGTTGTCTGTTGACCGTATACAGTTCCCATAATGTGTCAGAGCCATGTTCGTTTGTAATGGGGAGCAGCTAACAGGCTATGGTAATGTAAAATGATCTTCTTTAGTGTATGTGTATCCATATTATGCAAATGTTAAACTTAGTTGTCAACATCAATGTGTTAAGGCAGGTTTCACGCAGATTAATTTAGCTCTTCCTGACATAATTCCAGCAAGTGATGCAGAGAATCATCTCTGCATGATCAGCTGTGAGCCTGTTTCTGTTTTCATTCACATTATGTGACACTGAACTGAACAGCCTTTTGCTTTCAACATTACTGCATGGTGCTGAGAGATATCTGCATGATATTTGGGCCAGAATGGGGAACCATGCTTTGTTAACCGCCCAGTACTGCAATGGGTTGCTTTCCTGAGAAATTTTGATCTCTCTAAGGTATGTTTCTAACTGTGCAACTGTGACCAGACCTACTGTAGCTCTGTTCAGTGTTGATGCTTGCTCATCTGCTATTTCATCAAATACACTGTCTAGACTGCTGCTGGCCTGGGCCCTGTGTGGTTTTCTGGCAGGTGGTTCACCCTGATCTTCCTGCTTGTCTGCCTCTTCTCCAGATAACCATTAAAAACCGTATAGTTTATTGACTGAGTATATTTATTGGGGTACCCCCACAGTACCCAGTTTCTGAGACAGACCCATCTCATCTCATTATCTCTAGCCGCTTTATCCTGTTCTACAGGGTTGCAGGCAAGCTGGAGCCTATCCCAGCTGACTACGGGCGAAAGGCGGGGTACCTCCTGGACAAGTCGCCAGGTCATCACAGGGCTATACACACACACACACACACACACACACACACTCTGAGTTGGATCACTCTGTTAATGTAATGTCCTTTTACCACCACTGCACCCCCAAAAACCCTTTAGGATCGCCTCTACTGAGTGATGTTTGTTGATTCAACTCCTCCTATGATAAGTATGATAAAGTATGCAGGTATATGCACCACAACCGCACCAAATCTAATCAAACTTTTTTTCAACTGTTGAGGATTTCTCACTACCACCACCTTCAGCCACACCTGTCCATTTTACCTGGACAATAGCCTAGATGACAATGTCATGTTTGTTTTCTCTATGGACAAAGTGGGTAGATTAATCCAGTTCACTTACACACACACATTATTTTACTCGTCTTATTTAGTTCATGCATTTGCTTTCTATTTTCTTTTTCCTAAGTCCAACGCTTGCTAATTTACAGGTCTAATATGATCTTAGAGTTTTAACTGACCTAAAGATGAGCTTAAGTACTTAGTATGGCAGGTCTAAACTGAAAATTAAAATACCAGAAAATCGCTTTCTGTTCTGTTCTGGAAAATATATGTACATTTATATAGTGTATTTATTTATTTTAATTAAATTAATTCAAAGAACTCAATACAAATGCACATAAGCCCCAAATAGCCTTAGTTTTAGATCAGCTAAGCAGTTCCTTATTTATATTCTATTACACCATGTTGGTTCGGTTTATGTAGTAAATAATAAACTGGTACCGTAGCTCAACTTATGTCTGGCATTTATAATATGATGTAATACATAATAATCCAAACTTTCAGTGAATGAGATTCATTGAATTAAAGGGAAAAAGGCATAAAATTATTGACCCTGTCACTTTGTCCTTGAAGATGAGGTTGCCAAGGTGCATTTACATCCATCCATTATCTGTAGCTGCTTATCCTGTACAGAACCGCAGGCAAGCTGGAGCCTATCCCAGCTGACTACGGGCGAAAGGCGGGGTACACCCTGGACAAGTCGCCAAGTCATCACAGGGCTGACACAGAGACAAACAACCATTCACACTCACATTCACACCTACAGTCAATTTAGAGTCACCAATTAACCTAACCTGCATGTCTTTGGACTGTGGGGGAAAACGGAGCACCCGGAGGAAACCCACGCAGACACGGGGAGAACATGCAAAAAATGCACAGAAAGGCCCTCGTCAGCCGCTGGGCTCGAACCCAGGACCTTCTTGCTGTGAGGCAACAGTGCTAACCAGTATGCCACCGTGCTGCCTGCCCCAGTACATTTACATTTATTCATTTAATTATTTATTCATATAGCAGCTGCTTATTCCAAAGAAAAACCTATAGCAGAGTTTGAAAGTAAAGTGGCTCTCGGGCACAATCTACCCAATCCAGATTGTTGAACTTTAGCCCTTAATACTAACACAGTAATTCTAAAGCTACCATGGCTCAAGCTCTGACGTGCACAAACCCGCTCCCAGGCATCAATATGAAATTCCCTGAAATCTGTTTAAACCTGGTTGAAAAGCATGTGGCACAGCAGAGGCTTAACATCAAGGCTGGAGAGGCTGCACACTGTACTACACGTGTTATACTCAGCTGTTGAACACTTTTAAGCTAAGATTATGTTCCATGTTTGATCTTACAAACACAAACACACACGTGCACACGGATTTGTGGCAGGGATTGAGATGCATGAAAGCCTGAGCAGGAAGAGAGCAAGTTCCAATAGTACACTATATCACAGCTAACTGATACATAAATCAGAACCCTTTTTTTTTTTTTTTTTTACATTTTATCATTTGATGTTTTTCATCCTTCAGTTGGGAATTGGGTGTTTTTCATAGATTAGACTTTAAAAAAAGCCTCCTCCTTTATCTGATGTTAATCAGAATCACTTTATTGATGACAGGTCTCTGATAATGTAAATGGTTAATTCTTAAGGTTATTTTTTATGTTTTTTACTACAACATTTCTATTTGGTTTTCACTTGAATTTAGTTAGTTAAAATTATCATGTTAAAGGTGGGAAACAGTCTGATATGATTTATTTTGGTTTCATTTTTTTACATCACAAAAACTTGCAATTTTAACAGGGGTGTGATGACTTTTTTTTTATATCAACTCTAAGTGATCAAAGGAACTAACTTGTTTTCCAGACATTACACAAAGTTAAATGTAACTATAAAAAGATCAGCTGTATGATGTGTCATTCTTAAATAAAAATATGTCATTATTGGCAACTTACTATAAGGGAAATTTTTTAAAAAAATAGCCTCAATGAGGCTGTACCTCATACCGGCCACTGTTGTTGTGTGTGAGTTTGAAATCCTATCAATCCTGTGGGAGGAGTAGCGATTTTTCTGAAATTGCATATGACCCTGTGTAGCCACATTGGTGAACAATTCTTGTTGGAATATGTCTTTAGAGTATTCTGGGTGAGTCTCAGTGAAAACATCCTAGCAGTTTACGAACAGTAATGTTTAGTGTGACAAGTCACCCAAAATTTTCAGATGCCCATAAAATGTTTAATATGACAGGTGGCACCATCATCTTGACAACTTTTATACTTACCACCCTGGCGAACATTCCATATGAGTTTGATCAAAATCTGATCACTCCTGCTCGGTCACAACCGGCCGTACGTGCTCCTACAGTCGGTCTACGTGCAAAAAACGCAAGAAACGCACGGAGGGCGCGCGTGTGCCGTGCTGATTTTTGAGCCGCAAACTGGCCGCAGAGGTTCTTTGTCATGTCAAACAAACTCTACGGGCGCTTACGTTTTTTTCAGGTTGCAAGACAAACTTACGGCCAACATGCATCTTTCTCCACGAACAAAATAAAAACGCAGCGATTTGGGAAACGCCAAAAATCGCACGGCCAAAAAATCGTACGCCCAGTTGTGACCTAGGCTGTAGGAGGAGTAGCAATTTTTGTGAAATTGCATGTGACCCCTCTGTAGCCTTATCCATGGTAGGTGGCACCACCTGATGAACAACTCTTATTGGTATATGTCTTTAGAGTCTTCTTGGTGAGTTTCAGTGAAAATGTCCCAGCAGTTTACGAAGAGTAGCGTTTAATATGACAAGTCACTCAAAATTTTCAGATGCCCATAAAATCGTAAATATGACAGGTGGCACCACCATCTTCACAACTTTTATGCACACCCACCTGGGAAACATTGTATGTGCGTTTGATCAAAATCCAATCAATCCTGTAGGAGTAGTGATTTTTGTAAATTGTAGACGGATGACATGTGATCGCATAAGCTCATCCAGCCTGGCCTGTGGCCAGATGAGCTAAACAGGTGAGGATGAGCTGTGATCAGGTTTGAGATGGTAACAGTAATGGCGTCATCACACCACCCTGCCACTCATTATTTTACATAATGTATTAAATATGATTGACTTCATATGAAAAGTGTCATCAACTGTGCTAAATAAGTATGATTGTCATGATGGATAGCTTCTGTGCAGTAACTAATGAACTAGAAACTTGGAATATGGTTGGAATGACGAACTTAAATTTGAATCTGACAGAGCTTTTAGGAACATCATCTTGAGCAAAATCACAAGACAAACCAACATGCACACACTACACATAAGCTCATAAATTATTATTCTGGTTTGTAGTGTAACTATGCTAATTCTGACTGATGACGTGATTATACTTATTTACTGTGAATAAAAATGAAAGTTATAAGCTGAAGTGGACGTCTGACTGACTTCAGTAACTTTCGCTGTCAAATGGACAAGGCTCATAAGGATTATTTAAAATAGAACTCTTCGTCAAAAAATAAAGATGAAAAATGGACCAAATACAGCACTATGAAAAATATGAAGTTCAAACAAAGCTCATATTTCATCATGGTGGTTAAAAAGCTGCAGTGAAGTAACTAGACTGAGTGCCAGAAGCCCTTCATGCTCTCAAAACATGTGCTATTCAGCTTTTAATAAAGATGCTTAGACAAGAAAAGGACTTTACTCTTTTGGTTTTATAGAGAGCTGTGCAATATGTAAGAACAAAACCCTCTCTGTGTTACTGTTATAGTAAAATACTTGACCTTTATGGAAACGTGACCATATTCTGAAGTAATGCTTTTATATTGTGTGATTGAAATGGCATTTTTGAAGCTGCAGAGTTTTAAAGTGCATATTCTGGACCAATTTCGTGTTTTTTTTTCTATGAAAAGTATGTCCCTTTACACACTCATCCAGAAGGGTAATTTTGCACAAGGCCATCTGTCTACAGCAGAACAAAATAAAATAACAAAATGCGTCTGGAAAAATCCCAAGGGAGTCTGGAGCCAGATTCGTGACGTTACCTGCGAAAGCACCAGCAGGCTCCACGAGCTTGCAGGATTTCAGTGCACAGCCTGTGTAGATCAAGCGCTCCCATTTCTCTCTCATTGTCCGGTCTTTTGGGAAACGATGAGTACTAATCCCATCACGATTGGTGTTGCTACACCCTCCTACGATACATCTGTTAACCATTTTAATAATTACGTGATAACATTGAAGAAATTTGCAGAAAACCACCAGGTCGTTTTCTCATAAACAAACCAGTGCTGACATAGGATTCAGAGGGAGGCGTCCCGCACGCGACGCCACGAAACTCAGTGTTTGCCGGGAAATCCAAATGCCAAGTTTTTTTCAGAGGCGGACCAATTCGCCTCAGATGGCTTGATTTCAACTGAATTTTTCTGGTATTGCGCAAGGTACAAAAAATTTTTACAAAATGCAAAATGTGACAGATATTTGACCAAAGTTTAATATAAAATAGGAGAATTACATTGATCTTGCTCCTGAATTTACCTGTGATATGCACTTTAATGTTGCATGTGCTATCTTTGCTGTTGTACACTGATGAGACAAAATATTATGATCACCTGCCTAATTTTCTGTTGGTCCTTCATGTACTGCCAAACCGCTCCAACCTGTTGAGGCATGAACTCTGCAAAAAAAGGTGCCCTTTGGTATTTGGCACCGGTATATCAGCAGATTTTGGACTTCTTGTTTGCTTGATCAGATTTAGATCTGGGGAATTTGGATGCCAGGGCAACACTTCATGTTCCAAAACCATTTCCAAACAACATGTGCGGTGGGGCAGGGAGCATTATCCTGCTGAAGGAGGCCCCCGCCATTGTAGAATACCATTGCCATGAAGGGGTGTACCTGGTCCACAATGATATTTAGTAGGTAGATGTCATGTGTCAGCTTGAAGTCTACATGAATGCCTGGACCCAGGGTTTCCCAGCAGAACATTGCCCAGAGCATCACACTGCTACTGCCAATTTGTTTTATTCCCACAGTCCATCATGGGGTCATTCATTGGAGCAGGTGAAATTCCATTGCTCCAAGGCCCAGTTCTGATGTTTATGTGCCCATTGTAGGTGCTTTTGATGCTGGACAAGAGTTAGCATAGGCACTCTGACTGGTCTGCAGCTACACAGCCCCATACACAGCATAGTGAGATGTACTTTGTTTCCTGACACATTCCTTCTGACACATTCCTGACACATTCCTTCCTTCTGTAACCAGACAATTTTCTGTGAATTGTGCCACAGTGTTACAATGTCCACCCTTAACACAAATAAATCTAGGACATCATAACAAAAGAGTCAAACACTGTTGTAGGGGAAAAGCTTTTTCGTTTACTCAAGATGTTTAGAAGCATAACATCAAGCACAAAAAAAACCCTAAAACAAACCCAGGTGACTAAGGATAGAAAAATAGGAAAAAGATCAAAGAAAACCTACAACTGACTTGCTAAATGTTTACACTGCCCTTGCTCCCGTGCTCCCACTGCACAGGCGCAGTGACGCAAATCAAAATGTGAGTCTTCTGCTTTGTTCCTTACCTACACTTACTAGCTGACACTAGTAACGTGCAGAAATTAGTCACCAGGGACAACAGGTTTGACAAGAGATAACAAAATGAAAAGAAACACTAACAAATTCAACTATATGAATAACACTAAAGAAAAACATGCGGCGCGAGTGTGCCAGTGCGTCTGCCCCTGGGAAGTCCAGGTGAGAAAGAGAGAGAGAGAGATCGCCATCTTGGATGAGGAGCGGTATTTATACCAGACGACCAATCCCCGCAAACGCAGTCCACCTGACAGCCATGCCCAAACTCCACCTACAGGCACGCAGACAAAAAGGGGAAAAAACAAACAAACCAACAACCCCGTAACACCCCCACCGTTAAAGAAATAAATTGGGGGTTAAACAAGAATAACCAATAAACAAAATATTTACAATTACATACAAAAGATAAACAGAGGGTAAAATACTAATCTAAAAGGTCCCGCTAAAGAATGTAGAATACTTAGCTAGAAGACACTTTAGAATCATAAATAGGCCTACATACATTTCACCCACAATTTATTTATCTTCAAACTAAAATTAACACATTCTCTAAGGTTTTAACTCTATGCACGAGAAAGTGCATCAGCCACAATGTTGTCACGACCACGTATATGTTGAATATTGATATTAAAGCCTTGCAAGATTAGACTCCAGCGCATCAAACGAAGGTTCTGATTGCGCATCCGGTCTAGAAAAGTCAGTGGGTTGTGATCTGTGTAGACAGTAACTGCCTGCCTGCGCAGCACCACCTACATAGACTTCAAAATGTTGAAGTGCCAACACCAAAGCAAGAGCTTTTTTTTCAATCGTGGAGTAAGCACATTGATGAGCATTAAATTTATGTGAGAAAAAACACAAAGGATGTTCCGAACCATCTTCTCCACACTGCATTAGTACTGCACCAGCCCCCAAATCACTAGCATCAACAGAAAGAGCAAAAGGAACAGAAAAATTGGGAGTGGCGAGCACAGGAACAGTAGTGAGCAATGCTTTAACAGAGTCAAACGCTAACTGAGCTTCATCAGTCCACAAAAACACCCGTTTAGTACTGAGAAGGTCAGTGAGCGGCGCGGCCACTACTGAAAAATTTCGGCAGAATGATCGGTAATAATCAACCATACCAAGAAACCTCCTAAGTTCACGGCGTGATGTTGGGGCAGGATAGTTCAAGATAGCCTCGACTTTAGAATGTACAGGGCGTACCATACCACCACCAACCACTTTACCTAGATAGACCACTGTAGCTTGGCCGAACTCACACTTAGCCAAATTTATAGTCAGGTTTGGATCAGACAGTCTTTCAAACACAGATTTTAAATGGTCAACATGTTCAAGCCAGGTGGCACTATATACCACCAGATCATCAAGATAGGCCTCACAGTTGGAAAGTCCAGCTAGTACTCGGTTAACCAACCTCTGAAAGGTGGCTGGCGCATTCCGAAGACCAAAGGCCATTACAGTGTACTGTAGGAAACTTTCAGGTGTTACAAAGGCAGAAATTTCCTTAGCACGATCAGTCAATGGAATTTGCCAATAACCTTTCAAAAGGTCGATTTTACTGACAAAAACTGCTGAACCAAGACGGTCTACACAATCGTCCATACGTGGTAAGGGAAAACTATCTGGCTTGGTAATGGCGTTAACCTTACGAAAGTCAGTGCAAAATCTGGAAGCGCCATCAGGTTTTGGCACAAGAAGGCAAGGTGAGCTCCATGGGCTAAAGCTAGGCTCCGCAATACCGTTATCCAGCATAAACTCCACCTCTTTGTGAAGTTGAAGACGTTTAACTGGATTTGCACGATATGCGTGCTGCTTAATAGGCCTACAATCACCAACATTAATATCATGAGAAATAACATTAGTTCGAAGTGGAACATCAGAGAACAGATTTTCATAACAAGACATAAGAGTCATCAAATCACCACGGCCAGAATCAGAAAGGTGAGAGAGAAAAGAATTTAAATTCAGCAAAATCTCAGAATTTCTCAACCTACCCATCACCACTTCAGCTGAGGGACAACGGACATCCTCCTCAACTGGAGAAACAACAGGTCCACTCAACTGAGGTGCTGAAACAGGGGAGTGAGGTTGAACAGTCACAGACAAAGCAGTAGACATTTCAGCACCAGGTGTGGTGGACAACACCACACCTGGATCATCAACATTGACAGATTTGCGAGTCAGTGCACGAACTTCAGACACTTCATTTCTCTCACAGTAACGTTTGAGCATATTAATGTGACACAGGCGAGATCTTTTTCTTCTGTCTGGTGTAGCAATAACATAATTAACATCACCCACACGGCGTTCTACAACATAAGGGCCAGAGTAGCATGATTGAAGAGCAGATCCAAGAATAGGGAGTAATACCATTACCCGATCACCAGGTTTAAATTCTCGTACAACAGCCTTCTGATCATAACGTTTTTTCATGCGCTTCTGAGAAACACCAAGATTCTCTTTTGCGAGTTCGCATGCTCGATGTACAGTGGTGCTTGAAAGTTTGTGAACCCTTTAGAATTTTCTATATTTCTGAATAAATATGACTTAAAACATCATCAGATTTTCACACAAGTCCTAAAAGTAGATAAAGAGAACCCAGTTAAACAAATGAGACAAAAATATTATACTTGGTCATTTATCTACTGAGGAAAATAATCCAATATTACATATCTCTGAGTGGCAAAAGTATGTGAACCTCTCGGATTAGCAGTTAATTTGAAGGTGAAATTAGAGTCAGGTGTTTTCAATCAATTGGGATGGCAATCAGGTGTGAGTGGGCACCCTGTTTTATTTAAAGAACCGGGATCGATCAAAGTCTGAACTTCACAACACGTTTGTGGAAATGTATCATGGCACGAACAAAGGAGGTTTCTGAGGACCTCAGAAAAAGCGTTGTTGATGCTCATCAGGCTGGAAAAGGTTACAAAACCATCTGTAAAGAGTTTGGACTCCACCAATCCACAGTCAGACAGATTGTGTACAAATGGAGGAAATTCAAGACCATTGTTACCCTCCCCAGGAGTGGTCGACCAACAACGATCACTCCAAGAGTAAGGCGTGTAATAGTCGGCGAGGTCACAAAGGACCCCAGGGTAACTTCTAAGCAACTGAAGGCCTCTCTCACATTGGCTAATGTTAATGTTCATGAGTCCACCATCAGGAGAACACTGAACAACAGTGGTCTGCATGGCAGAGTTGCAAGGAGAAAGCCACTGCTCTCCAAAAAGAACATTGCTGCTTGTCTGCAGTTTGCTAAAGATCATGTGGACAAGCCAGAAGGCTATTGGAAAAATGTTCTGTGGATGGATGAGACCAAAATAGAATTTTGGTTTAAATGAGAAGCATTATGTTTGCAGAAAGGAAACCACTGCATTACAGCATAAGAACCTTATCCCAGCTGTGAAACATGGTGGTGGTAGTATCATGGTTTGGGCCTGTTTTGCTGCATCTGGGCCAGGACAGCTTGCCATCATTGATGGAACAATGAATTCTGAATTATACCAGTGAATTCTAAAGGAAAATGTCAGGACATCTGTCCATGAACTGAATCTCAAGAGAAGGTGGGTCATGCAGCAAGACAACGACCCTAAGCACACAAGTTGTTCTACCAAAGAATGGTTAAAGAAGAATAAAGTTAATGTTTTGGAATGGCCAAGTCAAAGTCCTGACCTTAATCCAATCCAAATGTTGTGGAAGGACCTGAAGTGAGCAGTTCATGTGAGGAAACCCACCAACATCCCAGAGTTGAAGCTGTTTTGTTCAGAGGAATGGGCTAAAATTCCTCCAGGCTGGTGTGCAGGACTGATCAGCAGTTACCGGAAACGTTTAGTTGCAGTTATTGCTGCACAAGGGGGTCACACCAGATACTGAAAGCAAAGGTTCACATACTTTTGCCACTCACAGATATGTAATATTGGGTCATTTTCCTCAATAAATAAATGACCCAGTATAATATTTTTGTCTCATTTGTTTAACTGGGTTCTCTTTATCTACTTTTCAGACTTGTGTGAAAATCTGATGATGTTTTAGGTCATATTTATGCAGAAATATAGAAAATTCTAAAGGGTTCACAAACTTTCAAGCACCACTGTAACCTGCAGCGAAGTTTGGCAATGTAGTCAGAAAGACTGTGGTGAGAGGTAGTCTCCGTCAACCAGGATTCTTTGAGCATTTTCAATGGTCCACGAACAGCATGTCCAAAGACAAGTTCGGATGGACTAAAACCCAAAGATTCCTGGACAACCTCATGGACTGCAAAGACAGCAAATGGAACGCCCTCATCCCAATCGCGCTCAAACTCAAAACAATATGCACGAAGCATAGACTTTAAGGTTTGGTGAAAACGCTCAAGGGCACCTTGTGTCTGCGGGTGATAACAGCTAGAGGTGATGTGCTTAATTCCTAGCTGCTGCATGGACTAATTAAACAC
The DNA here is from genome assembly GCF_027579695.1 of Neoarius graeffei. Taxonomy (NCBI): domain Eukaryota; kingdom Metazoa; phylum Chordata; class Actinopteri; order Siluriformes; family Ariidae; genus Neoarius; species Neoarius graeffei. The sequence continues at coordinate 49,395,209 of NC_083580.1, forward strand.
CTTAGACATAAAATTAGTGCCCTGATCGGTTTGCACGACTCTCGGAAGGCCAAAGAGCGAGAAAAACACCAGGAGAACTTTGATGATGGCAGGAGCGGTGATTTTTCTCAAAGGTATGGCCTCGGGGAATCGTGTTAAAGTGCACATAATAGTAAGCAGATACTGATTACCCGACTTCGTTCGCGGTAACTGACCCACACAGTCCAAAATCACGTATTCAAATGGCTCTGACATGACTGGTATCGGCTGCAATGGAGCAGGAGGAATTAACTGATTAGGCTTGCCTGTAACCTGACAAACATAAGACTTGCAATATTTAACAACATCGCGCTTAAGACCTGGCCAAAAAAAAAAATGACGCGTAATGCGGTCTGTTGTTTTATTAATGCCTAAATGACCAGCATAACGGTGATCATGTGCAAGACGCAGAACTTCAGTTCGATAAGGCAGAGGAACAACAACCTGATAAACAACACGCCACTCGTCTTTTACAGAGGCCATAAGTGGTCTCCATTTGCGCATCAAAACTCCCTCACGGACAAAATAACCGTGAGACACAAATTCAATGTCCTTCTCAGGAACAGCTTCAGCAAATAAAGAAGAGAAAGATCATTCTTTTGTTCAAGAACAAGTTATTCGCGGCTGAGAGGCAAATTAATAACAGAAGGCACATTAGACAATTGAACAATGTTTGAAGTCTTATTGTCACCGGACATAACATTAAGGAGGTTAGCAATAAAAGAATCACTTAGATCAAAACACTCATTGTCACATTCTTCAGGACGTGTCTCTTTGGCTTTATGCGCCATAGCGCGTGTAACCATATTCGCATGAAAAACCTCAGGGAATTTCACGGTTAAATCGTCAGGACAAGGAGAAACACTAGTCTGACCAACTACAGGGCTAGGGAATACAGCACCACCCGCAAGATCATTTCCAAGTAACATCGAAACATTTTTAATTGGAAGAGAGGGGCGTATGCCCACCTTGACGTTACCGGTGACCAAATTAGAGAACAGCGAAATCTCATGGACTGGAACATTTACATAACCCATTTCAAAACCCTGCACAAGTACATTATCTCCAGTATAGGAGTCATCATTAAACGGCAGAACAAACTCCAAAATAAAACTTTGCAAGGCAGCTGTGTCGCGGAGTATTTTAATAGGAACTCGCACAGAGGGATCAGCAGGCAAAGTAACAAAACCATCCATTATGAATGGTGCAAAAGCCTGACTTATTTTCTCCTCTTTTCCAGAGGTGGAATTAGGTGAAGAGACACATAGGCCCAAACTAGAGCCAGATTTATTAAAAGCGGTGGAAGAAGCATTATTTTTGCGCTTCAATGAATAGCACTCAGAAAGCACATGTCCACGCTTTTTACAGTATCCACAAGCAGGAACATCTCATCTCATTATCTCTAGCCGCTTTATCCTTCTACAGGGTCGCAGGCAAGCTGGAGCCTATCCCAGCTGACTACGGGCGAAAGGCAGGGTACACCCTGGACAAGTCGCCAGGTCATCACAGGGCTGACACATAGACACAGACAACCATTCACACCTATGGTCAATTTAGAGTCACCAGTTAACCTAACCTGCATGTCTTTGGACTGTGGGGGAAACCGGAGCACCCGGAGAAAACCCACGCGGACACGGGGAGAACATGCAAACTCCACACAGAAAGGCCCTCGCTGGCCACGGGGCTCGAACCCAGAACCTTCTTGCTGTGAGGCGACAGCGCTAACCACTACACCACCGTGCCGCCAAGCAGGAACATGACTTTTACAAGTCACTGTATTGTCATTTTGACTATTTTCAAGTACAGTATCCTGAACAGTCTTCGAGCCCCTTTGAAAGCTGTTGCTGCTTTGAAACTTAATAGGACCAGGAACCACACCTTTATGTGCAAGCACATATTCATCAGCCAGCACTGCTGCGCTTGATGGCTTTAAATCTTTGTGTTCACTGACGAACGTGGCTACACTTTTGGGAAGACAGCTCTTAAAATCTTCTAGAATTATTAAATCACGAAGGCCCTCGAATGTTGTTACATCTTCTGAGTTAAGCCAACGATCGAATAACAATTCTTTTTCCCGAACAAATTCAACGTAAGTCACTGTAGCGCTTTCGGCGTGTGGGTGGAGCACAGAGGACGGCAGGACAACGCTTCAGGTATAGACAAGGCTTTTATTTCGTAACTTTTCAGTTAGATCGCCGGTTTCTCGTAAGCGCCATAACACACACACACACTCGGTGTTCTGGTCCCGGGTTGCGCTCTCTCTGCTCTCCCTCTGCCTCCTTAAATAGGGAGCGGTTACTGGGAAAACACACAAAACACAGGTTAATCACCGTCAGGTGTAGCGATTCTGCCACTCACCTTCCCTGGCTCCGCCTTCCTGTCACAGACCGGTGCTTGACCCATCCCCTGCTGCCACATACCCCCACCGCCCGACTCAGGCCGGGCGCCCGTCCGGCCTGCAGCCGACTCCCCTCCCCCCCGACGGGAGAGGAAGTCCACCACGACCATCTGCGCTCCCGGCCTGTGGACCACCTTGAAGTTGAAGGGTTGGAGTGCCAGATACCAACGGGTGATCTGCGCGTTGGCATCCTTCATGCGGTGGAGCCACTGGAGGGGCGCGTGGTCTGAACAGAGGGTGAAAGGGTACCCCAGCAGGTAATAACGGAGGGCGAGGACCGCCCACTTGATCGCCAGGCATTCCTTCTCAATCGTGCTGTAGCGCCCCTCACGCACCGACAGCTTCCGACTGATATATATATGACGGGGCGATCCTCCCCCTCCACCTGCTAGGACAAAACGGCCCCCAGCCCCCTGTCCGACGCATCCGTCTGCAACATAAAAGGGAGAGAGAAGTCAGGGGAGTGTAAAAGTGGCTCCCCACACAGTGCAGCCTTTACCTCAGAGAAAGCCCGCTGGCACTGCTCCGTCCACTGGACCGGATCTGGCGCCCCATTTTTAGTGAGGTCAGTCAGCGGGCTGGTGACGTCCGAATAATTAGGTATAAACCTACCATAGTAGCCAGCCAGCCCCAGGAACTGTCTCACCCCCTTTTTGGTCTTGGGCCTCGGGCAGGCCGCAATCGCTGCCGTCTTATTAATTTGGGGACGCACCTGCCCGTTGCCCAAGTGGAAGCCCAGATACTGTACTTCCACCCGCCCAATCGCACACTTCTTCAGGTTGGCAGTGAGACCCACCCGCCTCAGCGACCTAAGGACGGCCCTCAGGTGTTGCAGGTGCCGCTGCCAGTCATTACTATAAATGATGATATCGTCAAGATAAGCGGCCGCATAGGTGGCATGGGGCCGGAGGACCCTGTCCATCAGCCGCTGAAACGTAGCGGGCGCCCCAAACAGCCCAAACGGAAGTGTGACGAACTGGTGTAAGCCGAACGGTGTGGAAAAGGCTGTTTTCTCCCGGGATAATGGAGTCAAGGGGATCTGCCAATATCCCTTCGTCAAATCCAGTGTCGAGTAAAAGCGAGCCGTGCCTAGTCGATCGAGCAGCTCATCAATACGAGGCATTGGGTACGCACTACCACCCCCGGGGGCGTCTCTATGTGGTGTTCTATGAGATTAGTGCGACCGGGCAGGGGCGAGAACACATCTGAAAACTCGGCCTGCAACTGGGCGACCTCTGTGAGTTGGGTCGGGGAGAGGTGGTCTCCACAGGGGACCGGAGAGGTACGTGATGCCAATGTCCCTTTTTGAACCTCCGGCCCCAGCTCCGCCTTCTCTGGAACTACCGACACCAACGCCACGGGGACCTCCTCATTCCAGAGTTTAAGTAGATTGAGGTGGTAGATCTGTAGTGCCCCCTCCCTGTCTGTTCGCCTTACCTCATAGTCGATGTCCCCGACTCGCCGTGTGACCTCAAAGGGTCCTTGCCACTTGGCGATTAATTTGGAGCTCGACGTGGGCAACAGTACGAGTACCTTATCTCCCGGAGTGAACTCTCTAAGGCGTGTGCCCTTGTTGTACAGGCGGGCTTGCCGTTCCTGGGCCTGCCGCAAATTCTCCTGAGTTAGGTGGGTGAGCGTGTGGAGTTTTGCGCACAGGTCCATAACGTACTGAATTTCATTTTTACTCTGGGAAGGTCCCTCCTCCCAATTTTCCCGCAGTACATCTAAGATGCCGCGCGGCTTACGCCCATATAATAATTCAAACGGGGAGAACCCCGTGGAGGCTTGGGGGACCTCTCGCACTGCAAATAACAAGGGTTCAAGCCACTTATCCCAGTTACGTGCGTCCTCACTTAGGAATTTTTTGATTATATTTTTGAGGGTGCGATTGAACCGTTCAACTAAGCCGTCCGTTTGTGGGTGATAAACGCTGGTGCGGATCGGCTTAATACCCAGTAGCCCATACAGTTCGCTCAGTGTTCGTGACATAAACGAGGTGCCTTGGTCAGTCAGAATCTCTTTCGGGATTCCAACCCGGGAGATGACGTGGAAGAGGGCCTCTGCAATACTGCGTGCTGAGATATTGCGAAGAGGCACCGCTTCTGGGTATCGTGTTGCATAGTCCACCAGAACCAATATAAAGCGGTACCCTCGTGTTGACCGATCTAATGGCCCGACGCGATCCATCCCAATTCTTTCGAACGGGGTCTCGATTAATGGTAGGGGGCGCAAGGGCGCTTTTGGAATGGCTGCTGGATTTACTAACTGGCATTCGCGGCACGCCGTACACCACTTACGGACGTCGCCGCGAATACCCGGCCAATAAAATCGGGCCATTATCCGGGCTAGTGTCTTATCCTGCCCTAGGTGTCCAGCCATGGGATTAAAGTGAGCCGCCTGGAATACCAATTCCCGGCGGCTCTTTGGAATTAATAACTGTGTGATTCGCTCTTTTGTCTGAGTGTCCTGCGTCACTCAGTATAATCTATCCTTCAAAATGGAAAAATAGGGGAAGGACTGGGTGGCATTCGGCTGGAGCGTTTGACCATCGATTACTCTCACTTGGTCAAATGCGTGTCGCAGAGTCTCATCTCGTGATTGTTCTAGTGGGAAATCCGTGAGGGATTCCCCAACAGAAAGAGGAGGAGCCGGCGGCTCCTCACTCTGTCGCGGAGATGACGTAGACGGCTCTGCGACCGCAGCTCCAGCCAAAGCGACACCGGGACCTCCCCCTGTCAAACGGCAGGACCCACTCTTTACTAGGCGCATCATCAAACCCTGAAATCCTGGCCAATCAGTCCCCAAAATTAAAGAGTGGGTAAGGCGAGGATTAACCGCCGCCTTTACTATAGATTTTTCCCCTCTGAAATATATGTGGACCGACACCAAAGGGTAGCTGTGAACATCCCCGTGCACACACAACACCTTCACCCCCTGTGCTCCCCCCAATGCCTCGTCTTGCACCAGGCTTTGGCGGATCGAGGTCTGATTGCAACCCGAATCCACCAATGCCTGATATGTAGCCCCTTGTATACTCACCGGTATGCGATACGCTCTGGCCCGATCGAGGGCAGCTTCTGGCGCGTCGGGGATCCGCACCACCGCGCCCACCTCCATTGCTGCGCACTGTTGCTGCAGGTGGCCCGGTTCCCCGCAGCGCCAGCAAACCGGCCCGGGTCTTCCCTCTGCAGCTGTGCTCTGGGGCTCACTCAACTGAGGGGGGGAGAGACAGACACAGAAGGGAGAAACGGGAGGGCACCACGGGTGCGGCGGGCCGGCTGGGGTGGAGCCGGCCCCCACCTCCGTGGTGGGGGAATGGGGCAAGGACGGGACACAGAAGGGGTGGAGGAAGAGAGAGAGAAGAGGAGAGAAGAGACGATGTCGTCAGTCGTCCTGCCACCGGAACAGCCTCCAAATGATCCTCCGCCAGTCCTATGGCCTGATCCAGCGACGCCGGGTGGTGGCGCTGGACCCACTCCGCGGTCCCGACTGGTAAGCGGGCGATGAATTGCTCCAGCACCACCTGATCGATGATTCCGTCGGCGTCGCGATCGTCAGCCCTCAGCCACCGCCAGCAGGCGTCCCGGAGCTGCTGGCCGAACGCGAACGGCCGGCCGACTTCCTCCATCCGCAGCGCGTGGAAGCGCTGGCGCTGTTGTTCGGGCGTGCGCCCCACGCGTTGGAGGACGGCCCGGCGAAGGTCCGCGTAGGCCAGCCGGTGGTCAGCAGGGAGCTGTAGTGCGGCCAGCTGCGCCTCTCCTGTCAGGAGGGGGAGGAGGCGCGCCGCGCGCTGCTCCATCGGCCACCCCGAGGCTTCGGCGACCTGCTCGAACAAGGTGATGAACGCCTCGGGGTCGTCCTGCGGGCCCATTTTGGTCATGGTGAGGGGAGACAGGCCCGCGGCCGGGGCGCTGGTGGACCCCGCCGACGCGAGGTGATGCCGGAACACCTCACGATCTTCCTGCTGGGCCAGCACCAGGGCTTCGAAGCGGCGCTCCTGCTCCTTTCGGAGCATGACGAGTGCCTGGTGCTGGCTCTGCTGAGCCATGGCGAGGGCATGGACCAAGTCCGCGAACGGGGAGGATTCCATGGGACTGCAAGCTTGGTGCTCCACCTTTTCCCGGGTTTCGGCACCACTGTAGCGCTTTCGGCGTGTGGGTGGAGCACAGAGGATGGCAGGACAACGTTTCAGGTATAGACAAGGCTTTTATTTCGTAACTTTTCAGTTAGATCGCCAGTTTCTCATAAGCGCCGTAACACACACACACACTCGGTGTTCTGGTCCCGGGTTGCGCTCTCTCTGCTCTCCCTCTGCCTCCTTAAATAGGGAGCGGTTACTGGGAAAACACACAAAACACAGGTTAATCACCGTCAGGTGTAGCGATTCTGCCACTCACCTTCCCTGGCTCCGCCCTCCTGTCACAGACCGGCACTTGACCACGCCCCTGCTGCCACAGTCACCAACTCGGATTTTTGATAGTTGCGGTATTTCTGCCTATAAGCTTCAGGAACAAGAGAGTAAATTCGCAACACTGCTTGTTTAACTTTCTCGTAGTCAGCAGCATCTTCCAAAGACAAAGACGAATACGCTTGTTGCGCTTTGCCAACAAAAATACTTTGAAGAGTCATTGTCCACACTTCTCGTGGCCATTTAAGAACAGTAGCGACTCTCTCAAAATGAACATTAAATGGAGGGACAAGTCTAATACTGCGAGTGACATCAAAACGATCAGCAGGGACTGTAAAGTCAGATTCACGAGCTTTAAATTCAAGCTCTTTCAAACGAATGGCTTGTGCCATCTCCAGATCTTTCATCTTAAGCTCATGCTCTCTTTTCTTGGTCACGAACTACTTGCCTGTCTGCTTCTAATCGTGTTCTCTCACGCTCCCATTCAATCTGTAGTCGACAGAGTTCAAGTTCAACTTTAGAGGGCGTGGCTGGGCGATCAGCTGTTGCAGGTGCACCACCAACTTCAGGAGAGATTTTTCCGGCTTCACCGAAAACACCCTGGGCAGACAAAAAATCTGTTAGTTTAGCCAACAGTTCTGCTTTTGATGGACTACCTCGCACCTCAACCTTGTAATGCCCTGTGATCATAATAAGTCCATCACGAGTAGCGTTGGACAAGGCCTCAATGGTTGGAGAAGCAATAAAGTCCTCTAAACTAGACATTGCAAGAGAACAGCCAGAGAAACAGCAAGCAAAAAAGTCGTGACCAGAGAAGACAAAAATAAAAAGACAGCGCTGGACACACCAAAACAATTTGACAAAAACCGCACCAATAAATCAATACGTCAAAAGACGAAACATACGCGGCTATAATTAGAATAATGAAAAACGCACCGCAAAAATCACTAAATGAACATCTCCCGGACGAGCCCCCATTTGTTACAATGTCCAACCTTAACACAAATAAATCTAGGACATCATAACAAAAGAGTCAAACACTGTTGTAGGGGAAAAAGCTTTTTCGTTTACTCAAGATGTTTAGAAGCATAACATCAAGCACAAAAAAACCCTAAAACAAACCCAGGTGACTAAGGATAGAAAAATAAGAAAAAGATCAAAGAAAACCTACAACTGACTTGCTAAATGTTTACACTGCCCTTGTTCCCGTGCTCCCACTGCACAGGAGCAGTGACGCAAATCAAAATGTGAGTCTTCCGCTTTGTTCCTTACCTACACTTACTAGCTGACACTAGTAACGTGCAGAAATTAGTCACCAGGGACAACAGGTTTGACGAGAGATAACAAAACAAAAAGAAACACTAACAAATTCAACTATATGAATAACACTAAAGAAAAACATGCGGCGCGAGTGTGCCAACGCGTCTGCCCCTGGGAAGTCCAGGTGAGAAAGAGAGAGAGATCGCCATCTTGGATGAGGGGCGGTATTTATACCAGACGACCAATCCCCGCAAACGCAGTCCACCTGTCAGCCATGCCCAAACTCCACCTACAGGCACGCAGACAAAAAGGGGAAAAAACAAACAAACCAACAACCCCGTAACACACAGTAACCCTTCTATTGGTTCAGACTGCACAGCACTTGCCACCTCATGCATCACTGAGCCTTGGGTGCCCAACAACCTGTCACCAGGTTCCTAGTTTGTCTCTCCACAGAACACTATTGGTGGGTACTCACTACTGCTCACTGGGAGCACCCTACAAGCCTTGCAATTTTGGAGATATTCCAACCCAGTGATCTGGCTATTACAGTTTGACCCTTGTCAAAATTAGTCAGGACTTTATGCTTACCAATTTCTCCTGCGTCCAAAACCACAAGAACTAAGACTACGTTCAGACTGCACCCTGAAACGACCCATATCCGATTTTTTTGCCCATATGCGACCTGTATCCGATTTGTTATTGACAATCTGAACGACACAGATCCGATTTTTTCACATGCGACCCAGGCCGCTTGGATATGTGGTCCTAAATCCGATGCATATCCGATATTTTCACATGCGACTGCAGTCTGACCGGACAGGTCGCATTCATGAGAGCTACACGTCATCAACAAGAGACAAACGTCACTATTCTGCGTTGGCTAATCCTGCCTCTTTGGTGGAAAACAACAACATTTGTACAGTTTTCAGAATTTAAATAGACTTTTATAGAATTGATCAAGCTAATGGTGGATTTCGTAGGGACCTGGATGTTTATCTGTTAGCCTGATTAAATAAAACAGTTTCTATAACTGATTTATAACTTAAACCATCCTGTATTACAAGATTATAAGATTGTTCTGGAAATTTCCAGTAATTTGACACCTTCGGTCTCATTAGTCTGCTGCCCACATTAATCAGATCATTGTGTGAGTTCCGCCGCCGCCACAAAAACCACATCGCCAGGTCTCGCCTCATCTCCATAGCAAACTGCACTGGTGTTTATGCACCTTGAGCCAGCGCTGAGAGAAGTTGCAGAATTCAGCTGGCTATAAACAATCTAAATAAATATTTATAAAAATGTAGAAAAAGTTTATTAATATGACGAAATAAATATGTGCAAATTATTAAGCCTGAATTAAGAGTTTGGTACATGTCTGTGAAGATTCTCAATCATCCAGGTCATAGTAAACTGTGGGTGGTAGAAATGGGCAACTGGACTTGCTTGAAAATTCTTGAAAACGTTTCACCTCTCGTCCAAAAGGCTTCCTCATTTCTGTCTGACTAATAGGGAGTATCAGATATTTATCCTCTCCTGGATCAGAATCAGAATTCTGATGACCAGCTCATCTAAGGTGTCATTGAGGCATCATGCTGGTGTGGGTCACTGGAGGCTGGGTGTGAACGGCGAGTCATTAGGGTGATCAAAGGATTGCCCGTTAGGGTGATCAATGGCAAGCTGACTCTCTCTGTCCTCCTGTGAGTCACCGAAAACAGCTGGGTCCTGGCGTACACCCAGCCGTCTGGGAAGAGTGTCCAAGACCGCATTGTAGATGGTTGATAAATGATGTCTTAGACCCCACCTCTGTTCAGTGATGGCCGTTCCAGGTTGACAAGAATGGCTTCTTTAACTCCTCGCTCATACCAATGATCCTCTCTGGCTAAAATACGTACGTCACAATCCTGAAATGAGTGTCCTTTGTTGTTAAGATGAATGTAGACAGCCGAGTCCTGGCCTGAGGAGCTGGCTCTCCTGTGTTGAGCCAAGCACCTGTATAGCGGTTGTTTTGTTTCCCCAATATATGAGTCCGTGCAATCTTCACTGCACTGAATTGCATACACTACGTTGTCCTGTTTGTGTCTGGGTATTCTGTCCTTAGGGTGGACCAGTTTCTGCTTCAGGGTGTTACTGGGTCTGAAATGTACCGGAATGTTGTGTTTGTAGAAGATCCTCCTGAGTTTCTCAGATAGACCAGAAATGTAGGGAATGACAATGTTCTTGCATTTGTTCCTGTTATCATCCTTGTCAGTTATGTTCCTTTTTATGCTCTTTAGGAAAGCCCAGTTGGGATAACTGCAATTCTGAAGTGCTTTCTTGATATGATTCTGCTCCTTCTCTTTTCCCTCTAACGTTGTAGGAATGTTCTGAGCCCTGTGTTGCAAGGTCCTAATGACCCCCAATTTATGTTCCAGTGGGTGGTGAGAGTTGAAAAGTAGGTACTGGTCTGTGTGTGGGGGTTTCCGGTAGACCTCGATACTAAGGCTTCTGTCTTGTCTAATGTGTACATCACAATCCAAGAAGGCTAGATTATTCCCACTGACATCCTCCTGAGTGAAGTTGATGTTGCTATCCACTGCATTGATGTGTTTCGAGAAAGCTTTCACCTCATAGATTTTGATTTTAACCCAGGTATCATCCACGTGTCTAAACCAATGGCTGGGTGCAACTCCTGCAAAAGTGGTCAAAGCTATATGTTCCACTTCCTCCATGTATAAATTGGCCACAATAGGGGACACCGGTGATTCCATGGCGCATCCATGCTTCTGTCTGTAGAAACTTTCATTAAACTGGAAATAAGTGGTAGTCAGGCAGAGGTCAAGCAGGGTGCAAATCTGATCCATCGTGAGTTTCGTTCTATTCAGTAAGAAGCTATCCTGAAGGAGTCGTAACAACAAACAAAGGACAACAACAAAGGACACTCATTTCAGGATTGCAATGTACGCATTTTAGCCAGAGAGGATCGTTGGTATGAGCGAGGAGTTAAAGAAGCCATTTTTATCAACCTGGAACGGCCATCACTGAACAGAGGTGGGGGTCTAAGACATCATTTATCAACCATCTACAATGCAGTCTTGGACACTCTTCCCAGACGGCTGGGTGTACGCCAGGACCCAGCTGTTTTCGGTGACTCACAGGAGGACAGAGAGAGTCAGCTTGCCATTGATCACCCTAACGGGCAATCCTTTGATCACCCTAATGACTCACCGTTCACACCCAGCCTCCAGTGACCCACACCAACATGATACCTCAATGACACCTTAGATGAGCTGGTCATCAGAATTCTGATTCTGATCCAGGAGAGGATAAATATCTGATACTCCCTATTAGGCCGCTTTTCCACTACAAATGCGGCTGAGTCGGGCTGAGCCGTGCCGTGCTGAGTCGAGCTGAGCGGGGCTGTTGGAGTTGCATTTCGACTACAACCGCGCTGGCTGGAAGTGGGTGGACACATTGGGTGGAGTTAGCGAAAGTGGGTGGACGTCACGTGATGTCGTTAAGCAGCGCAAACAGTGACATCAGTGAGCTTTTAAGTGGTAGTCACATGACCCGAATAGTAAACAATAAACATGGAGGACATGGAGTCGTTAGTGTTGCTGGTCTTGGTTCTGTGGCTTGTTGTCACTGACAACGCCAACAGATACTGGCAAGAGCGTATAGATGAGGTGAGGCGCATAAGGCTTCATAATTCTCGTAATTCGTAATTCTCCTTCTTCCGGGTTTACGGTGTTTACAGATCCCAGCGTGCTCGCGGGGCGTGTGTGGGCATGTGAGGACACTCCTCCTCACCAATCAGTGCACAGGGGAGTGTCTGCTCACGCCCCCAGCCTCACTTGGCACGGTTTGGCTCGCTTCAGCCCCACTCCAAAACGGTGTGAGTTTTAGGGGCTAAGCAGGGCTGAAGCGAGCTGAGTCGTGCTGTTTTTTGGTAGTCGAAATGCGAGCCATGTCGGGCTGAAGTGGGCTGAAGCGAGCTGAAGTGAGCTGAAAAAGGGTAGTGGAAAAGGGCCATTAGTCAGACAGAACTGAGGAAGCCTTTTGGACAAGAGGTGAAACGTTTTCAAGAATTTTCAAGCAAGTCCAGTTGCCCATTTCTACCACCCACAGTTTAAGAGTTTGGTAATACAGCGGCCGTATCCCAAATGACTGCCTACTGAAGCTCGAGTGCACTATAAAGAGTTTAAAAATCCATTACTTCCTAGTAACATGTAGTGCACTTATATAGAAATTAGAGAGACATTTAGGAGTCAACCCTCGTTACCAGGCTACACGTTTTCATTTCAGTTCAGAAACAAAAACACACACGAGACCTCACACTTTAACACTAACCAGATAATTAAACAAACAAACAAACAAACAAAAAAAAGAAATCATTAAACTTGAAGAGTGCGCTTTTTTTTTTTGTTTACGTATTACGTAGATGTGCTTATTACGTGTCAGTTTGCGCATGTGGGACACTTTTGGGTCGTTTTCCGTTCATATTGGAGATCGCATACAAGTCTCATATAATTGGTAATGTGAACGGCCTAACAAAAAAATCGGATTTCACAACAAATCGGATATGGCTCGTTTCAGGTTGCAGTCTGAACGTAGTGTTAATGTTCTCTTACCTTCTAATATGTCCCAGACCTTGATATGTGCCACTGTTATGAGGTAATCAATGTTATTTACTTCATCTGAAAGTGGTCATGTTTTGGCTCATTAATGGATATTTTGTGTTGAAAATGTAATTTTAATTTACGTGTGCTCTCTGCTGTTGTAAATCAAGGAAAACAATGGAAATAAGTTATTGACAAAGGCTAGGTTCACACCATCAGTCCAAAGCTTATTTTTTTGCAGATCTGAATCCGATCTTCCTGATTGACTGTCCACATTATATATTGCAAATGATCAGATCCAATCTGATCTGTGTGTCCAATGTGGCAATCCTTTTCATTCTTATTCATATTGGTTGCAATAGTAATGGCATTGTGCCCGAAAGTAGAAGTAGTTGGCATAAATAAACCAAAATGGAAGGTAATGAAACAGGCTTGCTTATTTATTACATGGAAACAGGTTTTATAAAAAAAATAAGACAGCATCAGAGACAGAGGAGGCTTGGCTGCGCTGCTTTACTTCATGCACCACCAAACTAGCATGTTTCCTGTATGTGTGATGTAAACCTGAACTTTACATGACGTCAAAAGTCACAGATGCAAAAAAAAAGAAGTCAGACTTCAATGGATTTGTAAAAATGCAAATTGAACCTTATTTCAAGCCACATACGAATAAAAATCGGATCTTCAGGGTTTGTTTGTTTGGTTTTTTGTCTGTTCAGACTTGCTACTTATGATCGGATTCCAATCAGACATGCACATAAATTGGATTTTGACTGACAGTCTAAACATAATGAAAAAAGCTGAGGTATAATTTTGTTTTGTATTGTCAAATAAACCAGTATAGACATATTCCTCTAACACCCCTACAATTCGGAGCAGCTATAAACACACACTCCTTTTCCAGGCTCAATTTTCTTTTTGATTGAAGTTAAGAAGGTGGGAAAAAAAATGCAGCTTGTCATTTTACAGAGAAACCACAAAGCGTAAACTTCTCTGCTTTGAAGACTTTCCCATGTAGGAAAAAGTGAGTTATTATTTTTACCTTATTATTTGCAGCATTTAAATACTGTGTTACTTAATTTTGACACCTGTTAATGATGAGCCACCAGAACAGCTTCAGTGCTTTTTGGTCTGGATTCTGGAAGTCTGTCGTACTGTACTGGAGCAATGTAACACCATTCTTCCAAAAGATCTTCTCTTGGTTGGTGTTTTGACGATGGCACTGGAGAGATAGAGAGAGAGAGAGAGAGAGAGACTGAATGCTGTAGTATATGATGCTGAATGTGGTAGTATGATTTACATTATTTTCACCCTCATAAAATCATTCAGTGAGCCCTCATGCCCTGTGAATGGGGGTGGGTTCATCCACAACGCCCATCAAAATAGAAATGTTGCATCATTGGATGAAGTCAAAATAACTTTTCTGCTTATTTGCAGTGATGCTTCACTCTAATGAGGCACAAAATCATGTCAGAAATTGCACTGGGCAAAGATCTGACCAGCAACAAAATTCTTTTATGAGGTTCCTCCTCAACTGAACCCAATAACCAAAATGTGATGCTAATTTTGCCTATAGAGGGCAGTGTTTCCCAATGATTGCCTGATTCCTCATATTGCTCTCCACCCATGGTACTCAATAACTGAATCTGTAAATTACAATATAACATCGTCCAAGTCTCATTCATCTCATTATCTCTAGCCGCTTTATCCTTCTACAGGGTCGCAGGCAAGCTGGAGCCTATCCCAGCTGACTACGGGCGAAAGGTGGGGTACACCCTGGACAAGTCGCCAGGTCATCACAGGGCTGACACATAGACACAGACAACCATTCACACTCACACCTACGGTCAATTTAGAGTCACCAGTTAACCTAACCTGCATGTCTTTGGACTGTGGGGGAAACCGGAGCACCCGGAGGAAACCCACGCGGACATGGGGAGAACATGCAAACTCCACACAGAAAGGCCCTCGCCGGCCCCGGGGCTCGAACCCAGGACCTTCTTGCTGTGAGGCGACAGCGCTAACCACTACACCACCGTGCCACCCATCGTCCAAGTCATTATATTTATATTATTGAGATTTTAGTATTATTAGCCAGTTTGACTAGTCACCTGTATTGAATGGGTTTAATCCAAAACTAGGATTCAAATTCAAATATAACGTTGCCTGTAAATAATTTCAATTTAAAAGTCAATTTTAGTTGAAGTGAAAAGTTCAAAAATAGAAAACACTATGATAACATTCATTCATTCATCCTGGTCAGGGTCACAGTGGAGCCATAGTTAATCCTGGCAACAGAGTTCAAAGTGAAAGAATTCACCCTGGAGGTCCATTGTAGGGCGCCACACACATACGTTCATATCTACCAGCATGTTCTCAGGCGGTAGAGGAAACCGGATGACCCAGCGGAAAGCCACACAAACGTAGGGAGAACATGCACAGAAATTCCACACATCAAACTGAGGATCCTGAAACTGTGAGGTGGCAACACTAACAACTGTGCCACAGGACCACCTTCCAACAAATAGCCACATATTCACATTTTAATAATGAACCTAATATTTTTATAATTTAATGGATTTTGTTGATAAAGCTGTGCTCAGGGGACCTGAGCTACACATATATGCAATGTCAATGCATTTATATTATACAGTTTTTAATGTTATACTGACGTGAACATATGTACTGTATACAGCAACTTTGGACCTGACAAAATGCATTTAAACATGGAAGTTTCACAATGTTAAATTGCAGACTACAAGTTTCTATTACTTGGTAGCTACAATAACCTCGCAGCTCCAGTGCACAACTAATGAAGCACACTTCAAACAACAAACACATCCACCTTCTGTACCTTGAAAGCACAAAGGTCGAAAATGACAGTCCATGCTCGGACTTCTCACATTTGAGGTAAGTTGAATTCAAGTTTATTGTTACCACCTTGAAGTTGATTATTTTCCTACAACAGCATGTTCCCAAGTGTTTTATTTCTTTTATTCCACAGAAATTTGCCAACAATTAAAGTGTTTAATTGATTAAAGAATGAGATGCCATACTTTTATCCATTTATAGTTATAGACAGGCGGCACGGTGGTGTAGTGGTTAGCGCTGTCGCCTCACAGCAAGAGGGTCCGGGTTCGATCCCCGTGGCCGGCGAGGGCCTTTCTGTGCGGAGTTTGCATGTTCTCCCCGTGTCCGGGTGGGTTTCCTCCAGGTGCTCCGGTTTCCCCCACAGTCCAAAGACATGCAGGTTAGGTTAACTGGTGACTCTAAATTGACCGTAGGTGTGAGTGTGAATGGTTGTCTGTGTCTATGTGTCAGCCCTGTGATGACCTGGCGACTTGTTCAGGGTGTACCCCGCCTTTCGCCCGTAGTCAGCTGGGATAGGCTCCAGCTTGCCTGCGACCCTGTAGAAGGATAAAGCGGCTAGAGATAATGAATGAATGAATGAATGAATGTTCCCTCACCAGCTTCTTTTTATTTATTATCTTTTTTGCTCTCTTGAAGATAATAAGGTAAAAAAAATGCATCTTAGCATTTTACCAAGAAACTGCCAAGCATAAAGGCCTCTGTCTTGAAAACTTTCCCATGTCAGAAAGTTATAGCTTTACCTCTTTTATAAATTGCTGACAACTGCTGAGACTCGTTCCAAAAATGTTGTATTATATAGACTGTATACACTCACAGGTATAAAAATCTTCTGACCTATAATCATCAAGAATTCAACAGTGATTGTTGGATTTTTTTTAATTATTTTTTTAACAGCATGCAGATGTTTGTGTTCTAAGCCTGTTTGAATCATTTATATGGACATATATACACACAATCACACAAGGTGTAGGAGCTGTAAAGGTGTTTGCCGAGTTTATGCTGACAGAGGGATCAGACCAGTGGAAGCTATTTACAGCCATGCTCAGTGTGAGAAATCACTCACTTCAAAGACTTCAGAGCAATAAGAGATGCTCACAAACTCATTGCATTTCAAAGTGATTTATCAGCTACTATCAGGCTTAATAGTGCTATAGACACAAAGGACAAAAAGTGAAGCAGTAAACTGGAGGGAGTGTCATCTCACTGTTTTGTCTCACTTAGCAACATAACTTGAGGCACAGAAATTCAATCCAAGCTTGGCTGCATATGCTCAGTTTAGGACATTACCAGCACAAAAGCTTTCATACTGTTTTAGGTAGTGTAATGATACAGAAAATTCAATATGACACGATATGGTAGCATAGTGATATATACGTAATAGCAAAATTAAACATTACCTGGTTGTGTCTTGGGTTTCATAACTGATTAAAACATTCATTATTATAAAATCAGAATAACTGAAAACTAATGACGACTCAGGGTTTGTGTGACCCATGCAGACTATATTCAGACATATTACATTGCATTGCATGGCATTTAGCAGACGTTCTTATCCAGAGTGACGTACAAGTGCAAAAGTCAGGTACAAGAAGGGCTGAACTTCTAGACAAGAAAGTTCTAGTGCCACTGAACAAGTGACAGAATACTTCTTATTGTAATATTCTGTTGAAGTGCCAATACTCAACAAACAGTCAAGGAAGCAATCAACCATACAAATGAACTGACAAAGAGGAAAAAAAAAAATCCAGTGGCTAACCCCAGGCTAGACAGTACACAGCTTGGGTTGGTGTAGATTGATACGCAGTTACACAGTGAACAGAGAAGCAGGGGAAAGGTGCAGCCTGAAGGGGTGAGTCTTCAGTCTGCGCTTGAAGGTGGTCAGGTAGTAAGCAGTTCTAACCTCAGTGGGAAGGCCATTCCATGAATGGGGATCCAGGACAGACAGCAGTCTTGAACGGGCTGGGCAGGAGTGGAGAGGAGGAGGGGCCAGGCAACCAGTAGTAGCAGAGCGTAGGGATCTGGCTGGCATGTAGGGGTGGATTAGTCTCTGGAGGTATGCTGGCCCTAACCCCTTGACAGCCTGGTAAGCTAGCACCAATGTCTTAAATTTGATACAAGCTGAAATAGGTAGCCAGTGCAGGTCAGCAAGCAGAGGGGTGACATGGGAAGAATGAAGAAGGTTATAGACCTGGCGAGCTGCAGCATTCTGGAAGAGCTGCAGGGGTCTGATGGCAGATGCTAAAAGGCCAGCAAGGAGAGAGTTACAGTACTCCAAGCAGGAGAGGATCAGTGCTTGGACCAGGAGCTGTATAGAGTAGGTGGTGAGGAAAGGGCAGATCCTTCAGATGTTATAGAGGAGAAATCTACACATCCGGATCACTGCAGAGATGTTCGCTGAGGAGGAGAGTCTGTCGTCGAACATGACCCCTAGGTTCTACATGCTGGGTAAAGGTGACCTAGAGATGTCCCCCGTGGAGATGATGATGTCCAAGGGTGGAGAGGATGGAGCAAGAATGTAGATCACCTCTGTCTTGCTTGGGTTGAACTTCAGGTGATTGTTGTCCATCCAGCTCTGTATGTCATGCAGGCAAGCAGAAATGCAAGTGGAAAAGGAGGAAAAGAGAATAACAGTTGGGTGTCATCAGCATAGCAGTGGTAGGATAGACCATGAGCAGAGAGATAATTGGGCTGAGAGATTGAGTGTGGAGGGAGAAGAGAAATGGACCAAAGACTGAACCTTGAGGGACACCGGTGGTAAGTGGGCATGGTGCTGATCCAGTACCAGACCAGGTAACCTGGAAGGAACACATAACATTTAACAAAAAGTGTAACAAAATGAAACATGGTTTAGTTTTTTTCTCTTGTGTGACCATCACTGTATATTAAAAGAAGAAGAAAAGACAGCGCATTATATCTAGAAAGTGAAGTCACCACAGATCTCACGCCCCTGCTGGCTGGTTGCAGTACAATTTCATCCCCACCCATCCCCATGAATTTCAATGATAAAATAACTGTAGCAGTCCCTGATGTGGGTGGAGCACAGAAGCACAGCAGGAGATCCCTTCTCTCTGCAGTCTCCCTCCTTTTCTATCCTCCACCATCACTGCAACAAACACACACACACACACACCATTAATCTACAACAGGTGCACTGACTTTGCCACTCACCTTCCCTGGCCCCGCCCTCCATTCGCAAACTGATGCTAGGTCACACCCTTGCTGCCACAAACCCTAATTCCAAAAAAGTGGGGACACTGTGTAAAACAAATAAAAACAGAATCTGAAAATGTGTAAATCATGGAAACCCTATATTTTATTGAAAACAGTACAAAGATAGCATATCAAATGTTTAAACTGAGAAATTTTATTGTTTTTTTTTAAATATATGCTCATTTTTAATTTCATGTCAGCAACATGTTTCAGAAAAGTTGAGACATATATAAACAATATCCAGAAACACCACCACTTTCTCTGTGCCTGAGCTCTTTTATGATGGACTGAGGTGCAGTAGAAAATTGTCCCGAGGCCTGACGAATCAAAAGTAGAAATTCTTTTTCAAAGTCATGGACACCATGTCCTCCAGGCTAAAGAGGAGAGGGACCATTCGGCTTATCAGTGCACAATTCAAAAGCCAGCATCTGTGATGGTATGAGGGTGTGTTAGTGCACATGACAAGGGTAGCATCAGCATCATTAATGCTGAATGATATGTTTCAGGGATGCTGTCAGTCCCCACTCGCTTGCTCACTCGGGTTTGTTGACGGTGTAGTGGCTGGCTGCTTTATGTCCTGGGGCTCCCTCATGCCTGTGTTACCTTCTGGCTCTCTCCTTTTAGTTATGCTGTCATAGTTAGTTGCCGGAGTCCCTGCTTGTACTTGGTGCAATATGTATACTGCTCCTACTTATTCAGGTGACATTGGGCATACCTAACAACCTGTGTTTTCTTTCCCTCCCCCCCACCCCAAATCTATCCCTCTGAGTTACATGGAGTCAACAGGAAATCTTTTGGTGGAGAGGGTGGAGACCTCGACTGGCTATCGTAGCCTGCAGGGAATCGGCTGTCAGACTTTCTGTCGCATGTCCCAGACCCGGTGAAATGTAACTGAATTGTCTTGGCCAGCCCTAAGGGTCCCATCTGCATCTCATCATTGCTGAGGAGTGTGCTCCCATCACCCAATCAAGCATCCAGCCAGAGCAGGTCATGATATATTTTTTACCATATTAACATGCCATTGTTGTGTGTTATGCCTGATGTAAAGACTCTCGTCTCTGCGAGCCTACCACACAGATTTAATACTTGTCATTTTTAGGGCATACCTAACAACATGTGTTTTCTTTCTCTCTCCCCCCCCCCCAATCTGTCCCTCTGAGTTACATGTTGGTCCTGGGATTGAGATGCTGGCCTCTTCTGCCCCTCGAACCTGCTTGATCCATCCTGGTGCCCTGTGTCTGGTCGGAGTTTTATTGCACCGCTCCTGTGAAGGACGGCCTCATGAGGACAGTTGAGGGTTATACCTGGAGGATGCTCTGGACTCTTACAGTAATGCTTTTATGGCTGAGGACTACAGTTGTCTTGCTAACTTTAGGACTGCAGTTATCATGAACAGTTTTGCACTCAAGTTTCCATCAATGAAGAGTTATAACATCAACGAAACTGTCCTCATGTTAAAACTGTTAATATTATAGTCAGGCTGTCTGTTGTTGCCCAAATGAGGATGGGTTCCCTTTTGAGTCTGGTTCCTCTCGAGGTTTCTTTCTCATGTCGTCTGAGGGAGTTTTTCCTTGCCACCGTCGCCACAGGCTTGCTGATTGGGGATAGATTAGGGATAAAATTAGCTCATGTTTTAAGTCGTTCAAATTCTGTAAAGCTGCTTTGCGACAATGTTTATTGTTAAAAGCACTATACAAATAAACTTGACTTGACTTTCAGACAAAATCTTTTTTCAGGGAATGCCTTCCTTCTTTCAGCAAGACAATGCCAAACTGTTTTCTGCACATAATAAAACTGCATGGCTCCATAGTAAGAGTCTGGGTGCTAAACTGGCCTGCCTGCAGTCCAGACCTGTATCCCATTTAAAACATTTGGTGCATTATGAAATGCAAAATATGACAAAGGAGACCCTGTTGAGCAACTAAAACTGTATATGAGGCAAGAATGGGACAACATTTCTCTTTCAAAACTACAGCAACTGGTCTCCCCAGTTCCCAAATGTTTACAGAGTGTTGTTAAAAGTAGAGGTGATGCAACACAGTGGTAAACATGCCCCTGTCCCAACTTTTTTGAAACGTGTTGCTGACATCAAGTTCAAAATGAGCATATATTTTTCAAAAAACAATAAAATTTCTCAGTTTCAACATTTATGTTGTCTTTGTACTATTTTCAATAAAATATACAGTTTCTGTGAATTGCAAATTATCACATTGTTTTTATTTACAGTTTACAGAGCATCCCAACTATTTTGGAATTGGGGTTATATTTTTTTTCTGTGTGGATATTCTATTTATACACATTCACTTTATGCCTTTGGGGTAGCTTGTGATTTTTTAGAAAACTGTGGCTTTAAGGTCACTGATGGTAAGCCTATAATCGCACACCTCTCTTGTTGCATCTCGTTTAGAAGCATGTTCCCTGCCCTAATCAATTGTCCATCGTCAAAACCAGAAGTCATGACTCGGGTGACTCATCTAAGGCCAGTGGGAAGCACTTAGCAGACCAAGTTGTTAAATGGTTGGCCAAAGAGGACAACCCTTGCCCAAATGTTTCTCATCTCATCTCATTATCTCTAGCCGCTTTATCCTGTTCTACAGGGTCGCAGGCAAGCTGGAGCCTATCCCAGCTGACTACGGGCGAAAGGCGGGGTACACCCTGGACAAGTCGCCAGGTCATCACAGGGCTGACACATAGACACAGACAACCATTCACACTCACATTCACACCTACGGTCAATTTTAGAGTCACCAGTTAACCTAGCCTGCATGTCTTTAGACTGTGGGGGGAACCGGAGCACCCAGAGGAAACCCACGCGGACACAGGGAGAACATGCAAACTCCGCACAGAAAGGCCCTCGCCGGCTCCGGGGCTCGAACCCGGACCTTCTTGCTATGAGGCGACAGCGCTAACCACTACACCACCGTGCCGCCCCAAATGTTTCTGAAACACGTATTTATTCAATGTTTCCTAATTTTCCTTTGTCTCACAATAGACATAGCTTTTCTACAGACTTAGGCTACTGAGGCCAACTGGACCATCTATTGTCCATCCTTTGCAAAATTAGAATAACTCTCAACTCAAGATCTAAATTAAGGTAATTATGGGCCGACCATTCCCAATCAATTGGACCAAAAGTAATCCTCGTCTTTAATTTTATAGGTGATCTGGATGTGACTGTTGGGTATTACTTAAGCTTTGATTTTGAGAACATTAACAGTATACTTGGTGATGTCTCCGTGTCTCTCCCTCTGCCCGCAAAAAAGCCTACTCACACATTCTTCCAGGTGATTGAATATTAGTGCACAGCATGAATGAGAACAGCTGACAAGAACAGCTGTCCTCACTGACTCCCAACTACAGTGGACACATGAAAGTCATCTAAAAAAGTGTCATCCCTTCCTGTTTACATCTCACCTTTGACAGGAGCAATCCAGCAATCAAAAAGTCCTTAGGGGACCGCTTCTCATTTCACCTTTATACATACACATATAGTAATCTTAGTATTATCTTTCTCATCACACTAACTTATGGCTTGTATGCTGGCACAACTTGTGAATGCCACTTATCACCAAGTATACGTCAACAAAATAGTCTTCCTGTTAAAACTATAATGAATTTCCTGGTCGCAAAGTTGTACTCTGTGACTATATAGGTCATCGTTATAGAATCAAGTTATTTATAATCATGCTATTTGTTATCACACAAATGAGGATGGGTTCGCTTTTGAGTCTGGTTCCTCTCAAAGTTTCTTCCTCAAGTTGTCTGAGGGAGCTCGCTCTTGCCACCATCACCACAGGCTTGCTTATCAGGAATAAATGAGTTTATTGGGGATGGAACTGGCATGTATGTTTGTGGTCTTTGTTTGTGGAGGTTCTTTGTGATGATGTCTGTAGTTAAAAGTGCCATAGCCGTACCATTGCAAGACCTTAAACTTAAAGGCAAGGAAAGTCCAGTGTGAGCAAGCATGCATCAGATCCTTTCATGATCCAAGCGGGCATGGACAGAAATATATGGTTGGCATGCTTGAAATGAGTACATGCTGGTCTGCTTGCTACTTGATGCCTGAAACATGCTGTTTTGATTGCTATTTGTTTTGGTTCATTAAATCGTTGAGATTTATCTTTGCTTGCACATTCTGCTGTCTGCGTAATGAAGATTCTTTTGACCAGTGATTTCTTTCTTCTTTTCATAAGATCATCATCCTGACAGGTGATGTAATGGTACATAATGTCTCTCCTCTTTCATAAAGTAATGTTGTCTAAACCAGTGATGTAATGCTTCATCACCCACTTACATTACCCTGTCATACATAGATAACTTAGCTTCATCAATCACATCATTCAATCACATAGCTACAACACACTCTTGAATTTGAATATATACCTATGTTTGTCCTACTGTAAACTGAGAAACATCTCTGAACAGCTGTGTCTGTCAGTGACTGCTCCTGGATCGAGCCGTAAGGCAGAATCTCTTAGGCAGCAGAAGTCTACATTCCTAGATCATACTTTGTCAATTCGACCTCCTTTAGTACAGACAGATCAAAACCTAACAGTTATACAAGTGGAATTTGGAATAACAAGTATAACCACATCCAAATTGTGATGGCTAGTGTTCATCAAATTAAAACAATTCAACTTTATCAGGCTAATTAACAGTCCCAAGCTTGATACATCATTATATAAGCGAATTATGGTTACCACTACTGTAACCATTCTATATTCTATATTCATTACACTTAAAGTGAAATATTTCAAGTCTTTTTTGTTTTAATTTTTATTATCATGACTTATAGCTCATGAAAATCAGAAATCCAATATCTCAAATTACTAGAATATTTCCTAAGATCAATCAAAAAAGGGATTTACAATCCAGAAATGTCCAAATTCTGAAACATATGTTCACTTATACACTCAATACTTAGTTGGGGCTCCTTTACTAAGAATTACTGTATCAATGCGGCGTGGCACAGAGGCAATCAGCCTGTAGCACTACTGAGGTGTTGTTGAACACTCTCGGCCTCCCCCCTCTCACATGTGCCTGGTTAAAGGACTTTCTTACTAACTGGCCCCAGACTGTGAGACTTGGCCCCCACTTCTCCTCCACCCACACGTTGAGCACCGGCTCTCCACAGGGCTGTGTGCTGAGCCCCCTCCTGTACTGCCTCTACACCCACGACTGTAGTCCGACCCACAACAACAACAACCTTATCGTCAAGTTTGCTGACGACACCACAGTGGTCGGACTCATCTCAAAGGGAGACGAGGCAGCCTACAGAGAGGAGGTCCTGAAGTTGGCAGCCTGGTGTTCAGAAAACAACCTCGCTCTGAACACCAAGAAAATCAAAGAGCTCATTGTTGACTTCAGGAAGCACAGCACCAACCTAGCCCCCTCTACATCAACAATGTGTATGTGGAGAGGGTCCACACCTTCCGGTTTCTTGGCGTCCTCATCTCCGCTGACATCTCCTGGTCAGCAAACATTACAGCAGTCATTAAGAAGGCTCAGCAGCGGCTACACTTCCTGAGAGTCCTCAGGAAGTACAACTTAAGCTCCAACCTGCTGCTGACCTTCTACCGCTCATCCATCGAGAGCATGCTGACATACTGTATTACAGTATGGTATGGCAGCTGCACTGCTGTAGACAGGGAGAGGCTCCATAGGGTAGTTAAGGCAGCACAGAAGATCATTGGCTGCCCTCTCCCCTCCCTGATGGACATTTACACCTCCCGCTGCCTTAGCAGAGCTAAGAATATTATCAAGGACAGCTCCCACCCTGGCTTTGATCTGTTCGACCTGTTGCCCTCAGGGTGGCGCTACAGGTGCATCAGGGCAAAGACAAATTGATTAAAAAACAGCTTCTTTCCAAAAGCCATAGCCGCCCTGAACTCGGATATGCTCTGACTTTATAATCTATTTATTTTACTATTTTACTAATTTATAATGTGCAGTACTTTATAAGATGACTCTCTATGCAATACTTTTATAATGTGCAATACCACACTCCATAATGTGAAACACAACACATTCACCTCAGGACTGTGCACCTTACACACAACATATACACCTCAGGACTGTGCACCTTACACACAACACATACACCAAGTCTGTGCACCTTACCTTACCTTGCAATACTTCATAATGTGTAATATTTTATCTTATAATGTGACTCTCTCGTGCAATAATTTATAATGTGACTGTCTCTGTGCAATACTTTATATGTGCAATACCTCACTCCATAATGTGTAACACAACACATACACCTCAGACTGTGCACCTTACCCCCCTTACACCCCCCCCCCTTTTTTTCTTCCTCCCCCCTTCCTCTCTCTCTCCACACTGTTTGCACTGTTATTGGAGATGCTTTAATCTCATTGTACATGTGTATAGTGACAATAAAGGTATTCTATTCTATTCTATTCTATTCTATTCTAAGCCCAGGTTGCTTTGATAGCAGCCTTCAGCTCGTCTGTATTTTTGAGTCATGTTTCTCATCTTCCTCTTGACAGTACCTCATAGATTCTTCATGGGGTTCAGGTCAGGCAATTTGGCTGATTTCAGGGACAGGATGGAGATGTATGTATGTGCAGAAGATGACTTCATTAATAAAAATGACAAGAGACAAACAATCCAAGTTGGTGAGCAGAAATCATAAATGTTAAACAAGCAGAAGGTCAGGTGAGGCACAAACAGACTATCCTGGGCAGAGACGAAAGCACAATCAAAAAACAGGAACAGGAATCAGGAAACCAGGAGATAGAAATGGAAACATGGCTCAGTAAAGCTTCACTATGAACTCAATGTTAACACAGTCCTTATATAGGCACGCTGATGCACCTTAATCCTGTGCAAGTGTGCATAGTTAACGGTGCACGTGCGGGAGTCCACTCTGTGCACATGCAGTCCAGAGCGTGCCCGAGAGTCCGTCTGGTGCACGCACCATTGCGTGCAGGTATGACAGCTGACCAATCAAGCACAGTAATATCATGGTCAGCAAACCATTTGGTAGTAGTTTTGGCACTGTGGGCAGCTGCCAAGTCCTGTTGGAAAAAGAAATCGGCATCTCCATAAAACTTGTCAGCAGATGGAAGCATCAAGTGCTCTATAATCTCCTGGTAGATGGCTGTGTTGACTTTGGACTTGATAAAACACAGTGGACCCAATCACCACAAACTACGGAAACTTCACACTGGACTTCAAACACCTTGGATTCTGTACCTCTCCAATCTTCCTCCAGACTCTAGAACCTTGATTTCCAAATGAAATGTAAAATGTACTTTCATCTGAAAAGAGGACTTTGGACCACTGAGCAACAGTCCAGTTCTTTCTCTGCCTAGCCCAGGTAAGACGTTTCTGATGTTGTCTCTGGTTCAGGAGTAGCTTGATATTATGAAGGCGACAGTTGTAGCCCCTTTCCTGAAGACGTCTGTGTGCATGGTGGCTCTTGATGCACTAACACCAGCCTCATTGTGAACCTTTCCCAAGTTCTTGAATCGACTTTTCTTGATGATCCTCTCAAGGCTGTGCTCATCCCTGTTGCTTGTGCACCTTTTTCAGCCAGCCTTTTCAGCAATGACCTTCTGTGGCTTACCCTCCTTGTGGAGGGTGTCAGTCATCTTCTGGACAATTGTCAAGTCAGCAGTCTTCTCCATGATTAGATACACAGTATTTATACTGTTTGAATGGTAATTTACTCAAACTCAGAATGAAATATTCTAATATTGAGTTTTTTTGTGCTGTAGGCCATAATTATCAAAATTAAAACAAAAAAAAATGCTTGAAACATTTTACTTTACTTGTAATTAGTCCAGAATGTATTCAATTTTCACATACTTAAATAACTCATCTCATCTCATTATCTCTAGCCGCTTTATCCTTCTACAGGGTCGCAGGCAAGCTGGAGCCTATCCCAGCTGACTACGGGCGAAAGGCGGGGTACACCCTGGACAAGTCGCCAGGTCATCACAGGGCTGACACATAGACACAGACAACCATTCACACTCACATTCACACCTACGGTCAATTTAGAGTCACCAGTTAACCTAACCTGCATGTCTTTGGACTGTGGGGGAAACCGGAGCACCCGGAGGAAACCCACGCGGACACGGGGAGAACATGCAAACTCCACACAGAAAGGCCCTCGCCGGCCCTGGGGCTCGAACCCAGGACCTTCTTGCTGTGAGGCGACAGCGCTAACCACTACACCACCGTGCCGCCCTACTTAAATAACTGATGGAAAATATTTAACTTTTTCACGATATTCAAATTTTTTGAGATGCACCTGTAAACAGATTAAAAATGGTGTATAATGGTTGATAAGGTGACATTTTGTTTAAGAAGACATTTCTTTAACATTCATGGATGGAGTCGCTTGTGTCAGTGCTTTTTAACCGTCAGAGGTAACGCTGTAATAAGTTGTCTGACATGGAACGTCCTCTGGACAGAATAGTTTGCACTTAATAACCCTGAGGTTTGTTGGCAAAATGACAAGCTGTTTTTTTTGGTCCTATAAAATTCAAGAGAGAGGGGGAAAAAAAGAAGCTAGGGAGGGAATAAACTGTTTATAGCTGTGATAAAAGCTGTTTATGCAAGTGATAAGAGGAATGGTGTGTGAATGGTTGCTTCACAAGCCCGGAAATTGGAAGGTTGCGGCAGGAAGGGCATCCAGCATAAAACTATGCTCCAATTAATATGATGTGGCTCAACAGGGTTCACATTGGTAGCAACCCCACACACATTAGTGGAACAAGCTGGAAGAAGTGAGTGAGTGATAATGCAAGGGATAAAAGGAACCACCATTTTTTTGTGGTTGTTCCACAACATTAAATGAAACTATAAATATTGTCTAAAGCATGAATAAAAAAAAAAACAATTTGTAATGATTTGCAAATCATTTTGACCTATATTCAATTGAAAACAATACAAACACAAAATAATGTTTAAAATGATAAAATTAATTGTTTTTGTAAATATA